>NC_134554.1:42929921-43276724 GCF_025594145.1 Primulina tabacum
GCGGTTTCATACTTTAAAATATTTGGGTGTAAGTGCTTCATTCATAATAATGACAAAAATCACTTAACTGCCTTTGATGTTAAATCAGGATAATGATTATTTCTTGGTTATTCATCAGTTAGCAAGGCTTATAGAGTATTTAATAAGTCTACTTTTAATGTTGAAGGATCATTGCATATTTTCTTTGATGGAAATGTACTGACTGATAAGCCAACAGATCCCAGTTGAGCTGATTGCTATGCAAGAAGAGCTAAATAAGTTTACCCATAATAATATCTTGACTTTAGTTCCAAGATTGCTTTCAAAGTCTATTTAGGTACAAAATAGGTGTACAAGAACAAACTGAACGAAGTTAGTTCAGTTGTGTGCAACAAAGCAACGCTAGTCGCACAAGGCTATAGCAAGATGAAGGAATAGATTATGACGTATCCTTCAAGAACTTCAAAGTATATCAAATAAATGTGAAAAACACGTTCCTAAATGGTCAATTACAAGAAGAGGTATTTTAGAACAACCACCAGGTTTTGTAAAGCACTTACTCCCTGACAATGTTTATCATTTAAACAAAGTATTTTATGGTCTCAAACAAGCTCCCAGAGCTTGGTATGAGACCTTATAAAATTTTTAATTGATCGTGACTTTACTGTAGGAACACTTCATAAAACTATGTTCAAATTTACATAGAAAGATCAATCATTACTTGTTCAAATTTATGTTGGTGATATTATATTTGGGTCAACTAACCAAATTATGCGACAAGTTTGATAAATTAATGTAGAATAAGTTTGATATAAGTATGATGGGTGAATTGACATTCTTTCTAAGTTTGCAAATGAGGCAACTGGAAACTAGTATTATATTAGTCAAATAAAATATATGAAGGAACTGATCAAGAAATTTGGCATAGAAACATGTTCAGGTGCATTCACTCCCATGAGTTCATCAATTAAATTAGATAAAGATGAAGGGGGAATATCAGTTGAGATGACACTCTACAGAGGTTTAATAGGTTCTTTATTATATCTAACTGCTAGTCGTCGTGATATTATGTTTGTTATATATTTATGTACTATATTTCAAGCTAACCCTAAAAAATTGCATTTATTAGCTGCTAAACACATACTAAAATATCTGAAAGGCACACAAAATGTGGGCTTATGGTACGCTAAAACTCTTCTTACAATTTAGTTGGATATGCAGATGCGGATTATGCAGGATGTAAGCTAGATCGCCAGAGTACAAGTGGATCATGTCAGTTTCTAAGAGACGGACTGATCTTATAGTTTATCAAGAAGCAAACATCTATTGCAACTTCCACAGCTGAAGCTGAATATCTAGCTGCTAGAAGTTGATGTGCTCAACTGCTCTGGATTCAGCAACAACTGAAAGACTATGGAGTTATTGATGAAGACTCACCAATCTTCTGTGATAACACCAAATCTTCTATGATAACACCAGCTCATTTGCGATTACATAAAATCTAGTTCTTCATTCCAGAACCAAGCATATTGATGTCAAACATGACTTCATTAGATATCATGCTCTCAAGAAGGACATCAGGCTGGAATACAGCTCAACTGAATAACAAGCAACATATATTTTCACAAAGCCTTTAGAGACTAAGTTTTCTTTCATCAGAAATATTTATCTTACTACTCAATTTAAGGGGAACATAGAATTTTAGTAAGTTAACTGATAAGACATATGACAGCTATTCAGGAACTGAACTGAGTGAGTTTCAAACTGATCAGTTAGTTCTTGAATCAATCAACTGATCTTATCACATATGTTAACTTACTTTAATTCGATTAAGTTCTTCAATGAAAATCGTGAATAATTGATAATTTTTTATTCATTTTTATTCAAATTTAAATCTAAGATCCTGTTTTTTGTGTAACTGCCTAATTTCAGTTTCTAAAATAAATTACAATAGTTGGATGACCTTCAATTATGGTCAAACTATTAACAAACTGACACGTATCCAAAGTTTGAAAAGTCACGATACATATTTAGAAACCGTCTCTCTCAGACTTACTTTACGGTTTCTAAATTTTTCTAATTTTCGAATTTCCCAGAGCAAGTTACTCGGATTCTCTCTTTCTCTCCTTGCAGCTAAATCAAGATCGAAATGTCAGCCTAGACTCCTTCTTTCCTGTTGAATGCTATTGTCATCGACTTCGAATCTATTTTCTCAATCTCTGATGAATCAATTTGCAGCGTCTTTGAGAAGATTGAAGCTTCTGGACTTCGTCATTTCTTGGGACCGGCTACTTAAGAAATTTTCTCAACATAAATCTTATCTGTCTGCGAGTCCAGATTGGTAACAGATGATGGAAATATCCAGATGCAGGTCAACAATCACTCTATGGTTGTTGATGGAGAATTTTTCAGGAACCTATTCAAACTGCCAGCTGCAGGACTTTCAAGTTTTTCTGAAGTGGTTTATGCAAATATTGACGAGATGTAGATCTTGTTATCAGCCATTGGAAAGCTGGTCAAGGTTTCTGATACCAAGAGGGAACTGAAGCCAGAGTTTCAGCCGCTGGAGGATATTGTTGCTAAGGGCATCCTGGCAAAAGCTGATTCTTTTGTAGCCCTAACTCTCGAGAAATTTCAGGTGATGACTGCCATTGTAAAGGGCGTCAAGATGAACTTGTCTTCTATCATGTTCACATCGTTGAAGAATATGGTGCAATCCATGAAGCAGCCAAAAAGATTTGCACTTTAGTTGAGCAGGTTGATTGAGAACTCAGGGCTCCCTCTGAAATCCTCATCTTCAGTCACCAAATTTAAAGTCTACAATGCTCAAAATGTTCAACCGAAGAATGAAAGTGATGAAATATTTCAGACTTTGCATGTCCATATCTGGATAAAATATATCTGAATGTACAATCTCTATTTGGTATTTATGAACATAACTGTAACGTTCGAAAATCAGTCCACGTAGACCACGTGCATGAAAATTATTAAATTGCAAAAATATTTTTATTAAATGATTTTGCATGAATGAACAATGTATTTTGAGTGAATAAATGATTAATTGTGTAATTTTGTTTGATTTCATGATTTGAGGATTTTCAGACGAATATCGGTGGTTGGTCAGAACGGAGAACCGGAGACGATTAAGGTGTTAAAGATTTAAAAGCTAAATTTTTATTTTTAGTTAAAAAATAATATTTTAAATAATTTAAGAATTATGGAATTTTTAAGGTCAAATTTAAATTAAATGGTGGGAGCAAGAGAATTATATATTTTATAAGGTAGTTTTTTTAAAATAGATATTTTTAAATATTTTAATTTGAGGCCTAATAATTTTATAAGCTTAATGGGCCTAATTTATTATTTAAAAAGCTAGGCTTAATCAATCCCATTAATTAAATGATTAAATAAGCTTTTTATTATATAATTTTTTAAAAGAAGAAAATGAATAAATACGAGTCCCAGTCCTATATACACCTAAACACACACACAACACCTACACGCACACACATATTCACGTAAAGAGGAAGAGAACAGCGGCCATTCTTCTAGCTAGCCAAGGAAGTTTTGATTTTTTTTTTCTTCGTCGTTCTTCGACTTTTTTCCTCGTTCTTCCTTCCAACAATAATCACCCGACTCCCTTGCATCCCAAGGTAGGTTTTTGGTGGATTTTTGACAAGAAAAAAGGTAGGAAAAAAATAGAAATCGTCCTTCGTTTGTTACCGACTTCCACCGCTACGACATTCGTATTTCGAGCGTTTTAAACACAAAGGCACGTTTGTAAACCTCCTTTTTCCACCATTCAAATCATATTATGTGTGTTTAATCATGTTTGCATGAAAAATATGTTGCCCTTTGGTTTATTTTCGTTTTTATGCCATGTCATGCCTAAAACCTATGTTTTTATGATTTAAAACTCATGTTATTTATGCCTAAAGGGGCTGCCATGGTGGGGCTATGGGAAGGGACAATTTTTAACATGTTTAAGGGTCCATATAAGCTTGGCTAAAAGCTGGAACAAGTGTGGGCAAAGGCTGAACGAAAAATTGGTGGATAGAGGAATTAGGGTTCGGTTTTCGGTCCTAGGAAGAAGCCTGCTGTTAGCTGCTGTAGGGACATGTTCATGGGTCTTAATAGGATCTATTCATTGTCCTAGATGGGTTGTGCAAGGGCTGGAAGGGGAGGATAAAGGTTGCACATTGCTTTGGGTCGCTTAAGGCTTGTAGGGGCGCGAGTTTAAGGTTGCAAGTGCTGGGGCTGTAGGGCTTGGTCCAGTAGCTATTCTAGGGTTCGGTTTAGGTCCTAGGATATCTGGTTAGGGGCTGGACATGATGATTAGGGCCTAGGATTGAAGGAACTCAAGGTTGGTCCAAGTTAGGGTTTTCGAACCAAGGGAAAGAATTTTCTAGCAGGTAACTAGGCTTGTTCGAGTGTTTTAATTGGCTTGATTTGGGATGAAGAAGGGTTAGTAAGGTGTTAATAAGCTATGGTTCAAGTTTGGAGTCGATTTGAGTTAAAATCGGGACGTACAGTTAAGTTTTAAAACGAATTGAGAAATTAGCCAAGGAGCTTAATTTTACATCTAAAAAAATGTTTATGGATGTATTTTAAGGTGTCATGTTAAGTTTAGGTATCAAAAAGGTTATGTTTAAAATATGGGATCAAAATATGGAGTTTTGAATTTACTCGGGATTTAATCGCCTTACGAATAGCTAATTAAAGAATTAATTTAAACGTCTAGATTTAAGCTTAATAAAATTATGAAAAATTAGATTTATTCTTAAATAATTATTTAGGATAAGTCCATGCCATTAAAGTATGGAAAAATATTAAATCGAGAATTTTTACGTCTAGTGGTAAAACAATCATTTTACACTTGAAAAATACGTAAAAGCTTGGCAGCGTCCTGAAGGATTATAATGCCTGTAAAATGATATTATATGATTTAAAATGATGATTTTGATGATAATATGTATTTTTATGATTTATGATAAAACTATGCAATTTTTACTATTTAAAAATGCAATTTTTAGACAGCCGTGTTATTTTATGATTTTTAAAAAAAGAAAAAATATTTTGAGGGATGTGAATTGACTGTGACATACGATATTTGATTTGTGTGGGATCCGTTTATGTGAGGACGGTGAACTTACAACTTTGTAGGGATGTTGTGAGGGGAAAAGGCCCCAGAGGGAGCCTATTTACGGGAAAAAACCCCAGAGGGAACCCATGTATAGGAAAAGGCCCAGAGGGAACCCGTCTATGGGAGAAGGCCCTCGAGGGAACCCCAACGATCGTATTTCTATGGTGGAGCCTAGTACACACCCTCATGGGCCATGTGGAGCTGAAGACTGATCAGTCGACCGAAGGATAAAAACTAGTCACTTTCAAGGATCAAACTTCACCCAAAATGTTATATGATTGGGAGCTTATGATTAAAATGATTTTATGATATATGATTCATGATGATAATTAAAGCTATTTTTAAAATGATTTATTTATGCTTAAAGCTTATTTTATATGATTTTTAAAGGATTTATTTATGCTTAAAGTTATTTCAAAATGATTTTTATGATTTATCATTTAATTATGCTTAAATGATTTTAAATGTTTTAATTATGTCCAAAATATATTTTAAATAAAAATATGATTTTAATGCATGTGATTGTATATGTATTATTTTCTATTCATGTTTAAAACGTGCTGAGTCTTTAAACTCACTAGGTTTGTGTGATGCAGGATTTGATGATTTATGGGAGGCAGTGACGATTGAGTGGAATGAGTGTAGCAGTACTGTAAGGACCGTGTATCGTAATATCGTAAATCCTGTGTAATTATCGATAATTTATGAAATTGTCATGTGATTATGTATTTGATGTATATCATGACAATGGAATTGAGAAAATGAATATTAAATATGAATTGACTTTGTAAGAGCTCGACTGGAGAAGCCGGACGCCAATATAGTACAAAAAATCAATATTTGTACAGAACATGTGGCGCCCGGGCGGTAGAAAATGACCGTCCGAGCGCCAAGGTATGTAAACTTAGTGTTCGGGCAGAACTTGCGGCACCCGAGCGGTAGCTTTTGACAGCCCGAGCGTGGCACAAATTCAACTCGGGGGCAGAACGTCTCGCGCTCGGGCGCGAGAATTCTACCGCCCGAGCGCGAGAGAGATGAGGATAAGAATCCTTTCTTTTCTTCTTTCTTTCTTCACTTTTCTTTCAGCGACTTCGAGAGACACGAGGGATTTTGATTTTCTTTCGTCCAAATCGACTTCGAAACGCTGTCTAAACGCGAAAAAAATTATATATTTGTGATCTTCGCGTCGAGGGCTTCTGATTGAGGTAAATTTCTTCTGGTTCCAGCAGCTCTAAATATCAAAGTGCTGGAATAGCATGTATTTGAAGTTGAAATTCCTATATGTAGTAGAATAACCGACAAGAAACTCATATTCGAAGTCGGAATTGAATTATGATATGATTATGATTTGATATGAATTTTTGAAGTTTCAAATGATATTTGAAACTCATATTAATGATTTTGAATTATGTTATTGATTGGAATTAGTATGTTATTGATGTAGATAAAGTATTTTACCGATATCTTCAGGCTACATCAACTGGAAACGAAGAACTGAGGTATGTTGCGATCGGGTAACATACGACAGGTATCTGTATTATATGATATAAGTTGGATTGATTTGATTGATTGGAATGAGAATACATGTCTATATGCCTTATTTGTTGATTGATGTGGCATACTTGACATTGAGATTGAGATATCGATGTATAAAATAAATGTTTTGTTAACACACATCGTTTGATGCATACATCGATACATGACATGCACGTTGAGGTATGATCCTTGGATACCCTGATATGATTTGATTGGATTCTAGGGTTTGTGAACACAATGCTATGTTTGGTATTATATGACCCTTCAAAAACATAGACATTTGTGGCCCCGATGATTGGATATGAGATTTGGGATTTGATGGCGCTTTGTCGACGCTATCATACGAGTATACCTTATTGAGGCCGGTGTGCCAGCTTGAGCATTGATTTGATAGCGATTCGTTTGATTCTGACATTTGCTCAGTGGATGGGCATTTGATCTGATACTTCCACGACATACATGCATTGCATACCATATATCATTGTTTAGATATATGTGGTATATATGATTTGTTGTTCCATACGGAGCTTTGCTCACCCCCAAGGGGGGCTGTTGTTGTCTTTGTGTGTGGACAATGGCAGGTACTCCAGGATATCAAGAGACCGGAGAGGGTACTTCCGGAGGGAGTCACAGTTGAGTTGAGGTTTATGTTTTGTTCCCAGTATATATGTATATGTATTTATATACCGGGGCATGTCCCGAGAATATGAGTTGTTTGTATATGATTGGTTTTGAGTTCGTGTGAGCATGTTTATGATATGAGATGAAATACTATTTTAGTATTTAAATTATAGAAGAAATATTTCGGGCTCATTGTAAAGGAAATTTTAAACTCGTTTTCCGCTGTAATTAGTTAACCCTAATCAAAGTGCATTTTAATAACGATTAGGAGCTAAGGGCCCCACACAGAGTGGTATCAGAGCATAGCTGGGAATGCTCGATTGAGTCTTGTGTACACGTGAATAGGCACAAATGAATTGTGCGCATGTGTTTGATTTATTTGTATTACTTGCTCTTACTTGATTTGATTTGAGTAAGTATCTGATGAGATTGATGATATGAGATGATGAGATTATGAAATTGATATTGATTTGTGATATTCATCTTTTGATTTGTAGATGGATCCCACAAATGAAACTGCGAGTAGCAGTACCGAGAGAATAGTTGGACAATTTGAAGGATTGTCCATGGATGTAGTGATGGCTCTATTCCAGGATTTGAAACCACCGAGGTTCTTTGGCACTGAGAGTGCTGAAAGAGCAGAGGCTTGGTTGAAGGATATTGAGCATTTGTTTAATATTGTTGAGTATTCCAAGGCTCGGAGACTGAAACTTGCTCTCTATCAGTTGAAGGACCGAGCTAAATCTTGGTGGGAAGCCGCTGAGATTGGATTGAAAGAGGCCGGGATTGAAGTCACATGGGATGTCTTCAAGGCCCAGTTTTTGGAGCAGTATTCCCCTCCATCTTATTATACTGCTCAGGAGAATGAATTTAATAATCTGCAGCAGGGAACGATGAGTGTTGCAGAATATGCTTCGAAATTTTTTACTCTGTTGAAGTATGCACCTCACGTAGCTGGGAATGCGAAGGCAAAATATAATAGGTTTGTGAATGGATTACATCCTGCTATATATGCTTATGTTGTTTCTGGATTGCCTACCAGCTATGCAGAGGCAGTTGAACGAGCTAAGGCAGCCGAGGCTGGACTTAGGCGAGGAGGTCCACAGTATACTCCTCCATCTCCAGTGTTAGCCCAGCAGCCTACTTTGCGGCCGAGAGGTAAGAAGTTTAAGAAGACTGGTTCTGGTTCTTCATCTTCTTCGAGTTCGAGTGGATCACAGAGAGGGAGCCCTGTGATTGCTCCATACTGTAGCCATTGTGGGGGTAAACATACTATCGAGCAGTGTCGAGGTATGTTTGGTACTTGTTATCAGCGTGGGCAGGAAGGCCATTTCTCTCGAGTATGTCCGAACAGGGGTACGACTTCTGCTCAACCCCAGCCAGGATTTAGAGGTGGCCCTAGTACTATGATGAGACCTGCTGTTCCTGTTCCATCCTTTCAGCAGTCGAGTGTCCCACGATATCGAGGACCGGGTGGTCAGAGTGCCCATGTTCCTTCTCAAGTGAGAGTGTACGCCATGACCGAGGATCAGGCGAGAGAAGCTCCTGGTGGAGTGATTGCAGGTATTTGCACGCTTTGCAATTATCCTGCACGTGTTTTATTTGATACAGGAGCATCTCATTCATTCATATCTCATGCATTTTTGCATCTCATGATATTGAGTGTACCCCGTTGTATGATACTTTGTCGATAGCCACGCCAGCAGGGAAGATTATTTTGTCTGAGAAAGTTGTGCATAATTGTGTATTGATATATGAGGATAATGTGGTATTTTTGAATTTGATTGTCCTCCCAATGCACGACTTTGATTGTATTGTTGGCATGGATATCTTGATGGCAAATCGAGCTACTGTTGATTGTTGTCATGGAGTGGTTCGATTTCGACCGATTGATGGACCCAAGTGGAATTTTTATGGCAAGGGTTCCCAAGCCAAAATTCCATTGGTATCCTCTTTGAAAATGTCTCGACTTTTGACTAGCGGAGATGAGGGTTATCTTATCTACGCTATTGATGTCTCTAAAAAGGAGCCTTCTTTATCTGATATTCCTGTTGCGAAAGAATTCCCGGATGTATTTCCCGATGAGATTCCTGATTTTCCTCCTCATCGAGAAGTTGAGTTTAGTATTGATCTTGTGCCGAGGAGTGCGCCTATTTCTAAAGCTCCTTATCGCATGGCACCTCTGGAATTGAAAGAATTGAAAGAACAATTACAGGATCTTCTCGATAAGGGATATATTCGACCGAGTGTATCACCTTGGGGAGCTCCAGTTTTATTTGTTCGAAAGAAAGATGGTACGATGTGAATGTGTATCGACTATAGGCAATTGAATCGGGCTACTGTGAAAAATAAGTACCCACTTCCTCGTATTGATGACTTATTTGATCAGCTTCAAGGTACTTCTGTATACTCGAAGATTGATCTTCGTTCTGGATATCATCAAGTACGAGTTCGAGACGAAGATGTGCCTAAGACTGCTTTTCGTACGAGGTATGGCCATTATGAATTCTTGGTTATGCCTTTTGGTCTCACGAATGCTCCTGCTATCTTTATGGATTTAATGAATCGTGTCTTTCGAGATTATCTTGACCGATTCGTTATTGTATTTATTGATGATATTCTTGTATATTCGAAATCGAAAAAGGAGCATACTGAACATTTGAGACTGGTACTTCAAACTCTTCGTATTAGTCATTTATATGCCAAATTGTCCAAATGTGAATTTTGGATGGACAAAGTTGTATTCTTAGGCCACGTCATTTCGAGACATGGCATATCTGTTGATCCTGCGAAGGTCGAAACTGTATTGAATTGGCCGAGACCTACGAATGTTCCTGACATCCGTAGCTTCATGGGTTTAGCTGGATATTATCGTCGTTTTATTGAAGGATTTTCGAAAATAGCTAAACCTATTACTCAACTGTCACAGAAGAATCAGCGATTCATTTGGTCAGATGAATGTGAAGCTAGTTTTCTTGAATTGAAGACGAGATTGACCACAGCACCTGTGCTTACTATTCCCTCAGGTACCGGAGGATTTGTGGTGTGTACAGATGCATCTGGTAAAGGTTTAGGCTGTGTTCTGATGCAACATGGCAAAGTGGTTGCTTATGCGTCTCGTCAATTGAAATCTCATGAAACTCGTTATCCTGTTCATGATCTGAATTGGCCGCCATTGTGTTTGCTTTGAATATTTGGCGCCATTACTTGTACGGAGAAAAGTTTGTTATTTATTCAGACCATAAGAGTATGAAATATCTCTTTTCTCAATCTGATTTGAATATGAGGCAACGCAGGTGGATGGATCTCCTGAAGGATTTTGATTGTGAGATTCAATATCACCCTGGATCGGTGAATGTTACTGCGGATGCCCTTAGTTGGAAAGTTCATGATTCTGTTTTAGCATCTGTTTGTGTCGCCAAGGTACATGAAGATATATGTACTTCCGGCTGGACTTTTCACTCGAATTGGAATTCTGTCACTGTCTCAGCATTGCAAATTGAGCCGAACTTGATATCGAAAATACGAAAGGCCCAATGAAGCGATGCTCAGATCCAAAAGTCGAAAGAACTTGTATCTGCTGGACATCAGTCTGGATTCTAGATTTCTTCTGATGGTTCTTTACGACTTAATGGTCGGTTGGTAGTTCTTGATGATTCTGATTTGAAATCTGCCCTTCTTCGAGAAGCACATTGTAGCAAATACAATATTCACCCTGGAGGTCGAAAGATGTATCTGACATTGAGACCTCAATTTTGGTGGAAACGTATGAAGAAGGATATTGCTGAGTTTATTTCTAAATGTCTTGTCTGCCAGCAAGTGAAAGCCGAGAGAATGAAACCTGGAGGATTGCTCCATAGTCTTGAAATCTCGAAATGGAATTGGGAACATATTGCTATGGATTTTGTGACTCATTTACCTCGTTTGCCCAAGGGCTATGATGCTATTTGGGTCATTATTGATCGGCTTTCAAAATTTGCGCATTTTATTCCGTATGAACGGACTTATCCTTATAAGAAAATGGTCCGTTTATACATTGAGAATGTTGTGAGGCTGCATGGTGTGCCAGTCTCAATTGTATCTGATCGTGATCCCATATTTGCTTCTAAATTCTGGGGTAGTTTTCAAGAAGCGATGGGTACGAATTTGGCTATGAGTACTGCCTATCATCCTCAAACTGATGGCCAGACTGAGCGTACGATTCAAACATTAGAGGATATATTGCGTGCGATTGTGATGGACTTCAGAATGGGATGGCAAGATGCCTTACCATTGGTTGAATTTTCTTATAATAGTAGCTTTCAGACGAGTATCGGTACGGCATCGTTTGAAGCTCTATATGGAAGACGATGTAGATCACCGTTATTCTGGGATGAAATTGGTGAGAGACAATTGACTGGACCTGAAATGATACAGGAAATGAACGATAAGGTTCAGTTGATTCGGCAGCGGATGAAAGCTGCTCAGGATCGTCAAACGAGTTATGCGAAACAAACGAAGACGACCCTTGGAATTCCAGAAAGGTGACAGAGTGTTTTTGAAAATATCTCCCTTTAGAGGCACTATTTGATTTGGCATGCGAGGGAAGTTATCTCCTCGTTATGTTGGGCCATACGAGATTCTTGATCGAGTTGGTGATCTTGCGTATTGATTGGCATTGCCACCAGCTCTATCTGCCATTCACGACGTGTTTCATGTTTCTATGTTGAGGAAATATGAACCAGATCCATCGCATGTGCTGGCACCTGATGAGGTTGAACTGGATCCTTCTCTTTCCTATGTTGAACAACCTGTTCGTATAATGGATCGAAAGGAAAAGATATTGCGTAACAAATCGATCCCTTTGGTTTGAGTACAATGGACACGGCATGGTGTGGAAGAGTCGACGTGGGAGTTGGAAAGCAAAATGCGAGATTCATATCCGCATTTATTTGATGCTAGTCCATCTGTTCCATTGTATACGATGTATACTGATCCGTTTACTGATTTTAGTTTTGATATGTACTATAACTGGTGACATATGTATGTTTGCCAATGTTATGTATATAGAAGTGTTTGAGATTTCGAGGACGAAATCTTTTAAGAGGGGGAGAAATGTAAGGACCGTGTATCGTATTATCGTAAATCCTGTGTGATTATAGATAATTTATGAAATTGTCATGTGATTATGTATTTGATGTATATCATGACAGTGGAATTGAGAAAATGAATATTGAATATGAATTGACGTTGTAAGAGCTCGAGTGGAGAAGTCGGATTCCAATATAGTACAAAAAATCAATATTTGTACAGAACATGTGGCGCCCGGGCGTTAGAAAATGACCGCCCGAGCGCCAAGGTATGTAAACTTAGTGTTCGGGCAGAACTTGCGGCGCCCGAGCGGTAACTTTTGACCGCCCGAGCGCGGCACAAATTCAACACGGGGGCAGAACGTCTCGCGCTCGGGCGCGAGAATTCTACCGCCCGAGCGCGAGAGAGATGAGGATAAGAATTCTTTCTTTTCTTCTTTCTTTCTTCACTTTTCTTTCAGCGACTTCGAGAGACACGAGGGATTTTGATTTTCTTTCGTCCAAATCGACTTCGAAACGCTGTCTAAACGCGAAACAAATTATATATTTGTGATCTTCGCGTCGAGGGCTTCTGATTGAGGTAAATTTCTTCTGGTTCCAGCAGCTCTAAATATCAAAGTGCTGGAATAGCATGTATTTGAAGTTGAAATTCCTATATGTAGTAGAATAACCGACAAGAAACTCATATTCGAAGTCGGAATTGAATTATGATATGATTATGATTTGATATGAATTTTTGAAGTTTCAAATGATATTTGAAACTCATATTAATGATTTTGAATTATGTTATTGATTGGAATGAGTATGTTATTGATGTAGATAAAGTATTTTACCGATATCTTCAGGCTACATCAACTGGAAACGAAGAACTGAGGTATGTTGCGATCGGGTAACATACGACAGGTATCTGTATTATATGATATAAGTTGGATTGATTTGATTGATTGGAATGAGAATACATGTCTATATGCCTTATTTGTTGATTGATGTGGCATACTTGACATTGAGATTGAGATATCGATGTATAAAATAAATGTTTTGTTAACACACATCGTTTGATGCATACATCGATACATGACATGCACGTTGAGGTATGATCCTTGGATACCCTGATATGATTTGATTGGATTCTGGGGTTATGTGAACACAATGCTATGTTTGGTATTATATGACCCTTAAAAACATAGACATTTGTGGCCTCGATGATTGGATATGAGATTTGGGATTTGATGGCGCTTTGTCGACGCTATCATACGAGTATCCATTTATTGAGGCCGGTGTGCCAGCTCGAGCATTGATTTGATAGCGATTCGTTTGATTCTGACATGTGCTCAGTGGATGGGCATTTGACCTGATACCTCCACGACATACATGCATTGCATACCATATATCATTGTTTATATAGAACCCGTAACTTAGACTACGTATAAGCCATGCATAATTCTAGTATTTAGATTTAAAATGATTTTATTGCATGAGTATTTAAATTTAATTATTTTATTATTTTATGCAGTCGTTTAAATTTTTATCATTTCAGTTAATTCAGTGAGACCAGACTGGAGTTGGAGTTTTGAGATAGAATTTATGATTAAGAAATCATTTTCAGAATTTATTTTAGCTAGCAAGTAAGTTGATTTAAGTTAAAAAGGAGGTTTGAGGATTTATTTTAATTACTCGAGGTGATTAGGAAATAAATTCATTTAAGTTCCATAATTAAGGGGTTAGTTCACTAAATTATTTAAAAGATAGGTAAGGCTTTTAAGGGTTATAAATTTAGTAAATAATCAACATTTCCCCTTCATTTTTATTGTGTATTTTCGGCCCCTTAGTTGCTAGATTATTTCTTGCCAACTCAACACCTTTGACCCTTTCTTTGTTATTTAATAAGTAGGATAATCCTTTTATTTTTGGAGCACCATTTAATTAATATTAGATCATATCCAAGCCTTGTATAACATGTAGAAATCGGTCATGCTTTTTCCCCCAAGAAGACTTGATCAACAATTTCAAAATTCAAATGAGAAGTAGACTTAGTCTTGCCATTTGAATCCCTTTATTAGTGGATCTTCCCCTCACTCTCCTAACCATCATTCTCCATCCCTCACCACCAAATTCAGGGAAAATTCTGAGTGTAAGAACCGTGGGTTTCATAGCTTAAAACAAGAGAGAAGATCAGTAGCAAACAAGGTAGCAAAAGCGCTTCACCTCCTCCGCGCCGAATCGTCTCATTCTTTCGTTTTTCTTTCAAACGAAACCAGGCATGCATATATTCTTCCTTGACTCTTCAATCAAGTCCTATTATAATTATTTTTACATTTCATGATCATCATTTTCATGCAAAAACCAAAACACACCAACAATTTTCAGAAAATAAAACATGCAGATTTTTTTCGTTTCCATGACAAGCTTCACGGTTTCTTTTGTTTTCATGGTTTCAGGTGTTGGTTTGATTCAAGGCTCCCAAGGCAACATCTAGACATGTACTATGATGCATTAGGACCATGATGGTCCATTCATTTAACCCCATGTACACTGGAAGTCGAGAAGATGACAGCAACTTCCCATTTGTGTCCATTTGTGTTTTGAAAAATTCAGTTTGCTGTCAAAGGGAAAAGTTTCTGATCATGGCTGCCCAAAAGGCCTATAGCCATGGTTAGAACACTTCCCTAGCATGTCTAAGATTGAATAAGCCGCCCTTTTGGTGGCTTGATCCATGGTGAATCGGTTTTTAAATAAAACTCAAGAATAGCCCCTGCACCCTTCGGCCCTCTTCTTTTTACAGCTTGTGTTGTTTCGATTTTTAGGGAATGGTGTGGATCTTGGTTGGCCTATGGCCCTTAGCCACGGTTTACACCATGCCCCTAGATGTCTAGATCGTGCATGGCTAATCAAATGGCCACTTGAATGACACGAGACAGCAAACGAAGCACAACACTACACACGCATGCAAGGTGTTTTCGATTGGAACTTTCGGATTGTTGCTGGGGTGATGCGAATTGTGGCAGGCCTAGGGCCCTTAGCCATGGTTCAAATCATTCCTTGGGATGTTGATAAGAGGTTTTGGTCAGTGGTTCAAGCCCCAATGGCGATTAGCCTCGCAACCGATGCAATAAACCAAAGCACAGCTGCTGTGTTTTTGGACAGCAACTTGCTGTGACTGTTCACTGGCTCGTTCGAGTCCTTGATTGACTTTTAGCCCATGGCATTGGACTGGACAGTGCCTCATTGAGTTAGGAAGGTCATGTTTTTGGCTGTTTGTTGTTTGGATCATTTTTGAGGTCGTACGAGAATTTATGGTGCGATGTGCCAAATTGACTCTCGAAAGAGCGTTTCATGTTTTAGCCTCCATCCACCTAGATTTCGACCCTCACCATTTTAGGGGTATTAATTCATCATTTTAGGCGTATTTTAATCATGAATATATGATGTTTTAGTGTTGGTTTGGGTTGGTTCGGAGTCATGATTAAATACGAAGTCGTTAGGCGCACTTGTCTAAGTTTTTGGATGTTATTGCATAGTTTAGTCCCATAAATCTATTGCATATTTTTCATGGCATATGTAGGTTGCAGCGAGCCTGGAAGCAATCCAATCCATTCAGTAAAATTATTAAAGGATATTAATTGTGTTAATTAATTATATTACGTGCAAAAATACTTATTTTGAGATTTATGCGATATTGCTTGTGGTCACTTTACTATCATGCTTAAGTCCGGTCGCCAGTTACCAGCCCGGTCGCCAGTTACCGGTCAGTTCAGTTGTTTCACTCAGTATACTGTGGCAGTAGTCTGATCAGACGTACATTATTAAGTCCGGTCGCCAGTTACCGGCGCGATCGTCAGTTACCGGTCAGCTCAGTTCAGTTCAGTTCAGGGACAACTTGCGTAGACCATAATCTCACTAGAAAATTATTACATGCTATTTCAGTATAGGGCTCCAAGGAGAAAACATTTTCACTATGATTTTCAGTTCAGTGATGCACGTATTATAATTAATCATGACACGATATGCCTCATGACATGATATTTTCACTTGCATGAAACTTTACTATTTATTTACTTGTTATTTACGATATATGCATGTTGAGTCTTTAGACTCACTAGACTTGATTGTTGTAGGTACTGATGACGTCGGGACCGAGGGAGGGGACCAGTGAGCCAGCTTGAGTCGGCAGTAGTAGGACCCGAGGACCTCAGTTCAGCATTTATTATTATTTGATGGCTCAAACATTTTAATTATCGTTGGATAAATTTTTTACTGTTATTTCGAAAATGTTAATTTCTTCCTCTGCCACTTTGAATATCAAACATTATTTATCAGTTCAGTTATGAATGAGGCAATTTTAATTATTCAAAAGAAAAATTTTAAATTTTCCGCAAATTTTCAAGCACGGATTTTTAGGCCTCTACAGCTGGTATCAGAGCAATGGTTCTGTATAGGGTTGTACTACTACTGACCTCGAGAAGCTCACGAAGTCACGTCTTCGGTCTGTAAGTTTTACATTTGTGCATTTTTATTCAAGCATGAATTATTTGACAGCATGTTTTCATGAAATGTTTTACGTCCAGATTTATTTTATTTTTCAGTATTTCAATTTAAATAAATAAGGGAATTATGCATGTTAGTTACGTATGGGTTATGTATGGAACAGTATGCCCCCTAGACGCATTCTCGAGCGCACTAGAAATGACGAGCCTCGCCGAGAGGACAGGGAGGAGCAGAGACAGGAGAGAGATTTACCACCTCCACACCCACCGGACATGAATGCCCAGATGCTGGCTGGGATGACTCAGTTCTTCGCACAGTTTGCGGGGAACAATGCTGTGGTGACCAGGCCGACAGGGCCCGAGGCGGTATATGAGAGATTCATGAAGATGCGTCCAAAGGAGTTTTCAGGGACGTCGGACCCCATGATTGCCGAGGGATGGATCAAGTCCCTCGAGGTTATCTTCGATTTCATGGAGCTTGGGGATGCAGATCGAGTTCGTTGTGCCTCTTATCTGTTCGGAGGAGATGCCCGCTTGTGGTGGGAAGGAGCTTCAGTAGCCCTTAACTTGGCTACGCTGTCTTGGGTGCACTTCACGGAGGTATTCTACTCCAAATATTTTACAGAGGAGGTGCGCACCAGGTTGACCACTAAGTTCATGAGCCTGAGACAGGGAGATTCGACTGTTACGGAGTTCATCCGTAAGTTTGAGAGGGGTTGTCATTTTGTGCCCCGATCGCGAATGATGCTAGAGCCAAGTTGATGCATTTCTTGATGGGTCTACGGCCGATCTTGCGCCGTGATGTTAGGGTGTCTGACCCTACTTCTTATGAGGTCGCTGTCTCCAAAGCCTTAGCCGCAGAGCAGGATCAGCGGGACATCGAGAGAGACCGTCAGGGCAAGCGCCCAATCCAGGTACCACACCGCCCTCCTCCTCAGCAGCATCAGCATCAGCACAAGAGGCCTTTTCACGGGCCGCCCAGAAACAGAGAAGGACCCCAGCAGCAGCAACAGCAGCAGCAGGGACGTGCCGTCCCGAGGACCTTTGAGCATCCGGCTTGCCCTAAATGCTCACGCCGTCATCCCGGAGCATGCATGTATGGCTCAGGGAAATGTTACAAGTGTGGCAGCACAGACCATGTACTGCAGCAGTGCCCCTGGAAGAATCTTCCTACCCAAGGCAGGGTTTTTGCTCTCCATGCTGCGGAGACAAACCGCGATACCATGTTGATGACAGGTACCTTACAGCTTTAAGTTTACATTTGCATTCCAATGTTTTGGGAATCGGGATTAAGATTTTGAAATTAGATTTGCGATAAGATTGCATGCTCTATTTAGTATTTATTTTCGGGATTTAGTTAGAAGAACTGTGACCTTTGCATGTCTATAAGCTTAACTCTTGTGACTATTGGGTTCCGCTTAGTGTTCCGAACTTTCAGGGAGAATTTTCATAGCTGGCTCAGCTACCAAGGCCTTGATAGATTCAGGGGCTACCCACTCATTTATTTCGGAGGTCTTTGCCAATTTTCTCAAAGTCAAGACCATCGGGCTAGATATAGCCTATTCAGTAGTGTTGCCTTCAGACGAGGAGATGGCAGCCACCAATGTGATACGAGACATAGATCTTGAGCTCCACGGCAATCTTGTCTATGCGGATCTTATCGTGCTGCCGATGCCAGAGTTTGACATCATCCTAGGGATGGACTGGCTATTGCGGAACAGAGTTTTGATTGACTTCCAGCGGAGATCTATTTTAGTTCGACCGCCTGGAATGACGCAGTTCTTATTTGAGCCAGACAGGTAATTTCCCTTACCGCGCATTATTCCATATGTTCAGGCTAGAAAGCTCATGCATAGAGGGTGTCGGGCGTTTCTAGCGACTTTTATATCTATCCCCGAGGAACCCAGTCAGTCAGCTTCAGATGTTCCGTTTGTTAGAGACTTCTTAGACGTTTTTCTGGAGGATGTCTCTGGTATGCCACCTGAGAGAGAGGTGGAGTTTTCTATCGAGCTTATGCCAGGTATGGTTCCGATCTCCAAAGCACCGTACCGACTTGCACCGACAGAGATGGCAGAGCTTAAGAAGCAGATTCAGGAACTTCTTGACAAGAAGTTCATTCGCCCTAGTTTCTCACCTTGGGGCGCGCCAGTCTTGTTTGTAAAGAAGAAAGATGGCTCTATGAGGCTTTGAATTGACTATCGAGAGTTGAACAGGGTTACAGTGAAGAATAAATACCCACTTCCGAGGATTGAGGATCTGTTTGACCAGTTGCAGGGAGCTTCGATTTTCTCCAAGATAGATCTGCGTTCCGGTTATCACTAGTTGAGGGTGAGAGATGCTGACGTTTCGAAGACAGCTTTCAGGACTCGTTATGGCCATTACGAGTTCCTTGTGATGCCGTTCGGTTTGACGAATGCGCCAGCGATCTTCATGGATCTCATGAATCGCGTGTTTCAGCCGTACCTCGACCAGTTTGTGATAGTGTTCATAGACGACATTCTCGTCTACTCCAAGAATCGGGAGGATCACAGCAGGCATCTGACCACAGTGTTGCAGATATTGCAGAAGCACAAATTATTCGCAAAGTTCAGTAAATGCGAATTCTGGTTAGAGAAGGTGGCGTTCTTAGGCCACATTGTTTCCAGCAGTGGCATTGAGGTAGACCCAGCGAAAGTTACAGCAGTCAGAGATTGGGTTGTGCCGCAGAATGCATCAGAGATCCGCAGTTTTCTTGGCTTAGCAGGATATTATCGGAAGTTCATTAAGGGATTTTTCTCTATTGCCGTTCCACTCACAGCACTGACAAAGAAGAATGTGAAATTTGTTTGGAGCGAGGAGTGTCAGAAGAGCTTCGATACTTTGAAGTAAGCTCTTATCTCAGCACCAGTTTTGGCTGTGCCGTCAGGTTCCGGTGAGTTTGTTCTGTATACCGATGCTTCGAAGCTCGGTCTTGGCGCCGTATTGATGCAGCATGGAAAAGTGATGGCTTATGCTTCTAGACAGTTGAAAATCCATGAGAAGAACTACCCTACCCATGATCTAGAGTTGGCCGCAGTAGTTTTTGCCTTGAAGATTTGGAGGCACTATCTGTATGGAGAGAAGTGCCAGATCTTTACCGACCACAAGAGACTCAAGTATTTCTTTACGCAGAAGGAGCTGAATATGCGTCAAAGGCGTTGGTTGGAGCTTGTGAAGGACTATGATTGTGACATTAGCTACCACCCGGGTAAAGCTAATGTAGTTGCGGATGCATTGAGCAGGAAGGTTGCAGCGATGGCCCATTTGACAGTTTCGAGACCTCTTCAGTTTGAGATGCAGAGGTTTGATCTGGAGACTTATCCTCGAGGTAGAGTTCCCCGTCTATCTACCTTGACCATTCAGTCTTTCCTTATGGACCGTATTCGCAGTGGGCAGTCATCAGATGAGCAGTTAGCAAAGTGGAAGCAGAGAGATGAGGCCAAGGGCAGTGTCTTGTATTCAGTCAGCGATGGTATTGTGAGATACCGAGACAGGATATGGGTTCCTAGCTGTGATTCCATTCAAGCAGATATTCTGTCGGAAGCCCACATGTCACCGTACTCCATTCACCCTCGGAGTACAAAGATGTACAAAGATCTACAGCTATTGTATTGGTGGCCTGGTATGAAGAAAGACATCAGACAATTTGTATCCGAGTGTCTGACCTGTCAGTTAGTGAAGGCCGAGCATCAGAGACCAGCAGGTTTGCTCAAGCCTCTTCCTATTCCCGAGTGGAAGTGGGAGAATGTTACCATGGACTTTGTGACAAGATTGCCGAAGTCAGTCAGAGGATCAAATGCTATTTGGGTGATTGTAGATCGTCTTACAAAATCAGCACACTTCTTGCCTATTAAGACGACATTCACCATGATTCAGTATGCAGAGCTGTATATCCGAGAGATAGTCCGACTCCATGGCATTCCAGTTTCTATCGTATTTGACAGAGATCCCAGATTCACTTCCTCGTTTTGGAAGAGTTTGCATTCGACTATGGGTACGAAGTTGCTGTTTAGCACAGCTTTCCATCCGCAGACAGATGGACTGTCAGAGCGAGTCATTCAGATTTTGGAGGATCTTCTCCGTGCTTGCGTCATTGATTTCTCTGGGAGTTGGGAGTCGAACTTACCATTGGTTGAGTTCACCTATAACAACAGCTTCCAGTCTTGTATTGGTATGGCTCCGTATGAAGCACTATATGGCCGTAAGTGTAGATCTCCCGTTCATTGGGATGAAGTAGGAGAGAGAGCAGAGCTGGGTCCAGAGATTATTCAGCAGACTGTCGACGTAGTAGCCCGGATCCGTGATAGAATGAAGACTGCTCAGAGTCGACAGAAGAGCTATGCAGATCAGAGGAGGAGAGATCTAGAGTTTGCTGTCGGCGATCATGTCTTTGTGAAGGTGGCACCTATGAAGGGTGTCATGTGATTTGGGAAGAAAGGGAAGCTCAGTCCGAGATTCATTGGACCATTTGAGATCCTCGGCAGAGTTGGGACGCTAGCTTATCGTGTGGCTCTTCCGCCGAATCTGGGCGGAGTACACAATGTCTTTCACGTCTCTATGCTGAGGAAGTACATGGCGAATCCGTCGCATGTCTTGAACTTCGAGCCGTTGCAGCTTACTCCGAACCTATCTTATGAGGAGAGACCAGTGCAGATCCTAGACAGGCAGGAGAAGAAGCTTCGGAACAAGCTGGTTAGGCGAGTCAAAGTCAAATGGCTCAACCACTCAGAGGAGGAAGCTACGTGGGAGTCTGAGCCAGAGATGAGGAGTCGGTACCCCGAGTTATTCCGTGAGTCTTAATTTCGAGGACGAAATTTCTTTTAAGGGGGGAAGGATTGTAGAACCCGTAACTTAGACTACGTATAAGCCATGCATAATTCTAGTATTTAGAAAATGATTTTATTGCATGAGTATTTAAATTTAATTATTTTATTATTTTATGCAGTCGTTTAAATTTTTATCATTTCAGTTAATTCAGTGAGGCCGGACTGGAGTTGGA
The DNA here is from genome assembly GCF_025594145.1 of Primulina tabacum. Taxonomy (NCBI): domain Eukaryota; kingdom Viridiplantae; phylum Streptophyta; class Magnoliopsida; order Lamiales; family Gesneriaceae; genus Primulina; species Primulina tabacum. The sequence goes on from NC_134554.1 coordinate 42,951,771, forward strand.
GTTTTGAGATAGAATTTATGATTAAGAAATCATTTCAAGAATTTATTTTAGCTAGCAAGTAAGTTGATTTAAGTTAAAAAGGAGGTTTGAGGATTTATTTTAATTACTTGAGGTGAGTAGGAAATAAATTCATTTAAGTTCCATAATTAAGGGGTTAGTTCACTAAATTATTTAAAAGATAGGTAAGGCATTTAAGGGTTATAAATTTAGTAAATAATCAACATTTTCCCTTCATTTTTATTGTGTATTTTCGGCCCCTTAGTTGCTAGATTATTCCTTGCCAACTCAACACCTTTGACCCTTTCTTTGTTATTTAATAAGTAGGATAATCCTTTTATTTTTGGAGCACCATTTAATTAATATTAGATCATATCCAATCCTTGTATAACATGTAGAAATCGGTCATGCTTTTTCCCCCAAGAAGACTTGATCAACAATTTCAAAATTCAAATGAGAAGTAGACTTAGTCTTGCCATTTGAATCCCTTTATTAGTGGATCTTCCCCTCACTCTCCTAACCATCATTCTCCATCCCTCAACACCGAATTCAGGGCAAATTCTGAGTGTAAGAACCGTGGGTTTCATAGCTTAAAACAAGAGAGAAGATCAGTAGCAAACAAGGTAGCAAAAGCGCTTCACCTCCTCCGCGCCGAATCGTCTCATTCTTTCGTTTTTCTTTCAAACGAAACCAGGCATGCATATATTCTTCCTTGACTCTTCAATCAAGTCCTATTATAATTATTTTTACATTTCATGATCATCATTTTCATGCAAAAACCGAAACACACCAACAATTTTCAGAAAATAAAACATGCAGATTTTTTTCGGTTCCATGACAAGCTTCACGGTTTCTTTTGTTTTCATGGTTTCAGGTGTTGGTTTGATTCCAGGCTCCCAAGGAGACATCTAGACATGTACTATGATGCATTAGGACCATGATGGTCCATTCATTTAACACCATGTACGCTGGAAGTCGAGAAGATGACATCAACTTCCCATTTGTGTCCATTTGTGTTTCGAAAAATTCAGTTTGCTGTCGAAGGGAAAAGTTTCTGATCATGGCTGCCCAAAAGGCCTGTAGCCATGGTTAGAACACTTCCCTAGCATGTCTAAGACGTGATTAAGTCGCCCTTTTGGTGGCTTGGTCCATGGTGAATCGGTTTTTAAATAAAACTCAAGAACAGCCCCTGCACCCTTAAGGAATGGTTTTTAAATAAAACTGAAGAACAGCCCCTTCTTTTTACAGCTTGTGTTGTTTCGATTTTTAGGGAATGGTGTGGATCTTGGTTGGCCTATGACCCTTAGCCATGGTTTACACCATGCCCCTAGATGTCTAGATCGTGCCATGGCCAATCAAATGGCCACTGGAACGACACGAGACAGTAAACAAAGCACAACACTACATACGCATGCAAGGTGTTCTCGGTTGGAACTTTCGGATTGTTGCTGGGGTGATGCGAATTGTGGCTGGCCTAGGGCCCTTAGAAATGGTTCAAATCATTCCTTAGGATGTTGGTAAGAGGTTTTTGTCGGTGGTTCAAGCCCCAATGGCCATTAGCCTCGCAACCGACGCAAGAAACCAAAGCACAGCTGCTGTGTTTTTGGACAGCAACTTGCTGTGACGGTTCACTGGCTCGTTCGAGTTCTTGTTTGGCTTTTAGCCCATGGCCTTAGATTGGAAAGTGCCTCATCGAGTTAGGAAGGTCATGTTTTTGGCCGTTCGTGGTTCGGATCATTTTTGAGGTCGTACGAGAATTTACGGTGCGATGTGCCAAATTGACTCTCGAAAGAGCGTTTCATGTTTTGGCCTCCATCCACCTAGATTTCGACCCTCACCATTTTAGCGGTATTATTTCATCATTTTAGGCGTATTTTATTCATGACTATATGATGTTTCAGTGTTGGTTCGGGTTGGTTCAGAGTCATGATTAAATACGAAGTCGTTAGGCGCACTTGTCTCAGTTTTTGGATGTTATTGCATAGTTTGGTCCCATAAATCTATTGCATATTTTCATGGCATATGTAGGTTGCAGCGAGCCTGGGAGCGATCCAATTCATTCAGTAAAATTATGACAGGATATTTAATTGTGTTAATTAATTATATTACGTGCAAAAATACTTATTTTGAGATTTATGCGATATTGTTTGTGGTCACTTTACTATCATGCTTAAGTTCGGTTGCCAGTTACCGGCCCGGTCGCCAGTTACCGGTCAAGTTCAGTTGTTTCACCCAGTATACTGTGGCAGTAGTCTGATCAGACGCACATTATTAAGTCCGGTCGTCGTTACCGGCGCGGTCGCCAGTTCCTGGTCAGCTCAGTTCAGTTCAGTTCAGGAACCACTTGCGTAGACCATAATCTCACCAGAAAATTATTACATGCTATTTCAGTACAGGGCTCCAAGGAGCAAACATTTTCACTATGATTTTCTTTTCAGTGATGCACGTATTATAACTAATCATGACACGATATTTTCACGATATGCCTCATGACATGATATTTTCACTTGCATGAAACTTTACTATTTATTTACTTGTTATTTACGATATATGCATGTTGAGTCTTTAGACTCACTAGACTTGATTGTTGTAGGTACTGATGACGTCGGGACCGAGGGAGGGGACCAGTGAGCCAGCTTGAGTCGGCAGTAGTAGGACCCGAGGACCTCAATTCAGCATTTATTATTATTTGATGGCTCAAACATTTTAATTATCGTTGGATAAACTTTTTACTGTTATTTCGAAAATGTTAATTTCTTCCGCTGCCACTTTGAACATCAAACGTTATTTATCAGTTCAGTTATGAATGAGGCAATTTTAATTATTCAAAAGAAAAATTTTAAATTTTCCGCAAATTTTCAAGCACGGATTTTTAGGCCTCTACAGTTTAGATATCTGTGGTATATATGATTGGTTGTTCCATACGGAGCTTTGCTCACCCCCAAGGGGGGCTGTTATTGTCTTTGTGTGTGGACAATGGCAGATACTCCAGGATATCAGGAGACCGGAGAGGGTACTTCTGGAGGGAGTCACAGTTGAGTTGAGGTTTATGTTTTGTTCGCAGTATATATGTATATGTATTTATATACGAGGCATGTCCCGAGAATATGAGTTGTTTGTATATGATTGGTTTTGAGTTCGTGTGGGCATGTTTATGATATGAGATGAAATACTATTTTAGTATTTAAATTATAGAAGAAATATTTCGGGCTCATTGTAAAGGAAATTTTAAACTCGTTTTCCGCTGTAATTAGTTAACCCTAATCAAAGTGCATTGTAATAACGATTAGGAGCTAAGGGCCCCATAAGTACATACACGAGGGCCTTTATGTTTCCGCACTAGCTTGATAGATTAATGATTTAAAGATTTATGTTAATGAATTTATTAGAGATATTTTTATGTTTTATTTTTATTATTAGTTGATCTTTTTAAAGTTCAATTTAGGAGTTTTGGTTAGTTGATGATTATGATTTGTTTTATGCACTTGAGATTTAAATTGTTAATTTATTATGATTGTTAGAGTTGTTAAGTTTATTTTATTTAGTTATTATTTCGAGTTTATGATTTATGATTAGTATTAAAAAAAATCGAGTTCGTTTCAATAACGTAGGGTAGATTAGATCTCTCCCACTTTTCATAAAGATCAACCTCATCAGGGTTGCTGAATTCATTTATGGTAGGTGGTTCGTTTTTCCTTATGGCATAGTTATCCATTATAATTAAAGGAGAACTATTTCCTTTCACACTTGGTAATAATCCCTTTGAGCTTGGGGATACCACAACTTATATCAGAGAAATTAATAGGTTTACTGCAAGAAATTTAAGAAACATGCTTATTACAAAAAAAAATTTGAGGAAAATTTAATATTTTACCAAAATAAATCATGTACAAAAAAACTTAACATGAAACTTGCTTGTGAGCTAAAGTTTTAATTCAATTAGATTTTATTCAACTTTATGATAAAACTATCAAAATAATTTTTCTGAACTTATGTGGGTAAATTAGAAAAATATATTTTACAACTTTATCTTAATTAATTATATAAATATAATAAAATTCTATGTGGGGTAAAATTTATTATATTTATATAATTAATAACAATTTTGTCCATAATGTTACCCAAATCGCTCAACCCTCCACCTTTACCGCACTCACAGTCATACCAGTTTATGTTCCGGAAGCACAACTATCCACTTACACTGATAAAGAATTGTCACTTGCCAATGTGGATGAGCTACTGCAATCAGTAACTGACGATAGTCAGCACGAGTTCAGGGAAGAGCAAATTTTTGAAGAATCCGTCCTTGTACATATCTCTAAAGAAGTGATTGAGCTGGCAATTGAGGCTGAACAAATTTTGAAGAAATATTGGATGAGCCATCTATTGAGGCTGACCAGCTGACAAAAGAAGTTCACTTTGTAACTGAAAAATAAAATTGCAGTACAACCTCAGAGTTCACTCTGCTAGAAAGTACAACTGAGAGGAGAAGTTCACTCTGCTGGAAAGAAGGCTGCTGAGGAACTTGTTGTAACTACTATTAATGCAATACAACCTCAGAGTCCATCAGTTCAAAAGGATGCAGTTGATGAAGTAGCTGAAGATGTTGACCAAGAAGCTGACACTGGTCATCTAGCAGTTGGATTTTTCAGTAGGAAAGGGAAAGCCAAAACTATTGCTGAAGATTTCTCCTTTGAACTACCAATCACAACTTATGTGATGCTTGAATGTATAATGTCCAATTTGACAGACCTTGGGTCAACCATCTATCAGGTTAAGTCAACTTAGTTGATGTATTTTTTAAGTTTGGACATTCTTAAAGATCACATAATGAAGGACTTAAAGAAATTGACCAAGGATGTGTCTGCCTTATTCATGACTATTGAGATAATGAAAAGAGAGGCAGTCACAACACATATATTGGTCACTTCCCAAGAAATTCTCAGCCAGAGGATCTATTTTGTGCACACAAGCTTATCTAAGAAGATCGACATTGTGCAAGATCAGTTGGCTGAAATATCTGTACAAGTTAGTTCAACATTTCTCGTGTTTTCTAAATTACCTGGTGTTAACAAAAAGGAAGAAGAAGAGCAGTAGAAGAAACAGATGGAGACCAACAAGATACGAAGCGAACTAGACAGCCGAACTGATAAAGGACCAATCGACAAAAGAGCTAGAAAGTAAACAATGTTCCATATCAGTTAACAATCTGAGGTAGCTTATTATTTTGTAACGTTTTATGTTTTGAAATGTTTGTACGAATTTGTACTGACCTCTTTCAAGATTTATGAAAAGTTATTTTTTATTTATGTATGTACGAATCTGTACATTTCGGAAGACCTATTTTATCTACACATCAGATTAAGTTTTAAGATAATCAGTATAGAAATTGTAAGTTTTGTCAAATACAAAAATGAGGAAATTGTTGGGAAATTATAAGTTTCGGAGTTTGACAAACCAATCAGTAACCGAACTGAAGACCAGAACTGAACTGTAACCAAACTCGAAGTAAAAAACTGATAATAAACTGGAAAAACCTTATCAAACTGAAATGAATTATATAGAACTGAAGTTAATAAATTAAAGTTCTCAAAACCATTAATAAATCTAAAAACTGATGAACAGTAAAGATTTGAAGATTGACAAACTGATCGATACCAAAACTAAAGATCATAACTGAACATGATATTTGAAGAACTGATATATCAAAACTAAAATATTCAAACTAAAGCTAACAGAGCTTTCAAACTGAAAGGACGACATTAAAATTGATTAACAAATATTGACCAACTTAACTGATCAATCAACTAGTTTGACTCCTGATCAGTTGGCCATGTCATCAGTTGCAGTTTGAATTACAGCAGACAAACCGGCATTCCGTACCTGGGCAAAATCAGTTGACACACAGTACTCTAATACCTCGTACTATTGTTAGAGGAATATTTACGTGGACAAAAGGACAATTCAGCGGATACTATTCTTAAATGCATTAAATGTTACCATTGGAATTGAAGCCTATAAAAAACTAAATAGTTTAGTTGTGAAAGTGTGATGATTTTTACAAGAATATCAGTTATCCAATTACTCAAGAACACTCAGTTATCAAGTCAGTTGTGATTCATTTTAAAGCTTACATCTAATTTGCAAATCGCAAATTCAAGCTCACACTTCATTGATTTATTCATAGCAATCAGATTACTATTTCAACAATTCAGTTAGCATACTACACTATTGTATTTGATCTTTTAAGATCAGTTTATCGGTTTGAGGGTCAAAGTGTTTAGAAGGGGACGTTGAATAAACACTTAAAGATTTTTGGCTCATTTCGAAATGATGAATCAATTTAGTGATAAACTGAATTCAAGAATCTTGTTGTCAATATCAGTCACTTAACTAGTTTAAGTGCGACAATAAACTACTTGATAGAATGAATACTCAGAGAATAACTGAAATGCTAAAAAAAAATTTTTTATGGATGTTCTGAGACTTCAAATGCTCCTACGTAACCCCTTCTATTACAAGGATAAATTTTCACTAAAAGACTTTGATTGATTACAGAAACTGTAATAACTCACTTCAGTTTGGACTTAAACACTGGCAAACTGAAACTCACTAACAATTTATAAGTACACAAACTGATTTTCTTTCGTAGCACAACTGATTTCAGAAGATCGAATACAATAAATTAATGTGCTAGTATTTTAGCTCGAATAATAGCCTGAATGCTATGAATATATTTATGAAGTGTGAGATTTTCTATATGAATATCACTATTGATTGTGTATAACTAGATCTTTCAAATGTTCTCAAATCCAAAAATCAACGACTTGCTTCTCATTGAACTTCTCAATTATTTATAGGTTTTACTTCCAACGGTAACATTGAATGTATTAATTCATACTTCTCCGTTGATTTGTCCTTTTTAAATGTGTCAACATTCTTCTGACAATAGTACGATGTTGCAGTCTGCTAATGCGGCGCTCCTTCTATTAGTTACAGTATTCTGCATACAATTTGTCGGTTGATAGCTGAAAAAACTGATGACGTGTCGAACTGATTAGCAGTTCAAATATTTCACTGATTAGTTGAACTGACTATATGACTGATCATTTAAATTTACTTAGGGCGACCTGTTCAGTTCTAACCGATAGTTCAGTTGACTTTGTTTAGTTCGATTGCATCCGATCATTTAACTCATTAATTTTCAGTTAGGATGACCTCAGTTCGAATAACTCCAATTTGAATAGTTTCAATTCAGTGGTTTCGGTTGAGCTAATCTGTTCTGCAAACTTCGATACTCTATTTGTCAAAATTCGAAACCTTTAATTCTAACAATTTCTCCCTTTTTGGTGTTTGACAAAATTTAGATTTTAAGAACTGATAAAAACGATAGTAGATAAAAAAGTTGTCAATAGAAATGTACAGATTCGTACATAATAAGAATAAGGATCGACTGAACTGTTAAACTATCTAACTGATTGGATTGTGCTTCATTTCTTAGCTCTCTTCTCAGCTGGTCCTTGATTAGTTGGATGTTCAGTTCTTTTCTTTGAAGTACCACCTTGACCTTGCTTCTGTTGTTCCTCTTCCATCTTTTTGTCAACACATGCTGTGTGAGAAAATGGCGGAGTTCTGCGGTGACTTGGGATACGGCATCAAGCATTTGTGCTTGCATTATATCCATTCTCTTGGAGAGGCTTGTATGCACAAAGTCGATTCTGTTGATGAGCATATCCTGCGTTTGGAACAAAGCTGGTACTGTGACTCTGTCTTTCTTCAGTTTTTCAACGACAAAGAATAGATCAATTATGTCTTTTGTGATCTTCTTCAGATCCTTCAGGGTATGTTTCTTGATGGAATCAAATCTCAGCGTATGCATAAGTTGAGTAGATTTGACTTCCAAAATTGTTGATATCAGATTGTGCAAACTAGACTGAATATTTTTTATCATGATGTCTGTAGCAATTGGTACCTCAGGAGATAAAGCTTCAGTTATTGCTGGTGCTTTTCCTTTTTCCTTCTCATTGAAAGTCACCATTGCTAAGACTTGTGATCCAGTCTCAGTTTTGTGTTCCAATTCAGCAATGAATTCTTCAACTGCATCATGTTGTAAATTGGAGACTGAAGTATAATGCTGAGGGTCATTTTAACTAAACGGCACATCAGTTGGCTTTTGCATATCAAGTATTTGTTCACAATGCAACTGAGCAATGTCAGATCGTTGTCCAGTCATGAAAACTGACTCCACTTCGTCTTCAATACTTTTCAACATAGCCTCCAAGGCTATTTGTTCTGTTGTACTTGGATTTGCATGCTTCTCACCTGGTTGAGCAAATTTGAAATTCAGCTAGATGTCAGTGGCAATTGATCTGATCACTTCATCAACCTTGGACAATGACAACTCAGCATCTGTGTACAGAGGTTGTCCAGCTGGTGAAGACCTTGGAGGTGCAGAAGAGGTGGATGGTTGAATCATCTCAGGAACAGAATCAATCACTTGCTCAGAACTTTGTTCAAAAGCTTGCTCCTTAACTAGTTCAGTCTGAGCTTTAGTTGGTTGAACGATGGTATCAACTGTTATACAGCTGCTGATCCATCTACCAAAGTTTTATCTTCATTTAGAGAGAAGTAAGATCTGTTTCCAGTTGTTGAAATACAGCCATGTCCTCATAGGCAGTTGGACCAGGTGGGTTATATTTCTCTTCAGTTCCGATGTCAATTCAACTAGCTTTTTCATCATCATCAAATCAAAGAAATAAATTTTCCTTTACAAGGCCTGTGCGATTGTGATAGCCTCGAATGTCTTTAGCAGCATAGTTTCCAAAGCAATATATTTCTTCAAAACTGACTTCTTCTTCAGTCGTTTGTCGAAGACTACAGTTTTGAATCTAACCCCTTCAGCAAAATTTTCTAACTCTAATTCTGCAAACTCATTAATGTCACTCCAGATGAGATCGATGTGAGTCTAAACAGATTTGGTTGGCCTGGGCTCTTCAATCAACTTGCCCTTGCCTTTAGGATAAGTCAGAGCATGAGCAATAGTCAGCCCTGAAGCAGTTGCATCCACTTTCTCGCGAATTACCATGCCCTTGGGTCGTGTGATTGGAAGAACACTAGGTCAAATCACTGTTGTGGGAGGTGCATAGAGACCTACAAGCTTCAATGTTTCACAAGATTTGGTGATGATTTTTGGAGAGTGATCAGCTGGTTTCTTCAGTTGAAGTACTTCAGCTGTTCAATTGGAACTGACTGAATTGGTTCAGCAGCTTTGGGTACCTCAGCTTCAGTAGACATTAGTCTGATAGCTGGAATGGCTTTGGGAACAGTTGGTTTAGACTTCTGAGACCTTGGTTTCTTCATGATTTTCGGAGATGGTGTTTTCTCCGAATCACTATCATGAACAAGCAGTTTCCTCTTGCTTGTCAGTTTGCGAGCCACAGCCTTGTCCTTTGCAATCTTTACAAACTTCAGAGCTGCCATCATCCCCATTTTTGTTTTGATTTTCACAAATTTAGCTGGGGAGATGTCCAGCTTCGTTCTGGATGGTTGTACATTCTTGGCGTTGAACATCTTGAATTTGGACATCTTTTCTGCAGAATAACTGATGAGACCAGAACTCTACAACAAGTAACTGAACTGCAGAGTAAAGCCATTTGACTGCTTTGAAGATTGAACAATATTCTTCAAAATGTTGAAAATGATTGTTGAGCAGTTCAAGCTTGTGTCATTCATGATTGCTGTCATGATTTGAAATTTTTCCAGAGTATGGGCAGCAAAGAAACCTGCCTTGGCTAGAATGCCTCTGGCAAAAATATCAGCCAGCAACTGGATTTCCGGCTTCTGTTCCTTCTTTGGGTCAGACACCTTGATATTCTTCCCATCAGCAGATAACAAAGTCTGCATTTCTTCAATGTCAGCTATCGTGACTTCCGAGAAGTGAGATAGACCTTCAGTTGGAAGTTGAAAAATATTTATGAAGAATCCTTCACCAATAGTCAGCGTCTAGTTGTTTACAGTCATGGAGATCACGCCTTCATCGGACACTGTGTTGTTAGCGTAAACTTCTTGAATCTCCTTCGGATAAATTCTTGGGTTGCCATTCCCAAGAATTTCTTCAGAGCAGCAGCTTCTATCTTCATACATACGCTTCGAACAGATTCATCCAAAACAGATAGAACGGAGTCGAAATCAATTTCCATAGCGTTGAGAATGAAAGCTAGGGTTTGGCTTGCCATTTGCTTAAATTTTCTGCGAAGAAGATTGCTCTGGGTTTTGAATGCGTGAGAGATTAGAATTTGAATGAAATGAACCGAGGACAGGCGGTACGAAATATATATGTTTATGACTTCTCAAATTTGACCAAGATTAATTCAAATAAATGGAATTTACTTCACATGTAAATATAGAAAGTAAATCGATTGAACTACTTGTAACCGAATTTCTGATAATATTCAATGAATGGTATTATTATTGAAGTAACCTTAAAAGTGATAAAACTTATTGTGAAATCTTAACTGAAACGATAATCAATTAACATATATGATAAGATCAGTTTGATCGAGAACTGACTAGTCAGTTGAAAACTAAGTTAGTTCAGTTCAGGACTAATTGATAATTGTATTATCAATTAACTAAATATAATTCGATGTTCTTCCTAAATTAAGAATTAAGATAAATCAATAAGCCTTAAATTATTTCTAAAGTAAGAAAACTTAGTCTCTGGTAGTGGCTTTGTGAATATATCCACTGCATGTTGTTCAGTTGAAATGTATTCCAGTCTGATGTCTTTCTTGAGAGCATGATCTTTGATGAAGTGATGTCTGACGTCTATATGCTTTTTCCTCGAGTGATGAACTGGATTATATGTAATTCCAATTGTGCTAGTCTTGTCACAAAAGATTGGTGCATCCTCTGCAATGAAACCATAATCTCTCAGTTGTTGCTGAATCCAGAGTAGTTGAGCGCAACAGCTTGTAGCAGCTAGATATTCTACTTCAGTTGTGGAAGTTGGATGGTTGTTTGCTTCTTGCTGAACCAGAAATTAGTCTGTCTCCTAGAAACTGACATGATCCACTAGTACTTTTTCGATCAAGTTTACATCCTGCATAATCTGCATCTGAATAGCCAACTAGATTGAAAGATGAGTCTTTAGCATACCATAGCCCACATTTTGTGTGTCTTTAAGATATTTCAATATACGTTTGTCATCTGAAAAATATGATTGTTTAGGATTTGATTGAAATTTAGAACACATGCAGAAATAAAACACAATATCAGAACGGCTACCAGTTAGGTAAGGTAAAGTACCTATTAAACCTCTGTAGAGTGCCATTTCGACTGATATTCTCCCTTCATCTCTATCTAATTTAATTGTTGGACTCATGGAAGTATTTGAAGCTGAACATGTTTCCATGCCAAACTTCTTAAGCAGTTTCTTTGTATATTTAGTTTGATTGATAAATGTACCAGTTTCCATTTGCTTCACTTGCAGACCAAGAAAGTATGTCAGTTCACCTATCATACTCACCTCGAATTTATCCTGCATCAACTTAGAAAATTTCTCACATAAATTGGGGTTAGTTGACCCAAAAATAATGTAATCAACATAAATTTGTACGAGTAAAGTATGATTTTTCTTGAAAATTTGAACTGTGTTTTATCAACTGTTCCAACAGTAAAATCATGATCAGGTAAGAATTTTGATAATGTCTCATACCAAACTCGGGGAGCTTGTTTGAGGTCATATAATTCTTTGTTGATATGATAAACATGATCAAGAAGTGTATGATTTATAAAACCTGGTGGTTGTTCAATATAAACCTCTTCTGTAACTGACCATTGAGAAATGCGCTTTTGACATCCATCTGGTAAACTTTGAAGTTATTGAGAGAGGCGTAGGCTAGGAATATTCTTATTGCATCCAGTTGAGCAACTGGTGCATAAGTTTCGTCATAATCAATTCCTTCCTCTTGTCTGTACCCTTGTGCAACCAACCTAGCTTTGTTGCGCACATCAGTTTTCTTAGGTTCAAATTGAGAAACAAATGCAGAGTATACAAATAAATTAAACGTTTGATTTCTAGTTCTTACCGGATCAAATTGATTACCTATCACCAAATCTTGTGGATATGATTTACTACACCATTAGTTGGAACTGGTTGGATCTGTTTGCGTCACTGTTTCAGTTTGTAACTGAACATTTCCTTCGGCATCAGTTTCAACAGGTTCAATTAGTATTTGAATATCATCGCGTTGTTCCACAAACTGATTATTAGGAACAACTTCTTGTTCAACTATTTGATCCACCACTTCAGGTTCTGGTGTTTGAAGGATGTTTCGATTGATGTGAACTTCTTCTTCACTATCATCCTCCAGGATGATTTCTGTTAAGCGATCAGTCAGGTCAACTGGATCAGTTGGCTTATCACTTAGAGCATATTCATCAAATACAACATTGATAGGATCGATTAACTGGTGAAAGAGTGTTTAGAAGAGGGGGTTCAATAAACACTCACGATTTTCACAATCTTTTCGAATGTTGAGTCAGTTTAGTGACAAACTGAAACTCATAATCTTGTCAGTCGATATCAATCAGTTAATAATAAAGTACGGAAATAAACTGACTGATAGATAGAACAAAGACTAAAATGAGAACACACGAGATTTTATGGATGTTCGGAGATTTCAATCACTCCTACGTCACCTCTTCTATCACAAGGATATGATATCCACTAAAAGATTTTGATCAATACAAACACTTGTACAGACCCACTTCAGTTTGGACTTAACAATGCCAAAACAGAAATTCTTAGTTTACAATATGTTTCACAGTGCTCAACTGGACTTAGCACAACTGATTTATTTAAAGATCGAACATACAACAAAACTATTTGTGCTAGTTAGCTCGAAAAGTAGCCTAGAATGCTATGAATAAATCTGATAAGTGTGAGCTTCTAATTTTTGATATGAGCTAGAATTTCAGCATAGTAACAACAAGATTGATAGAATAGTGAATCGTTGTTTTTCAACTACTCTTCCCTACTATTTATAGGCTTCTCTTCAACGGTAATAATCAATGTAATTTGAATCTTTATATCCGTTGTTTGCCACGTCAATATCTTTCTGACACTCGTAGACTGCAGATTTTCTGATATGCGGCGTTCCCACTGTTAGTTGCAGTCTGCTTTGTACTATTGTCGGTTGAATGTCCTTTTCGTTAACTGATGACGTGTCCAGCTGAAAGATTAGCTGATAAGCTCACAACTGAATGTAGCAACTGATTAGTCAATTGTCTGCGTAAGTTCAGTTCAGCTGGTTCAATTGCCTTTGCGCATTAATCTCTTGTTATGGGCAGCTGTCAGTTTGAGTATTTGTTCAGTTACTTTCGAACATCTTGATCAGTTAATCCAATCGATTTAAGCACATAGTTTGTCAAACTACGAAAATTTAGTTTCCAACAATTTCCTCCCTTTTTGGTGTTTGACAAAACTTGAAATATATGAACTGATAAACTACAACTGGGAAAAAATCTTCGAATTTTTTGTAGATAAAATAATTCTTCCAATGTATAGATTCGTACAAATAAAAGAATCCAATGTACAGACTCGTACAAAAAATAAAAGAATGAAATAATCTTCAATAATATTCAAAAATCTGCCATAATTTTCAACCTCCAACTGAAATCAGTTGATTACTTCTGTTGATCTTCGTCTTTTTCTTTCTCCTTTGTCTTCTCCTTTTTGAACTTTTTCTTCTCTTTTTTCCCCTTTTTGTCAAACGCATCAACCTTTCTGGATAATATACAAACATCCGAGGCGATGTCTGACACAACATTCATCACAATATCTTGTTGCAAATCTATCCTTTTAGTGACAGTCTTCTCCAGAAAGTCAAAGTGTCTTCCGACTAAGGCTTGAGTTTGGAAGCGTGCTTCAGTCGACACTCTGTCCTTTTTAATTTCATCCATCTGGAGAAATAGTGAGGTCACATTCTCTTGGATTTGTTGTAGTCTTCCCGTAGTAAACTCATTTGAAGAGTTTATCTTCAAGGTATGTGCAAGCTCGGTTGACTGGATGTTTGAAATGTCATTCATCATACTGACGAGATTGTTCTGAACATATTGGATTTCATCGAATAAAGATTCATAATCCATTGATATACCAGGAGACATGTCTCCAGAGGTTTTTGGTATCTGCTTCTTTCTTCTTGATTAAAGATTACCAAAGATCTGTCAGTTGTATCAGTTTCAAGCATCACCATTTCTGAAACATCTTCATGTAAAACTTCATGTTGAAGTTGTGGAGGAGGAGAAGAATTCGGATCAACAAAGGTATTTGACAGCTCTTCAATTTGTTGATCAGCTGAAACAGTAGATGGTTGTTCAGTTTGTTACGCAATTGATTCACAAACTGGTTCTTCAGTTGGTTGAACGGCTGAAGCTTCGACTAGCTCTTCAGCTGACACTTCTTCAGTTTCAACTGAGTGCAGCTGAGCCTCTTCGGTTTCTTCAAGAACTGCATCTTTATTCATGGCAACTGACTGAACTGGCTCTACAGTCTCTTCAAAAACTACTTGTTCAGTCATGACAGCTGACTGAACTGGCTCTCCAGTTTCTTCAAAAATAGCATGTTCGGTTGGTTCGTCGGTCTGAATGACTGGTTCTTCACTTGCAAAAATTTTTTCAACTGCTCTAGTTGTATCCAGCTGAATATCAGTGGTTAGTGATTTGATAACCTCATCAAGATTCGTCAATGATAGCTCAGCATCAGAATAAAGTTTAAGTTCAGGAGTTGAGGATAGAGGTGTAAGCAAATATGGTTCTGCATCAGTTGTAGAAGGAGAGCTTCTTGCTGAGAAGATTCAGCAACTGGGTCCTTGGTTGGATCTTGAACTGAATGTTCAGCTTGCTCTTCTGATTAAGGATCTTGGGAATCTGCTGGAAGAATCAGTTCTTGGTTCAGTTCCCAGTGTTTAATCTCCGTCTGTAGCTTGATAAGATCCATTTCCAGTTGGTTATAGACATCTCTGTCATTGTAGGCAGTTGGACTAATAAGATCATAATTCAAGCGCAATTGAGCAACCATTTTTGATAACGGCTTGGCTCGAATTTGATCGAAGAAATACTTCTCACGCTGCAAGGCCTGTTCAACTGAAGCAGCTTTGAACACCCTCAAAACAGCTCTTTCTAGATTAACAAATTTCTTCATAACTGATTTCTTCTGAAGTTGCTTTGCAAAAACTTCAGTTCTGGATTTGACCCATTCCTTGAAGACTTCTGAGCTTGTCCGTGGAAAATTCATTGATCTCCTTCCAAATAAGATCAATGTGAGTTTGGACTGTGTTGGTTGGTCGGGGCTTTTCATGCAACTTCCCCTTGTCTTTAAGATCAGTCAGGACATGAAGGAGACTCAGTTCTGATGTTATTGCATCAATTCTCTCTGCAATAACTACCCCTTTGGGTCTGGCAAAAGGTAGAGTGGAGAAGCCAGAAATAGTGATTAATGGAGCCTTGACTCCAGTTGATTTCTTCTTACCACCGGATTCGGTGATCTTCTTCTTGGATTGGTCATCAGAAAGAGGTAACTGAACCTCAATTGATGGTTCAGATGGTACAGCTCTCAGAGGTGTAGCCTGAATAGGCTGTTGAGCTCCAGACTGAATCAACCTTTCAGTTGGGATGGTTCCAACTGCAGCAGCAGGTTTTGTCTTCTGAGTCCTGGGTTTCTTGGTGATTTTCGGTTAAGAAGTCTTCTCAAAATCAGATTCACTGACAATCAGTTTTCGCTTGATTGTCTTCTTGTGAACTGTTTTCTTGGTCTTCTGAGTAGATTTGGGGGCCTCCTGTGTGAGAACCCGAGATTCTACGATCCGAAGCAAATCAAGTAAGTAATACGAGCTTGAAATTTTACTCAAACTAAGCTAAAAAATGTTTGTTCCAACTAAATAACTTGACTATTAACTTAGATTTTCATTAAATTTAACTCGAGGAAGAAACTTCAAAGCTCGGAAATGAGCTCAGCAGGAGGCCAAGCCACAAGTAACCGCATCCATGAAGTGTTGTCACAGAAGGAGTAAAACCCAGCTCAAGGACACGATCTATAAGCTCAAAGAAGCTCAACCAAGTTTGTCCTAACAAGACAAAAAAAAAGGGAGCTATAAGTTGAGCCAAGAGTTTGGACAAATTAAATGTGCAAGAAATGACCTTCGTATTAACCCATGAAGGAGCTGCGGGAGGAGCTAAGAGCTAGGACATATTGATGATGCAGGAAATGACCCTTTAGAAAATCAAGATGACAATTAAGGAGTACATGAGATTTTGAGCCACATTCATGGCTAATCTAGAACTTGAAGAATGCATGGGATTTTGGAGATTTATGCATGAAATTTTGGACCAACATTATGATTACATTCAAGCATTTCTTGGTGACCAAGAATTCGGCCAAGGGGTGGCTAGGTTGAAGGGTTTTTGTGCCTATAAATACCACTCACCTAGGTTGAGAGAAAGGCACCCCAAAAGCAAGCAAGAAATTCGGTTTTCCCCTTTTCCCTCACCCTACAAGTTTCGGCCAAGTCAATCAAGGGAAAAGAAGGAAGGTTCGTGCAGTCCAGTACAATAACCCGTACCGAAGTGTTCCCTGATCGAAGACAGTATTTTTTAAGTTGCGCCGAAGTGCTGCCGAAATTTCAAGAAAGGGCTTTGTATAAAAATTCAAGTAAGTGGGCTTTTGTTACATATTTTGTTGTATTTTAAACTTTGATATCAGTAATATGACATGCATGTATGTGTGTCCTAAGTTACGAAAATGTCAGTCTACCTTTTTAAAATTTCGATCGATTATATGCTTCGTTCGCTCTTCGAATATCTTTGATTCCGCTGTGTCTGTCTAAAAATCTGAAATGTTGAACTCTGAGAAATCGGATAAGTCTGTCTGTTGTTTCTGAATTCTGTGTACACTATTACGACTCAATTTGATATGGGACGAGAATTGTAATTCTGTCTGGCCCCCATTGGTGGGTATAAAACCATGTTCTGTTCTGGCCCCCATTGGTGGGTATAAAACCATGTTCTGGCCTCACCCTTAGAGGACTAACATATTGGGGACAATTTGACCATGAAAATGAGATGAGTAACAGTGTTCTGTCTGTTCTGATATGTTCTGTTCTGAATTGATCTGTTTCTGAATTGTTCTGAATCATCTGAGGAATTCTGTCATTTATTTGATTTGTCTCTGTCCTGATAATCTAAGAATATTAAGTTTTGAAAGTATGTTAAAAGAACGTTTTAAGAAAACTAATGTATCTTTGGAATCGATCGACCCTCACTTGGAAACACTCAGCCCTTACAAATTTCAGATAAAAATGAGGAGCAACTGAATGAGGAAGAGCAAGATGCTTTCTGGGGTTGGTGAACCGGAGATCAAGATCAGAACTCAAGATTTTGCTTTCCTTTCATTTCCGCTATTTGAAACTCTGATGTATTTCTAATTTTATTGTCAATGTAAAGACAATGTTTAATTTATGAAAAAGATTGGTTTTTGGCATTTTGATACGAGGCTTAATTGTTTTCAAGTAATTGTTAAACAATGCCGGATGTCACCGACGCTTCGGACTCGGGGCGTGACATTTAAGTGGTATCAGAGCCGCAAGGTTCATAATTCCGCTGGGATTTTGATAGACAAAATTTGGCGAAGTCAAATTTTGGCAAAAGCCTAGTGTATCCCAATTTGAGTCCAACTTTCATCCGTTCTTGAAGTCTAACTTTCATCTGCTTCCTAAATCCCGAATAGACTTCAAAAAATCTATCCCTTCGATCATCCCACAAACTCTGAGTATCAAAAATTTTCCACGACAACTTTGTTTCTACTATTTGTGCCTTTCTATCCTTTATACAATTCTGATGCTTTACTTTCAATTTTTATCCTAGGAAATGGCTGCTCCACGTACTCGCGCTCAGGCAGCCCTTCGCATGCGTCAGCTTACGATTGATAATCAGACTAGGGAGATCGCGACTTTGAAAGCGCAACTATCCAAGGAAATATTGGAGAAACAAGAGCTTAGTGAGGTTAGACACATACTTGAGATTGATGTACAACGATTGACTCATCATCTGGACTTGGTGGAGAGCCAGTTGCTGTAGATAACGACCGATTCCGTTCGCATCACGCGCTTAGTTGCACTTAACAAGGATTTATTGGAAAAAGTGGAGATAGAGCGAGGACGTGCTGCTCAGGCCCGTCAGCGCCAGGAGGAGTACAACGCCAGGCAGGATCGGTACATTTCGAAGCTCCACAGCGCTATGGACAGACTTCAGGATCAGAATAACTACCTACATTTGGTAATAGAGAGCATAGAGGAAGAGGAGGTAGCACCGATGGAGGTGGCCGGAGACGACAGTGCCAGCGACGGCGGAGAGATGTTCGATTAGATTAGCATTATAATAAAGTATTTGGATTGTAGTAAACTTGTGACTAAAAAAATAATATGTGTACCAAACTATTTTGAAACTTTCTATTATCTTATTGCATATTTAAGAATGGATGAGTATCTTATTTAAATGTTTATATAGGAAACCAACATGGACTTTCAAAGCATTATAAATGAACTTCAGAAACAACTTCAGGAAAAGGAGTTAGAAATTAAAACACTGAAAGAAAAGAATGATAAACTTGAGAGAGATAACTATCAGTTGGATGGAAATAACGTGTGCATGATGGAGGATCTTCGTGAGGCCAGAGTGGAAGAGAAGAAAATACACAAAGACGTTAGACGTTACGCGGCTTATCATCTAGAGTCAGAGCGTCAGCACGAGATCACAAAGCAAGAGTTGAAGAAAGCGCAAGATAGGATTTTTACGCTCGAAATTCGGTATAATAGTCTTCTCAAAACCCAACGTCGTCTTCAGGAGCGGATTGAAGAGCAAGAAATCGATGAAAAAGTAAGCCAATCAACAATACAAGAACTACAGGATCAAGTAAACAATCTCGATCACCACAACACACAGCTGCAGAATTACATTGAGCACCTACAAAATGAGATGGTCAATATAGAAGAACTCAGAGAACAACTGGAAGAGAACCCTGTGGAGGAAGAAATTAATGAAGCAGTAGGGGACGGAGAAGTAATAGACGAGTAGGGAGAGAGAGTTATAGAATAGGCTTCGATTGTATCTAGAAATATTTAATTAATCATTTGAAAAATATTTGGCTGTATGAAAATTTTTACAATTTAATGAAATTGTTCCTTTGATTAAATATTGTGGCAAAAAAATTAATAAAATACATGTTTATAGAAAATGGCAGGCAGACCACCCCGAAACAACCGTAACCCCCGTGGTGCCAACCAAAACGAAAATCCACCACCACCCAGAGTGAATCTCAGTCAAGAGGATATGATGGCAATAGCTACTATAGTAGCTGCAACGTTACAAGGATTCGTCAACCCATTGGCTAACGCCATCCAACCACCACCTGAACCGCAACCACGTGGGATTAAGTACCATTACGAATCTCTCAGAAGGAATCGAGTTCCAACTTTCGATGGGAACCCAGACCCAAGAAGTCAGCCACAACTGGCTCAAGAACGTCGAAACACAACTACATTTACTGGAGATACCTGAAGAACTGAAAGTGGAGGTTGTAACACCGTTTTTGGAAGACCGAGCTAGGAAATGGTGGGAAACTGTGTCGCCATCTTTGGCAGAAGTGGAAGAGATCACAAGGCAGATTTTTAAGAGAGAATTTTTAAAACAATATTATCCCGCTGAATTTTGACTACAGATGTGGGGTGAATTCGAAAACTTCAAACAGGCTCCGGACATGTCAGTGATGGAATACACTTCACGGCTCAACGATATGGGAACCTATGTCCCAACGATCATGTCAGATGAAACGATAAAAATGCATCGATTCAAGAAGGGACTCGACAGTCGAATTCAGTCAGCATTGGCAGTATTCAAGCCAAACAGCTTTGCGGATTTGATGGGCGTTGCAATGAGCGCAGAAACTGATATCAAGTGACGCGAGGAAGAAAACAAGAACAAAAGACCGATGAGCAGTCAACCTACTCAGAATGGTCCCAAGTTTAAGAAACCAAATTATTCAGTTGGGTCTTTCAAAGGAAATTCTGGAAGCGCTGGTAACACCGAAGGAAAGTGGTGTGATACAAGTCGACAGAAACATGTTGGAGAATGTTATCGGAAGACAGGCGCTTGTTTTAAGTGCGGAAAGGTGGGGCATAGAATTAAAGATTGTCCTGACAACAAGGACAAAGGGACGGGGTCCAGCAAGCAATATGAAAACAAGACTAATGCTCGGGTTTATGCAATATCCCAAGAGGAAGCTGATAACACCAATGAAGTGGTGGCAGGTACCATCTTACTCAATAAAATGCGTGCATATGCTTTGTTTGATTGTGGTGCCACACATTCATTTGTGTCTAGAAGATTTGCTAAAAAGCTTAAACTTGAGCATGATATTCTTAGTGAACCGTTAAGAGTAGCAACACCTGCCAGCAAAACAATTGAAACACACAAAGTGTATCGAAACTGTAAAATTTGTATCAGCAATCAAACTTTTGAAGTGGAATTAATTCAACTCAATATGGTTGAGTTTGACATCATCGTTGGAATGGACTGGTTAGCCAAAAACAATGCCATAGTAGACTGTCAAAAGAAAGATATTAGACTTCAAACTCCGACAAAAGGGGAAGTCGTATATCACGGAAAATCCAAAGAAAGAAAATCTCTACTATCGGTTTCTCAAGCCTGGAAAGCTATAAAGGGAGGAGAAAAAATTTACTTGGAAGTGATCAATGAAATCAAAGAAGAAGAAGTCCCAAAGTTGGAGGATATTCCAATTGTTCAAAAATTTCTAGACGTTTTTCCCGAGGAACTACCGGGAGAGATACCAGATAGGGAAGTAGAATTTGAAATCAATTTGGTCCCTGGTGCTGCACCAATATCAAAGGCACCATACCGAATTGCTCCAGCTGAATTAAAGGAGCTAAAGGAGCAACTGCAAGAATTACTAGACAAGAAGCAGATTCGCCCCAGTGCATCCCCATGGGGAGCCCTAATGCTTTTTGTAAAGAAAAAGGACGGAAGCATGAGGCTATGTATTGACTACTGGGAGTTGAACAAGATCACCATAAAAAATAAGTACCAACTCCCAAGAATAGATGATCTTTTCGATCAGTTAAAGGGAGCCAAGGTCTTCTCAAAACTAGATCTGAGATCTGGTTACCATCAGTTGAAGGTCAAAGCGGAAGACATCCGTAAAACTGCTTTTAGGACAAGATATGGACATTACAAATTCACGGTAATGCCTTTTGGCCTAACAAATGCTCCTGCAGCATTCATGGACCTGATGAATCGGGTATTCAAACCATATCTCGACAAGTTTGTGGTTGTCTTTATAGATGATATCCTTGTGTACTCACGAAGTAAAGAAGAACACAAAGAGCATATGCGTCTCACTTTGCGAACACTTCGAGAAAAGGAACTATACGCCAAATTCAAGAAATGTGAATTTTGGTTAAAAAGTGTGGCGTTCTTAGGACATATAATTTTGGAATTAGGAGTGTCAGTAGACCCTAAGAAGGTAGAGGCAATCAAGGATTGGCCACAACCAAAGACAGTGACTGAAGTCAGGAGTTTTCTGGGTTTAGCAGGCTACTATAGAAAATTTGTGGAGGATTTTCTTCGATAGCCATTCCACTCACCAAAATTATTCAGAAAAATTCGAAATTCATTTGGAATGAAGAATGTGAAAGAAGCTTTGAAACCCTAAAGATAAAACTCGCATCCACACCAGTACTAGTTCTTCCCGAGGATGGTAAGAATTTCACTGTATACAGTGACGCTTCAAAGGGAGGATTAGGGTGTGTGCTTATGCAAGAGGGTCAGGTAATTGCTTATGCCTCACGGCAACTAAAACCATATGAGCAGAATTATCACACTCATGATTTGGAATTAGCCGCAGTGGTATTCGCGCTTAAAATCTGGAGGCACTACCTTTATGGAGTAAAATGCGAAGTTTTTACTGATCACCAGAGCCTCAAGTACATTTTCACTCAAAAAGAATTAAACATGAGGCAAAGAAGGTGGATGGAACTTCTCAAGGACTATGACCTGTCAATTAATTACCATCCGGGTAAGGCAAATAAGGTGGCAGATGCGTTGAGTCGAAGGAACCCTGGGAAGGTGAACTTAAATTCCCTATCAGTGCAACCAAATCTACGAGAGACCATCAAATTGAAGCAGAGTCAATACACCTCCATCCTTAAAATTAAGGAACAAATCCAAGAAGGAAAAGTTCCAGAATTTCAAATTGACGAAAATGGGATACTCTAGATGAAAGGACGATTGTATGTGCCAAACGTCGATGGAATTCGGGAAGAAGTGATGGCCGAGGCACATAAATTGAGATTTTCAGTACATCCAGGAAGCACCAAGATGTACCGGGATTTGAAAAATAATTACTGGTGGAACGGTATGAAGAAAGATGTAGCTGTCTTTGTTGCTAAGTGTTTAGTCTGTCAACAAGTCAAGGCGGAACATCAAAGGCCTGGAGGACTTTTACAGCCATTGGAGATACCAGAGTGGAAGTGGGATAACATCTCCATGGATTTCGTAGTAGGACTACCACGATCAAGACAGGGTCACGATGGGATCTGGGTGATCATTGACAGATTGACCAAGTCTGCCCATTTCTTGCCAGTACGAATGAATTATAATTTGGATAAATTAGCCACTTTGTATGTGGACAACAGAGTGAGGCTACGTGGAGTTCCAGAGAGCATTCTGTCTGACAGAGATCCAAGATTTGTATCAAGATTTTGGAAAAGTTTCCAAAAGGCTATGGGAACCAATGTTACTCTCAGCACGGCCTATCATCCTCAGACTGATGGCCAAACCGAAAGGACAATTCAAACCCTCGAAGATATGCTGAGGGCATGTGCACTGGATTTTTCTGGAAATTGGAGTGAACAGTTACCCTTGATCGAATTTGCCTATAACAACAGCTATCACAGTAGCATCGAGATGGCTCCGTATGAGGCATTGTATAGGAAGGAAGTGTAGGTCGCCTCTATATTGGGATGAGGTCGGAGAAAAAGCTGTTACAAGACCAGAACTTATTCAGTTAACCGTTGATAAAGTAGTCATAATAGAGGAGAGACTCAAGGCAGCCCAAGATAGGCAAAAGAGCTGGGCTGATCTGAAAAGAAGACCCTTACAGTTGGAAATTGGTGAGACAGCTTACGTTAAGGTCTCTCCCATGAAAGGAGTAGTTCGGTTCAGTAAATCCGTAAATTTGAATCCGAGATATGTGGGACCGTTCGAAATACTGGAGAAGGTAGGAACCTTAGCCTACCGTCTAGCTTTACCGCCTGATATGTCAAGGATACATAATGTCTTCCACATCTCACAGCTGAGGAAATATGTCCCAGATCCGAGTCATGTACTCAAGGTTGCACCACTGATGATTGAGGGAAACCTCAATGAAGAACTCAAATACGAAGAAGTCCCTACCCGAATAGTGGACTCAAAAGACCAAGTGCTGAGAAATCGGACAATACCTTATGTCAAGGTACAGTGGTCAAATCATGCTGAAAGAGAGGCAACTTGGGAACTCGAGGAGAAAATGCGATCACAATACCCTCATCTATTCGAAAGAACAAGTTAATGCAAGTTTCGAGGACGAAACTTTTAATAAGGAGGGAGGGATGTGAGAACCCGAGATTTTACGATCCGAAGCAAATCAAGTAAGTAAAACGAGCTTGAAATTTTACTCAAACTAAGCACAAAAATGTTTATTCCAACTAAATAACTTGACTATTAACTTAGATTTTCATTAAATTTAACTCGAGAAAGCAACTTCAAAGCTCAGAAATGAGCTCAGCAGGAGGCCAAGCCACAAGTAACCGCATCCATTGAAGTGTTGTCACGGAAGGAGTAAAACCCCAGCTCAAGGACACGATCTATAAGCTCAAAGCAGCTCAACCAAGTTTGTCCTAACAAAACCAAAAAAAAAGGGAGCTATAAGTTGAGCCAAGAGTTTGGACAAATTAAATGTGCAAGAAATGACCTTCGCATTAACCCATGAAGGAGCTGCTGGAGGAGCTAAGAGCTAGGACATATTGATGATGCAGGAAATGACCCTTTAGAAAATCAAGATGACAATTAAGGAGTGCATAAGATTTTGAGCCACATTCATGACTAATCTAGAACTTGAAGAATGCATGGGATTTTGGAGATTTATGCATGAAATTTTGGACCAACATTATGATTACATTCAAGCCTTTCTTGGTGACCAAGAATTCGGCCAAGGGGTGGCTAGGTTGAAGGGTTTTTGTGCCTATAAATACCACTCATCTAGGTTGAGAAAAAGGCTCCCCAAAAGCAAGCAAGAAATTCGGTTTTCCCCTTTCCCCTCACCCTACAAGTTTCGGCCAAGTCAATCAAGGGAAAAGAAGGAAGGTTCGTGCAGTCCAGTACAATAACCCGTACCGAAGTGTTCCCTGATCGAAGACAGTATTTTTTAAGTTGCGCCGAAGTGCTGCCTGAATTTCAAGAAAGGGCTTTGTATAAAAATTCAAGTAAGTGGGCTTTTGTTACATATTTTGTTGTATTTTAAACTTTGATATCAGTAATATGACATGCATGTATGTGTGTCCTAAGTTTCGAAAATGTCAGTCTACCTTTTTAAAATTTCGATCGATTATATGCTTCGTTCGCTCTTCGAATATCTTTGATTCCGCTGTGTCTAGTCTAAAAATCTGAAATGTTGAACTCTGAGAAATCGGATAAGTCTGTCTGTTGTTTCTGAATTCTGTGTACACTGTTACGACTCAATTTGATATGGGACGAGAATTGTAATTCTGTCTGGCCCCCATTGGTGGGTATAAAACCATGTTCTGTTCTGGCCCCCATTGGTGGGTATAAAACCATGTTCTGGCCTCACCCTTTAGAGGACTAACATATTGGGGACAATTTGACCATGGAAATGAGATGAGTAACAGTGTTCTGTCTGTTCTGATATGTTCTGTTATGAATTGATCTGTTTCTGAATTGTTCTGATGAATTCTGTCATTTATTCGATTTGTCTCTGTCGTGATAAGCTAATATTAAGTTTTGAAAGTCTGTTAAAAGAAAGTTTTAAGAAAACTAAGTTCTATATGTATCTTTGGAATCGATCGACCCCCACTTGCTGAGTATTTTCCAAAACACTCACCCCTTACAAATTTCAGATAAAAATGAGGAGCAACTGAATGAGGAAGAGCAAGATGCTTTCTGGGGTTGGTGAAACGGAGATCAAGATCAGAACTCAGGATTTTGCTTTCCTTTCGTTTCCGCTATTTGAAACTCTGATGTATTTCTAATTCTATTGTCAATGTAAAGACAATGTTTAATTTATGAAAAAGACTGGTTTTTGGCATTTTGATACGAGGCTTAATTGTTTTCAAGTAATTGTTAAACAATGCCGGATGTCACCGACGCTTCAGACTCGGGGCGTGACATCCTGCATCCCGATCTCTTTTTTCACCTTCAAGAATTTTTCAGGAGACATTTCCAGTTTGGGCTTTGGCGGCTGGACATTCTTGGCATTGAAGATTTTGAGCTTGGATGATCTTTCAGAATCATCACCCACCAACCCCTTGACTTTCATCAAATAGCTGAGCTGCACTGCATATCCCTTTGATTGTTTGGACGAGTGAAACATGTTTTTTAAAATGTTGAATATGATATTCTTCCATTTCATTCTCCTGTCAGCCATGATAGCAGTCATAGTGCTTGAAATTTTTCCACCGTGATAGCAGCAAAGGATCTTTCCTTCGCTAATAGCCCCTTGGCTACAATATCAGCCAGCAACTGAACTTCTGGCTTTAATTCCTTCTTTGGATCGAAAACTTTGATTTTCTGTCCATTAGCAGAGAGTGCAGTTTGCATTTCCTCAACATCAGCAGTTTTGATCTCAGAAATGTTAGCTAGCCCATCAGTAGGCAGCTGAAATAGATTGCCGATGTAGTCCTCATCAATGATCAACAGCTGACCATTGATAGTAGATGCGATGTTAACGGTAGTAGTGACGTAGCCATTTGCGTAAAGCTCTTGAATCTCTTTAAGGTAAATTTCCTGGGAAGATAATCCCAAAAATGGTTTGAGTCCAGCTGCTTCCCGATTGTTAAAGATGTTTTTCACAGCTTCATCATGAACATTCATAACTGAGGCAAAATTGATTGCAATAGCATTCAGAAAGTGAGCTGGAACTTGAGTTGCCATTTGATGAAATGATTTTCTGTGAGAAAGAATGCTTTGCGATTGGATTTGCTCTGTAAATCTGAATAAGCGTAAAGAAAAACTGAATAGGAGCGGGGTATAGTACATATGTATGTGACGGTTCAAATTTTCGACACGTGTCAGTCCAAGAGAGTTTGAATAAAAGAAAGCGTGTGTACGTGTGTAGAATATAAATGGATCACGTGGGTCCACGTTTCAAAATGCTATTCATTGAAAGACAACAATTAAATATGTAATCAATCAGTCACATTACTTATTATAAAATATTATTCGATTTATCAGTTAACTTATTGGAGAAGATCAGTTAGGTCAGCAACTGAATGATAAGTTATGAGCTGAATCAATCCAGTTAAGGGCCTACCGACTATTTTCTTCTCAGTTAACCAATTATATTCGACATTCCCCCTCAACAAATGCATAAAAATTAAAAGAAGGGTAAGAGAAACTTAGTCTGGATCAGTTAAGTCTATTTGGTAACTGATGACTCTTCGTCTTCCTCCTATCTCTTTAAGGGCTGTTTATAAATAAGACCAATGTTATTCGATAACAACATTTAAACACTGATGGATTGCTCAAGAAGTTTCAATGTCCCTCTTCATGGACACCTGATCGTTTTGAA
Organism: Primulina tabacum; assembly: GCF_025594145.1. Classification (NCBI taxonomy): domain Eukaryota; kingdom Viridiplantae; phylum Streptophyta; class Magnoliopsida; order Lamiales; family Gesneriaceae; genus Primulina; species Primulina tabacum. The sequence goes on from NC_134554.1 coordinate 42,978,682, forward strand.
AGATTCAAGAAGACTCTTGAGAAGTACGTCTTTTGAAAGGTTATGTCCGAATGGACCACGATTCATGATCTCCAATCAATTAATAGTGGTGAATTTCCTGCTACTGCTAAGTAGAGATCAATTGCAAGGAAATACAAAGCCATTTTGAAGTCGACCACATTTCAGAGCTTGTCACTGATCAAGTTCTATTGCATGTGATGCTGTGGAAGGAGTGGCACTTGCTTGAAAGGATTTCTACTAAAGAAGCCTTCAGGAGTATCAACAGTCATGATTTGACTAACTGGTTGACTGTTTGGAAAGATGCTATTGGGAGAAAAATGAGTCGTGTAGTTTGGTTTAGATTTTATTCGCAATAAAATCCTATTATGATTCATTGTTCTTTCTTTTTCTTATCTGCAAAACTAAATGACATCAGTTGACAAATAGAGAACTAACTGAATACAGACAAACTGAATGAATAGCAACTGACATAACATCTTCCAGCAGCAAAATATTCTGCTTCAGTTGTAGAAGTAGCTATGGATGTTTGTTTCTTGTTGAACCATGAGATCAGTCTGTCTCCTAGAAACTGATAAGATCCACTGGTGGTTTTACGATCTAGCTTACATCCTGCATAATCTGTATCTGAATATCCAACTAAATTGAAAGAAGAGTCTTTAGCATACCACAATCCCACATTTTGTGTGCCTTTAAGATATTTTTAAATACGTTTGGCAGCTGAAAAATGCGATTTCTTAGGATTTTCCTGAAATATAGCACACATACAAAAAGCAAATATAATATCAAGATGACTAGTAGTTAAGTACAATAATGAACCTATTAAATATCTGTAGAGTGTCGTCTCAACTGATATTCCCCCTTGATCATTGTCTAGTTTGACTGATGAACTCATGGGAGTACTTGCAGGTGAACATATTTCCATGCCAAATTTCTTGATAAATTCCTTCGTATATTTGGTCTGACTGATAAAAATACCAATTTTCAGTTGCTTCACTTGCATATCGAGGAAGAATGTCAGTTCACCCATCATACTCATCTCAAATTTGTCCTGCATTAACTTGGTAAACTTCTCACACAATTTGGGGTTAGTTGACCCAAATATAATATCATCAACATAAATTTGCACAAGTAAAATGTGATCATTCTTAGAGAATTTGAACAAAGTCTTATCAAATGATCTAATAGTAAAATCATGATCAGTTAGAAATTTTGAAAGTATTTCATACCAAGCTCTTGGAGCTTGTTTAAGACCATATAAAGCTTTGTTCAGATGATAGACATGATCAGGAAAAGAGTGATTGATAAAACCTTGTGGTTGTTCAACATAAACTTCTTCTTGTAACTGACCATTCAGAAACTCAATCTTCACATCCATCTGGTAGACTTTAAAGTTCTTGAATGATGCATATACAAGGAACATTCTGATTGCTTCCAGTCTTGCAACTGGAGCATAAGTTTCATCGTAGTCAATTCCTTCTTCTTGCCTATATCCTTGAGCTACAAGTCTTGTTTTGTTGCGTATAACTAAACCATCTTCGTTCAGTTTGTTTCTGAAAACCCATTTTGTACCTATAACAGTTTTAGAAAATGGTCTTGGAACTAAGGTCCAAACATTGTTATGGGTAAACTGATTTAACTCTTCTTGCATAGCATTTATCCAGTTAGGATCAGCAAGAGCTTCATCAGTTTTCTTCGGTTCCAGTTGTGAAACGTAAGCTGAATGAATAAATAAATTAAATATTTGATTTCTAGTTCTTACCGGGTCAGATGGATCACCTATCACTAACTCTGGAGGATGTGATTTCTTCCATCTGAGCTCAGTATTTGTTGCGTCCATATCAGCAACTACATAAGTTGGCAACTTAATGTTTTCTTCAGTTTTAGTTGGAGCGGTATCAGTTGGTAACTGAATATTATCAATATGCTCCACCAACTGATTATCAGGAACAACTTCCTGTTCAACTGATTGATCCAGTACTTCTGGTTCAGGTCTTAGAAGGATGTTTCGCTTGATATGATTCTCTTCTTCATTATCATCCTCCAAACTGATATCAGTAAATCGATTAACTAGCTCAACTAGATCAGTTGACTTATCAGTTAGTACAGATTCATCAAATACAACATGTATTAATTCTTCAACATTTAAAGAGCTTTTATTAAAAACTCTATAAGATTTACTCAGTGCAGAATATCCAAGAAATATTCTCTCTGCAGATTTAGCATCAAAAGCTTTTAAATGATTTTTGCCATTATCAAGAATAAAACATCTGCAGCCGAATATTTTGAAGTAGGAAACCACACTTTTTCGTCCATGCCAGATCTCATATGATGTTTTCAAATGATTCTCATTAACCATTGATCTGTCCCGAGTTTAACATGCAGTGTTTACTGCTTCTGCCCAAAACATTTGAGAAATAACATAATCAGCAAGCATTGTTCTAGCAGCTTTTTTAAGGGTCCGATTTCTTCTCTCAGCTACAACATTTTGCTGAGGAGTTCTTCTGAGAACCCGGAATTTCCGAAGCGAATAATGTAAGAAATAAAAACTCAAAATTAATCTTAAACTAAGCTCAAAACTTTAATCCTAACAATAAAAATCAAATATGAACTTAAATTTTCAGCTAACTTGACTCGAGGAAGTAGCTCCAAAGCTCATGGATTAGCTCAACGGGAAGCTATGCTATAAGAAATCGCATCAATCGAAGGATCGTCATCGTAGAAGTAAACCGAGACTCAATATTTCAGCTCAATGAAGCTCAACCATGCTTGTCCTAAAAGGACCAAAAAGGGAGCTAAAGGAGGAACTAAGGGAATGGACAAATTTATTGAACAAGAATTGTCCATGAGCTAAAGGTTTGGACAAACTTATTGTGCAAGAGATGATCAATGAGTTAACCAAGGAAAGAGCTAAAGGTTTGGACAAACTTATTTTACAAGAGATGACCATTGAGTTAACCAAGAGAGGGAGCTAAAAGAAGAGTAAGAGGCTTGGAATAATTTATTGTGCAAGGATGGACTCTTTAGTAAACCAAGGTGACATTTGATGCTTGGAATAGGCTAGACCACATTGATGGTACTTCTTGGAGCTCAAGATTTCGGCCATAGGGTGTTGAGAAGCCATAATTTTCCTATAAATACAACCTCAAGGTGTTGAAAAAACCACACCCAAAAAGCCATAGAAAATTCGGCTCATTCCCTCCATAAACCCTCCAAAATTCGGCCAAGGCAAGGAAAGGTAAGGAGGAAGCTTCATGCGCCCCAAGTGCTCAGAAGATACATCAAAGTGCTGCTGGATTGACTTCATAAATCTAGGCAAAGTGCTGCCAAATTTTGGTCACCATCTGACCAAGATTCGTATGTCCAAGCTCAGCAACTTTCGAACTACGCCTTGAATTTAGGTAAGTGGGTTTTGTTACGTATCTTCTTGTAATTTTAAAATGTGCATAAAATAACATGACATGCTTGAATGTGTGCCACATTTTTGAAAATTCAGTATGATATAATTTAAAATTTCGATCGATGACTTTTAAGTTTATTCTGAAATTCGATATTCTTTCATTATGTTGATTTCTGTCAAAACTCTGAAAAGTTCTGTCCGATAAATCCGAGTCTGAGTTACACTATTACAATTTGAGTTAGATATGGAACGATAACTGTGATTCTGTTATGGCCCCCATTGATGGGTATAAAACCATGTTTTGTCTGGCCCCCATCGGTGGGTATAAAACCATGTTTTGGCCTCACCCCTTATTGGGGACAATTTGACCTTAGAAAATGAGAAGAGTAACAATGTTTTGTTTGTTCTGATTTGCTTCTGATCTGATTGTGATTTACTTTGAAACGTCTGATAGTCTTTGTATAAATTGATTCGATTCAGATAAGTCAAAATAATAAGTTTTGAAAGTTGTTAAAAGAATGAGTTGAAATTATCTCTATAAGTATTTATTTGTGGAAATCGATCGGCCCCCACTTGCTGAGTTTTTTTCCCAAAATGCTCACCCCTTACAAAATTTTCAGATAAGAATGAAGAGCAACTGAATGAGGAGGAACAAGAAGCTTTCTAGGGATGGTGATCGATCGACAAGATCAAGAATCAAGATTTTTAACTTTCCTTTTGTTTAAGCTTCCGCAAAATCTGATGTAATTTTTGTTCTATTGTCATTGTAAAGACAATATTTTATTTATGAAAAAGACTGGTTTATTTGGCTTTTCGGTACGAGGCTTATTGTTTTCAAGTAATTGTTAAACAATGTCGGATGTCACCGACGCCTTGGTTTCGGGGCGTGACATTTAAGTGGTATCAGAGCCGCCATGTTCATAATATCGCTGGGATTTTGACCGACAAAATTTGGCGAAGTCAAATTTTGGCAAAAGCCTAGTGTATCCCAACCTGAATCCAACTTTCATTTGTTTCCTAAACTTTCAAGAAACTCAAAATCTATCCCTCCAATCGTTCCGAAAATTCTTAGTATCGAATTTTCCACGACAACTTTGCTTTTTTAGTGCCTTTCTATCCTTCATAATGTTCGGATATTTTGCCTCGATTTTATCCTAGAAAATGACAGGCAGACCACCCAGACACAATTGAAACCCCTGAGGAGTTAATCAAAACGAGAACGAAAATCCACAATCACCACCAAGGGTGAATCTCAGTCGAGAGGACATGATGGTGATAACTACCATTATAGCCGCCACTTTGCAAGTAATGGTGAATCCCATTGCCATTGCCATCCAGCTGCCACCAGAACCACAACCACGAGGAATCAAGTATCATTACGAATCCCTTAGAAAGAATCGAGTCCCCACTTTTGATGGAAATCCAAACCCAGAAGTCAGTCATAAGTGGCTTAATAATGTTAAATCTCAGCTGCACTTATTGGAAGTACCTTAAGGACTTAGAGTAGAGGTCGTGACCCTGTTTCTGGAAGACCGAGCACAAAAGTGGTGGGAAACAGTGTCACCATCTTTGGCTGAGGTAGAGCAGATCACATGGCAAACCTTCCGGAGAGAATTTTTAAAGCAGTATTATCCAGCAGAGTTTCGTCTGCAGAAGCTATGTGAATTCAAAAACTTTAAACAAACATCAGACATGACGCTGATGGAATACACCTCAAGGTTGAATGATCTGGGAACCTATGTTCCGACTCTCATGTCCGATGAAACTCTGAAATGCACCGGTTGAAGAAAGGGCTGAGCAGCCGGATTCAATCAGCTTTGGCGGTATTCAGGCCAAGCAATTTTGCAGATTTGATGGGCGCGGCAATGAGCGCGGAAATTGATATCAAACGCCATGAAGAAGAAAACAAAAACAAGAGACCTTTGGTTAGTCAGTCTGCTCAGAGTGGTCCCAAATTCAAAAGGCCAAACTATTCAAGCTGCCCCTCAAGAAGAACCTTTAGCAGTACTGGCCATAAAGAAGGAAAGTGGTGTGATACTTGTCGACACACATCGGGGAATGTTATCCGAATACGGGCGCCTGTTTCATATGTGGTAAGGTGGGTCATCGGATTAATGATTGTCCAGACAACAAAGACAAAAGGGCAGGACCCAACCAACAAAATGAAAACAAGACTAATGCTCGGGTGTATGCAATAACCCAGGAAGAAGCTGATAACACCAACGAAGTGGTGGTAGGTAATGTTTTACTCAATGAAATACCTGCATACACTTTGTTTGATTGCGGTGCTATGCACTCATTTGTGGCTAGAAGATTTACTAAGAAACTAAAACTTGAGCATGAAATTCTCAGTGAACCGTTAAGAGTAGCAACACCTGCTGCAAGTAAAACAATTGAAACCCACAAGGTGTATCGAAACTGTCAAATTTGTATTAGTAAACAGATTTTTGAGGCAGAATTGATTCAACTCAATATGATTGAGTTTGACATCATTCTTGGAATTGATTGGTTAGCTAAAAACCATGCCATAGTAGACTGCCAAAAGAAAAATATTAGACTTCAGACTCCGACCAAAGAGGAAGTCATCTATCACGGAAAATCCAAAGAACGAAAATCTCTGTTATATGCCTCGCAAGCCTGGAAGGCCATAAAAGGAGGCGAAAAATTTATCTAGCAATAATCAATGAAGCCAGAGAAGAAAATGCCCCAAAGTTGGAAGATATTCCAGTTGTTCAAGAATTCCCTGGTGTTTTCCCTGAAGATTTACCGGGTTTGATACCAGATAGAGAAGTGGAATTTGAAATTAATTTAATCTCTGGTGCTGCACCAATTTCAAAAGAATCATACCGAATGGCTCCAGCTGAATTAAAGGAGTTAAAGGAACAACTTCACGAATTACTGGACAAGAAGAAAATTCGACCCAATGCATCCCCGTGGGAAGCCCCGGTCCTGTTTGTAAAGAAAAAAGACGGAAGCATGAGGCTATGAATTGACTATAGGGAGTTAAACAAGATCACCATAAAGAATAAATACCCGCTCCCAAGAATCTATGATCTTTTCGATCAACTAAAAGGATACAAGGTTTTCTCAAAACTCGATCTAAGATCAAGTTATCACCAGCTGAAAGTCAAAGCAGAGGATATTCCCAAAACCGCTTTTAGGACGAGATATGGACACTACGATTTCACAGTAATACCTTTTGGTCTAACAAATGCTTCTGCAGCATTCATGGACCTTATGAATCGTGTATTCGAGCCATATCTTGATAAGTTTGTGGTTGTTTTCATAGATGATATCCTGGTATACTCACCAAGTGAGGAAGAACATAGAGAACATCTGCGTCTCACTTTGCAAACACTGCGAGCAAAGGAACTCTTTGCCAAATTCAAGAAGTGTGAATTTTGGTAAAAAGTATGGCGTTCTTAGGACATATAATCTCTGAATTAGGGGTGTCAGTGGACCCTAAGAAAGTAGAGGCAATCAAGGACTGGCCTCAACCAAAAAAAGTAACCGAGGTAAGAAGTTTTCTTGGTTTAGCTGGCTACTATAGGAAATTTGTTGAAGGATTTTCTTCGATAGTCATTCTTCTCACCAAACTTACACAGAAAAATTCAAAATTCATTTGGAATGAAGCATGTGAGAAGAGTTTTGAAACCCTGAAGACGAAACTCGCATCTACACCAGCACGAATTCTTCTTTAGGACGACAAGAACTTCACAATATACAGTGATGCTTCAAAGAGAGGGTTAGGGTGTGTGCTTATGCAAGAAGGTCAATTAATTGCTTATGCATCACGACAATTAAAACAGTATGAGAAAAATTATCCAACTCATGACCTTGAGTTAGTAGCAGTCGTATTTGCGCTCAAAATTTGTAGACACTACCTTTATGGAGTAAAGTGCGAAGTATTCACTGATCACCAGAGTCTCAAATACATATTTACCCAAAAAGAATTAAACATGAGGCAAAGAAGGTGGATAAAACTTCTAAAAGATTATGATCTATCAATCAATTACCATCCGGGTAAGGCAAATAAAGTGGCAGTTGCTTTGAGCCGAAGGAACCTTAGGAAAGTAAGCTTATCTTCTCTATCAGTGCAACCATGCCTTCAAGAAGAAATCAAATTGAAGCAAAGCCAAGATTCCTCTATCCTCAAAATTAAAGAACAAATTCAAGAAGGAAAAGCCCAAGATTTCCAGACAGATGGAAATGGTGTTCTCTGGATGAAGGGACGGTTGTGTGTGCTAGAAATCGATGGGATTCGTGAAGAAGTAATGGCTTGGGCGCATAAATCGAAATTTTCAGTGCATCCTGGAAGCACCAAGATGCATCGAGATCTGAAAAACAATTATTGGTGGAATGGAATGAAGAAAGACGTAGCGATATTTGTTGCCAAGTGCTTGACCTGTCAACAATTCAAGGCAGAATATCAACGACCTAGAGGACTGCTAAAACCACTAGAGATACCCATGTGGAAGTGGGAACACATCTCCATGGATTTCGTAGTAGGGCTACAGAAATCAAGGCAAGGTCACGACGGCATCTGGGTAATCATTGGCAGATTAATCAAATCGGCACATTTCTTACCAGTTTGATTGTATTATAATTTGGAAAAATTAGCCATCCTGTACATGGACAATATAGTGAGATTACACGGAGTTTCGGTAAGCATATTATCTGACAGAGATCCAAGGTTCATATCACGATTTTGGAAAAGTTTTCAAAAGGCTATGGGGACCAAAGTCACCCTCAGCACGGCCTATCATCCACAGACTGATGGTAAAACTGAAAGAACAATTCAAACCCTCGAGGACATGTTGAGGGCATGTGCTCTGGATTTTCAAGGAAATTAGAGTGAGCAGTTACCTTTGATAGAATTCGCTTATGATAATAACTATCAGAGTAGTATTGAAATGGCTCCGTATGAAGTAAGTGTAGATCACTTCTATACTGTGATGAAGTTGGAGAAAAAGCTATCACTGGACCTGAGCTTGTTCAAGTAACCATTGACAAGGTCTACATAATCAGAGAAAAACTCAAGACAACTCAAGATAGAAAAAAGAGCTAGGTAGATTTAAAGAGAAGACTGTTGGAGTTAGAGATCGGTGAAAAGGCGTATGTTAAAGTCTCTTCTATGAAAGGAGTGGTTCGGTTCAGTAAATCCGGAAATTAAATCCAAGGTATGTAGGACCGTTCGAGATATTGGAAAAAGTGGGAACCCTAGCATACCAACTGGCTTTGCCACCAGATATGTCCAGAATTCATAACGTTTTCCACATCTCACAACTGAGGAAATATCTCCCAGACCCGAGTCACGTTCTCAAAGTTGCACCACTGATGATCGAAGGACATCTCAATAAAGAACTGAAATATGAAGAGGTCCCTATTCGAATAGTGGATACAAAAGATCAAGTGCTGAGACACCGGACAATTCCATATGTCAAAGTACAGTGGCCAAATCATTCTGAACGGGAAGCAACCTGGGAACTAAAAGAGAAGATGCGCACACAATATCCTCATCTATTCAAAAGATCGATCTGATCTGATCCAAGTTTCGAGGACGAAACTTTCAATAAGGAGGTGGGATGTGAGAACCCGGAATTTTTGAAGCGAATCATGTAAGAAATAAAAACTCGAAACTAAGCTCAAAACTTTAATCCTAACTATAAAACTCAAATATGAACTTAGATTTTCATCTAACTTGACTCGAGGAAGTAGCTCCAAAGCTCGGGGATTAGCTCAACGGGAAGCTATGCTATAAGAAACCAGCATCAATCGAAGGATCGTCATCGGAGAAGTAAACCCCGACTCAATCTTTCAGCTCAATGAAGCTCAACCATGCTTGTCCTAAAAGGACCAAAAAGGGAGCTAAAGGAGGAATTAAGGGAATTGACAAATTTATTGAACAAGAATTATCCATGAGCTAAAAGTTTGGACAAACTTATTGTGCAAGTGATGGCCATTGAGTTAACCAAGGAAAGAGCTAAAGGTTTGGACAAACTTATTATGCAAGAGATGACCATTGAGTTAACCAAAAAAGGGAGCTAAGGGAAGAACTAAGAGGCTTGGACCAATTTATTGTGCAAGGATGGACTCTTTAGTAAACCAAGGTGGCCTTTGATGCTTGGAATAGCCTTGACCACATTGATGGCACTTCTTGGAGCTCAAGATTTTGGCCATAGGGTGTTGACAAACCATATTTTTCCTATAAATACCACCTCAAGGTGTTGAAGAAACCACACCTGTCATGCCCCGTGTCCGAAGCGTCGGTGACATCCGGCATTGTTTAACAATTACTTGAAAACAATTAAGCCTCGTATCAAAATGCCAAAAACCAGTCTTTTTCATAAATTCAAAAGATGGCGACACAGTTTCCCACCATTTCCTAGCTCGATCTTCCAAAAACGGTGTTACAACCTCCACTCTCAGTTCTTCATGTATCTCCAGTAAATGTAGTTGTGTTTCGACGTTCTTGAGCCAGTTGTGGCTGAATTCTGGGTCTGGGTTCCCATCGAAAGTTGGAACTCGATTCCTTCTGAGAGATTCGTAATGGTACTTAATCCCACGCGGTTGCGGTTCAGGTGGTGGTTGGATGGCGTTAGCCAATGGGTTAGCTATTGCCATCGTATCCTCTTGACTGAGATTCACTCTGGGTGGTGGTGGATTTTCGTTTTGGTTGGCACCACGGGGGTTACGGTTGTTTCGGGGTGGTCTGCCTGCCATTTCCTATAAGCATGTATTTTATTAATTTGTTTGCCACAATATTTAATCAAAGGAATAATTTCATTAAATTGTAAAAATTTTCATACAGCCAAATATTTTTCAAATGATTAACTAAATATTTCTAGATACAATCGAAGCCTATTCTAGAACTCTCTCCCTACTCGTCTATTACTTCTCCGTCCCCTACTGCTTTATTAATTTCTTCCTCCACAGGGTTCTCTTCCAGTTGTTCTATGAGTTCTTTCATATTGACCATCTCATTTTGTAGGTGCTCATTGTAATTCTGCAGTTGTGTGTTGTGGTGATCGAGATTGTTTACTTGATACTCTAGTTCTTGTATTGTTGATTGGCTTACTTTTTCATCGATTTCTTGCTCTTCAATCTGCTCCTTAAGACAACGTTGGGTTTTGAGATGACTATTATCCCGAATTTCGAGCGTAAAAATCCTATCTTGCGCTTTCTTCTACTCTTGCTTGGTGATCTCGTGCTGACGCTCTGACTCTAGATCATAAGCCGCATAACGTCTAACGTCTTCGCGTAGTTTCTTCTCTTCCACTCTGGCCTCACGAAGATCCTCTATCATGCACACGTTATTTCCATCCAACTGATAGTTATCTCTCTCGAAGTTTATCATTCTTTTCTTTCAGTGTTATAATTTCTGACTCCTTTTCCTGAAGTTGTTTCTGAAGTTCATTTATAATGCTTTGAAAGTCTATGTTGGTTTCCTATAAAAACATTTAAATAAGATACTCATCCATTCTTAAATATGCAATAAGATAATAGAAAGTTTCAAAATAGTTTGGTACACATATTATTTTCTTAGTCACAAGTTTACTACAATCCAGATACTTTATTATAATGCTAATCTAATCGAACATCTCTCCGCCGTCGCTATCGCAGGCACTGTCGTCTCCGGCCACCTCCATCGGTGCTACCTCCTCTTCCTCTATGCTCTCTATTACCAAATGTAGGTAGTTATTCTGATCCTGAAGTCTGTCCATAGCGCTGTGGAGCTTCGAAATGTAACGATCCTGCCTGGCGTTGTACTCCTCCTGGCGCTGACGGGCCTGAGCAGCACTTCCTCGCTCTATCTCCACTCTTTCCATTAAATCCTTGTTAAGTGCAACTAAGCGCGTGATGCGAACAGAATCGGTCGGTATCTGCAACAGCTGGCTCTCCACCAAGTCCAGATGATGAGTCAATCGCTGTATATAAGTCTCAAGTATGTGTCTAACCTCACTAAGCTCTTGTTTCTCCAATCTTTCCTTGGCTAGTTGCGCTTTCAAAGTCGCGATCTCCCTATTCTGATTATCAATCGTAAGCTGACGCATGCGAAGGGCTGCCTGAGCGCGAGTACGTGGAGCAGCCATTTCCTAGGATAAAAATCGAAAGTAAAGCATCAGAATTGTATAAAGGATAGAAAGACACAAATAGTAGAAACAAAGTTGTCGTGGAAAATTTTCGATACTCAGAGTTTGTGGGATGATCGAAGGGATAGATTTTTTTGAAGTCTATTCGGAATTTAGGAAACAGATGAAAGTTAGACTTCAAGAACGGATGAAAGTTGGACTCAAATTGGGATACACTAGGCTTTTTTCCAAAATTTGACTTCGTCAAATTTTGTCTATCAAAATCCCAGCGGAATTATGAACCTTGCGGCTCTGATACCACTTAAATGTCACGCTCCGAGTCCGAAGCGTCGGTGACATCCGGCATTGTTTAACAATTACTTGAAAACAATTAAGCCTCGTATCAAAATGCCAAAAACTAATCTTTTTCATAAATTAAACATTGTCTTTACATTGACAATAAAATTAGAAATACATTAGAGTTTCAAATAGCGGAAACGAAAGGAAAGCAAAATCTTGAGTTCTGATCTTGATCTCCGGTTCACCAACCCCAGAAAGCATCTTGCTCTTCCTCATTCAGTTGCTCCTCATTTCTATCTGAAATTTGTAAGGGCTGAGTGTTTTGGGAAACACTCAGCAAGTGGGGGTCGATCGATTCCAAAGATACATTAGTTTTCTTAAAACGTTCTTTTAACATACTTTCAAAACTTAATATTCTTTGATTATCAGGACAGAGACAAATCGAATAAATGACAGAATTCCTCAGATGATTCAGAACAATTCAGAAACAGATCAATTCAGAACAGAACATATCAGAACAGATAGAACACTGTTAATCATCTCATTTCCATGGTCAAATTGTCCCCAATATGTTAGTCCTCTAAGGGGTGAGGTCAGAACATGGTTTTATACCTAGCAATGGGTGTCAGAACAGAACATGGTTTTATACCCACCAATGGGAGCCAGACAGAACATGGTTTTATACCCACCAATGGGGGCCAGACAGAATTACAATTCTCGTCCCATATCAAATTGAGTCGTAACAGTGTACACAGAATTCAGAAACAACAGACAGACTTATCAGATTTCTCAAAGTTCAACATTTCAGATTTTTAGACAGACACAGTGGAATCAAAGATATTCGAAGAGCGAACGAAGCATATAATCGATCGAAATTTTAAAAAGGTAGACTGACATTTTCGAAATTTAGGACACACATACATGCATGTAATATTATTGATATCAAAGTTTAAAATACAACAAAATATGTAACAAAAGCCCACTTACTTGAATTTTTATACAAAGCTCTTTCTTGAAAATTCAGCAGCACTTCGGCGCAACTTCAAAAATACTGTCTTCGATCAGGGAACACTTCGGTACGGGTTATTGTACTGGACTGCATGAACCTTCCTTCTTTTCCCTTGATTGACTTGGCCGAAACTTGTAGGGTGAGGGGAAAGGGGAAAACCGAATTTCTTGCTTGCTTTTGGGGTGCCTTTCTCTCAACCTAGATGAGTTGTATTTATAGGCACAAAAACCCTTCAACCTAGCCACCCCTTGGCCGAATTCTTGGTCACCAAGAAAGGCTTGAATGTAATCATAATGTTGGTCCAAAATTTCATGCATAAATCTCCAAAATCCCATGCATTCTTCAAGTTCTATATTAGTCATGAATGTGGCTCAAAATCTCATGCACTCCTTAATTGTCATCTTGATTTTCTAAAAGGTCATTTCCTGCATCATCAATATGTCCTAGCTCTTAGCTCCTCCAGCAGCTCCTTCATGGGTTAATGCGAAGGTCATTTCTTGCACATTTAATTTGTCCAAACTCTTGGCTCAACTTATAGCTCCTTTTTTTTTTGTCTTGTTAGGACAAACTTGGTTGAGCTGCTTTGAGCTTATAGATCGTGTCCTTGAGCTGGGGTTTTACTCCTTCCGTGACAACACTTCGATGGATGCGGTTACTTGTGGCTTGGCCTTCTGCTGAGCTCATTTCCGAGCTTTGAAGTTGCTTCCTCGAGTTAAATTTAATGAAAATCTAAGTTAATAGTCAAGTTATTTATTTGGAACATACATTTTTGAGCTTAGTTTGAGTAAAATTTCAAGCTCGTATTACTTACTTGATTTGCTTCGGATCGTAAAATCTCGGGTTCTCACATCCCTCCCTCCTTATTAAAAGTTTTGTCCTCAAAACTTGCATTAACTTGTTCTTTCGAATAGATGAGGATATTGTGATCGCATTTTCTCCTCGAGTTCCCAAGTTGCCTCTCTTTCAACATGATTTGACCACTGTACCTTGACATAAGGTATTGTCCGATTTCTCAGCACTTGGTCTTTTGAGTCCACTATTCGGGTAGGGACTTCTTCGTATTTGAGTTCTTCATTGAGGTTTCCCTCTATCATCAGTGGTGCAACCTTGAGTACATGACTCGGGTCTGGGACATACTTCCTCAGCTGTGAGATGTGGAAGACATTATGTATCCTGGACATATAAGGCGGTAACGCTAGACGGTAGGCTAAGGTTCCTAGCTTCTCCAGTATTTCGAACGGTCCCACATATCTCGGATTCAACTTTCCGGATTTACTGAACCGAACTACTCCTTTCATGGGAGAGACCTTAACGTAAGCTTTCTCACCAATTTCCAACTGTAAAGGTCTTCTCTTCAGATCGGCCCAGCTCTTCTGCCTATCTTGGGCTGCCTTGAGTCTCTCCTCTATTATGACTACTTTATCAACGGTTAACTGAATAAGTTCTGGTCTTGTAACAGCTTTTTCTCCGACCTCATCCCAATATAGAGGCGACCTACACTTCCTTCCATACAATGCCTCATACGGAGCCATCTCGATGCTACTGTGATAGCTGTTGTTATAGGCAAATTCGATCAAGGGTAACTGTTCACTCCAATTTCCAGAAAAATCCAGTGCACATGCCCTCAGCATATCTTCGAGGGTTTGAATTGTCCTTTCGGTTTGGCCATCAGTCTGAGGATGATAGGCCGTGCTAAGAGTAACATTGGTTCCCATAGCCTTTTGGAAACTTTTCCAAAATCTTGATACAAATCTTGGATCTCTGTCAGACAGAATACTCGCTGGAACTCCATGTAGCCTCACTATGTTGTCCACATACAAAGTGGCTAATTTATCCAAATTATAATTCATTCGTACTGGCAAGAAATGGGCAGACTTGGTCAATCTGTCAATGATCACCCAGATCCCATCGTGACCCTGTCTTGATCGTGGTAGTCCTACTACGAAATCCATGGAGATGTTATCCCACTTCCACTCTGGTATCTCCAATGGCTGTAAAAGTCCTCCAGGCCTTTGATGTTTCGCCTTGACTTATTGACAAACAAAACACTTAGCAACAAAGACAGCTACTTCTTTCTTCATACCGTTCCACCAGTAATTATTTTTCAAATCCCGGTACATCTTGGTGCTTCCTGGATGTACTGAAAATCTCGATTTATGTGCCTCGGCCATCACTTCTTCCCGAATTCCATCGACTGTTTGGCACATACAATCGTCCTTTCATCTAGAGTATCCCATTTTCGTCAATTTGAAATTCTGGAACTTTTCTTCCTTGGATTTGTTCCTTAATTTTAAGGATGGAGGTGTCTTGACTCTGCTTCAATTTGATGGTCTCTCGGAGATTTGGTTGCACTGATAGGGAATTTAAGTTCACCTTCCCAGGGTTCCTTCGACTCAACGCATCTGCCACCTTATTTGCCTTACTCGGATGGTAATTAATTGACAGGTCATAGTCCTTGAGAAGTTCCATCCACCTTCTTTGCCTCATGTTTAATTCTTTTTGAGTGAAAATGTACTTGAGGCTCTGGTGATCAGTAAAAACTTCGCATTTTACTCCATAAAGGTAGTGCCTCCAGATTTTAAGCGCGAATACCACTGCGGCTAATTCCAAATCATGAGTGGGGTAATTCTGCTCATATGGTTTTAGTTGCCGTGAGGCATAAGCAATTACCCGACCCTCTTGCATAAGCACACACCCTAATCCTCCCTTTGAAGCGTCAATGTATACAGTGAAATTCTTACCATCCTCGGGAAGAACTAGTACTGGTGTGGATGCGAGTTTTGTCTTCAGGGTTTCAAAGCTTCTTTCACATTCTTCATTCCAAATGAATTTCGAATTTTTCTGAGTAAGTTTGGTGAGTGGAATGGCTATCGAAGAAAATCCTTCCACAAATTTTCTATAGTAGCCTGCTAAACCCAGAAAACTCCTGACTTCAGTCACTGTCTTTGCTTGTGGCCAATCCTTGATTGCCTCTACCTTCTTAGGGTCTACTGGCACTCCTAATTCCGAAATTATATGTCCTAAGAATGCCACACTTTTTAACCAAAATTCACATTTCTTGAATTTGGCGTATAGTTCCTTTTCTCGAAGTGTCCGCAAAGTGAGATGCATATGCTCTTTGTGTTCTTCTTTACTTCGTGAGTACACAAAGATATCATCTATAAAGACAACCACAAACTTGTCGAGATATGGTTTGAATACCCGATTCATCAGGTCCATGAATGTTGCAGGAGTATTTGTTAGGCCAAAAGGCATTACCGTGAATTCGTAATGTCCATATCTTGTCCTAAAAGCAGTTTTAGGGATGTCTTCCGCTTTGATCTTCAACTGATGGTAACCAGATCTCAGATCTAGTTTTGAGAAGACCTTGGCTCCCTTTAACTGATCGAAAAGATCATCTATTCTTGTGAGTGGTTACTTATTCTTTCGGGTGATCTTGTTCAACTCCCGGTAGTCAAGACATAGCCTCATGCTTCCATTCTTTTTCTTTACAAAAAGCACTGGGGCTCCCCATGGGGATTTACTGGGGCGAATCTGCTTCTTGTCTAGTAATTCCTGCAGTTGCTCCTTTAGCTCCTTTAATTCAGCTGGAGCCATTCGGTATGGTGCCTTTGATATTGGTGCAGCACCAGGGACCAAATTGATTTCAAATTCTACTTCCCTATCTGGTATCTCTCCCGGTAGTTCCTCGGGAAAAACTTCTGGAAATTCTTGAACAATTGGAATATCCTCCAACTTTGGGACTTCTTCTTCTTTGATTTCATTGATCACTGCCAAGTTAATTTCTTCTCCTCCCTTTATAGCTTTCCAGGCTTGTGAAGCCGATAGTATAGATTTTCTTTCTTTGGATTTTCCGTGATATACGACTTCCCCTTTTGTCGGAGTTTGAAGTCTAATATCTTTCTTTTGACAGTCTACTATGGCATGGTTTTCGGCTAACCAGTCCATTCCAAGGATGTTGTCAAACTCAACCATATTGAGTTGAATTAATTCCACTTCAAAAGTTTGATTGCTGATACAAATTTTACAGTTTCGATACACTTTGTGTGTTTCAATTGTTTTGCTGGCAGGTGTTGCTACTCTTAACGGTTCACTAAGAATATCATGCTCAAGTTTAAACTTTTTAGCAAATCTTCTAGACAAAAATGAATGTGTGCCACCACAATCAAACAAAGCATATGCAGGCATTTTATTGAGTAAGATGGTACCCGCCACCACTTCATTGGTGTTATCAGCTTCCTCTTGGGTTATTGCATAAACCCGAGCATTAGTCTTGTTTTCATGTTGCTTGCTGGGCCCCGTCCCTTTGTCCTTGTTGTCAGGACAATCTTTAATTCTATGCCCCACCTTTCCGCACTTAAAACAAGCGCCTGTATTCCGATAACATTCTCCAACATGTTTCTGTCGACATGTATCACACCACTTTCCTTCAGCGGGATAATATTGTTTTAAAAATTCTCTCTTAAAAATCTGCCATGTGATCTCTTCCACTTCTCCCAAAGATGGCGACACATTTACCCACCATTTCCTAGCTCGGTCTTCCAAAAATGGTGTTACAACCTCCACTCTCAGTTCTTCAGGTATCTCCAGTAAATGTAGTTGTGTTTCGACGTTCTTGAGCCAGTTGTGGCTGACTTCTGGGTCTGGGTTCCCATCGAAAGTTGGAACTCGATTCCTTTTGAGAGATTCGTAATGGTACTTAATCCCACGCGGTTGCGGTTCAGGTGGTGGTTGGATGGCGTTAGCCAATGGGTTGACGAATCCTTGTAACGTTGCAGCTACGATAATAGCTATTGTCATCATATCCTCTTGACTGAGATTCACTCTGGGTGGTGGTGGATTTTCGTTTTGGTTGGCACCACGGGGGTTACGGCTGTTTCGGGGTAGTCTGCCTGCCATTTCCTATAAACATGTATTTTATTAATTTGTTTGCCACAATATTTAATCAAATAAATAATTTCATTAAATTGTAAAAATTTTCACACTGCCAAATATTTTTCAAATGATTAATTAAATATTTCTAGATACAATCGAAGCCTATTCTAGAACTCTCTCCCCTCTACTCGTCTATTACTTCTCCGTCCCCTACTGCTTCATTAATTTCTTCCTCCACAGGGTTCTCTTCCAGTTTTTCTATGAGTTCTTCCGTATTGACCATCTCATTTTGTAGGTGCTCAATGTAATTCTGCAGTTGTGTGTTGTGGTGATCGAGATTGTTTACTTGATCCTGTAGTTCTTGTATTGTTGATTGGCTTACTTTTTCATCGATTTCTTGCTCTTCAATCCGCTCCTGAAGACGACGTTGGGTTTTGAGATGACTATTATCCCGAATTTCGAGTGTAAATATCCTATCTTGCACTTTCTTCAACTCTTGCTTGGTGATCTCGTGCTGACGCTCTGACTCTAGATGATAAGCCGCGTATCGTCTAACGTCTTCGCGTAGTTTCTTCTCTTCCACTCTGGCCTCACGAAGATCCTCTATCATGCACACGTTATTTCCATCCAACTGATAGTTATCTCTCTCAAGTTTATCATTCTTTTCTTTCATTGTTTTAATTTCTAACTCCTTTTCCTGAAGTTGTTTCTGAAGTTCATTTATAATGCTTTGAAAGTCCATGTTGGTTTCCTATAAAAACATTTAAATAAGATACTCATCCATTCTTAAATATGCAATAAGATAATAGAAAGTTTCAAAATATTTTGGTACACATATTATTTTCTTAGTCACAAGTTTACTACCATCCAGATACTTTATTATAATGCTAATCTAATCGAACATCTCTCCGCCGTCGCTGTCGCTGGCACTGTCGTCTCCGGCCACCTCCATCGGTGCTACCTCCTCTTCTTCCATGCTCTCTATTACCAAATGTAGGTAGTTATTCTGATCCTGAAGTCTGTCCATAGCGTTGTGGAGCTTTGAAATGTACCGATCCTGCCTGGCGTTGTACTCCTCCTGGCGCTGACGGGCCTGAGCAGCACTTCCTCGCTCTATCTCCACTCTTTCCAATAAATCCTTGTTAAGTGCAACTAAGCGTGTGATGCGAACGGAATCGGTCGGTATCTGCAGCAGCTGGCTCTCCACCAAGTCCAGATGATGAGTCAATCGCTTTACATCAGTCTCAAGTATGTGTCTAACCTCACTAAGCTCTTGTTTCTCCAATCTTTCCTTGGCTAGTTGTCTCAAGTATGTGTCTAACCTCACTAAGCTCTTGTTTCTCCAATCTTTCCTTGGCTAGTTGCGCTTTCAAAGTCGCGATCTCCCTAGTCTGATTATCAATCGTAAGCTGACGCATGCGAAGGGCAGCCTGAGCGCGAGTACGTGGAGCAGCCATTTCCTAGGATAAAAATCGAAAGTAAAGCATCAGAATTGTATAAAGGATAGAAAGACACAAATAGTAGAAACAAAGTTGTCGTGGAAAATTTTCGATACTCAGAGTTTGTGGGATGATCGAAGGGATAGATTTTTTTGAAGTCTATTCAGGATTTAGGAAACAGATGAAAGTTAGACTTCAAGAACGGATGAAAGTTGGACTCAAATTGGGATACAATAGGCTTTTGCCAAAATTTGACTTCGCCAGATTTTGTCTATCAAAATCCCAGCGGAATTATGAACCTTGCGGCTCTGATACCACTTAAATGTCACGCCCCGAGTCTGAAGCGTCGGTGACATCTGGCATTGTTTAACAATTACTTGAAAACAATTAAGCCTCGTATTAAAATGCCAAAAACCAGTCTTTTTCATAAATTAAACATTGTCTTTACATTGACAATAGAATTAGAAATACATCAGAGTTTCAAATAGCGGAAAAGAAAGGAAAGCAAAATCTTGAGTTCTGATCTTGATCTCCGGTTCACCAACCCCAGAAAGCATCTTGCTCTTTCTCATTCAGTTGCTCCTCATTTTTATCTGAAATTTGTAAGATGTGAGTGTTTTGGGAAAAACTCAGCAAGTGGGGGTCGATCGATTCCAAAGATACATATAGAACTTAGTTTTCTTAAACGTTCTTTTAACAGACTTTCAAAACTTAATATTCTTAGATTATCAGGACAAAGACAAATCGAATAAATGACAGAATTCCTCAGATGATTCAGAACAATTCAGAAACAGATCAATTCAGAACAGAACATATCAGAACAGACAGAACACTGTTACTCATCTCATTTCCATGGTCAAATTGTCCCAAATATGTTAGTCCACTAAGGGGTGAGGCCAGAACATGGTTTTATACCCACCAATGGGGGCCAGACAGAACATGGTTTTATACCAACCAATGGGGGCCAGACAGAATTACAATTCTCGTCCCATATCAAATGGAGTCGTAACAGTGTACACAGAATTCAGAAACAATAGACAGACTTATAAGATTTCTCAGAGTTCAACATTTCAGATTTTTAGACAGACACAGCGGAATCAAAGATATTCGAAGAGCGAACGAAGCATATAATCGATCGAAATTTTAAAAAGATAGACGGACATTTTCGAAATTTAGGACACACATACATGTATGTCATATTATTGATATCAAGGTTTAAAATACAAAAAAATATGTAACAAAAGCCCACTTACTTGAATTTTTATACAAAGCCCTTTCTTGAAATATCGGTAGCACTTCGGCGCAACTTCACAAAGACTGTCTTCGATCGGGAACACTTCGGTACGGGTTATTGTACTGGACTGCACAAACTTTCCTTCTTTTCCCTTGCTTGACTTGGCCGAAACTTGTAGGGTGAGGGGAAAGGGGAAAACCGAATTTCTTGCTTGCTTTTGGGGTGCCTTTCTCTCAACCTAGATGAGTGGTATTTATAGGCACAAAAACCCTTCCACCTAGCCACCCCTTGGCCGAATTCTCGGTCACCAAGAAAGGCTTGAATGTAATCATAATGTTGGTCCAAAATTTCATGCATAAATCTCCAAAATCCCATGCATTCTTCAAGTTCTAGATTAGTCATGAATGTGGCTCAAAATATCATGCACTCCTTAATTGTCATCTTGATTTTCTAAAGGGTCATTTCCTGCATCATCAATATGTCCTAGCTCTTAGCTCCTCCCGCAGCTCCTTCATGGGTTAATGCGAAGGTCATTTCTTGCACATTTAATTTGTCAAAACTCTTGGCTCAACTTATAGCTCCCTTTTTTTTTTGTCTTTTTAGGACAAACTTGGTTGAGCTGCTTTGAGCTTATAGATCGTGTCCTTGAGCTGGGGTTTTACTCCTTCCGTTACAACACTTCGATGGATGCGGTTACTTAACAAACTTGGTTGAGCTACTTTGAGCTTATAGATCGTGTCTTTGAGCTGGGGTTTTACTCCTTCCGTTACAACACTTCGATGGATGCGGTTACTTGTGGCTTGGCCTCCTGCTGAGCTCATTTCCGAGTTTTGAAGTTGCTTCCTCGAGTTAAATTTAATGAAAATCTAAGTTAATAGTCAAGTTATTTAGTTGGAACAAACATTTTTGAGCTTAGTTTGAGTAAAATTTCAAGCTCGTATTACTTACTTGATTTGCTTCGGATCGTAAAATCTCGGGTTCTCACAACACCCAAGAAGCCATAGAAAATTCGGCTCCTTCCCTCCATAAACCCTCTAAAATTCGGCCAAGGCAAGGAAAGGTAAGGAGGAAGCTTCATGCGGTCGAAGTGCTCAGAAGATACATCAAAGTGCTGCTGGATTGACTTCATAAATCTAGGCAAAGTGCTGCCAAATTTTGGTCACCATCTGACCAAGATTCGTACGTCCAAGCTCAGCAACTTTCGAACTACGCCTTGAATTTCGGTAAGTGGGTTTTGTTACGTATCTTCTTGTAATTTTAAAATTCGCATAAAATAACATGACATGCTTGAATGTGTGTCCACATTTTCGAAAATTCAGTATATTATAATTTAAAAATTCGATCGATGACTGTTAAGTTTATTCTGAAATTCGATATTCTTTGATTCTGCTGAATTCTGTCAAAACTCTGAAAAGTTCTGTCCGATAAATCTGAGTTTGTGTTACACTAGTACAATTCAAGTTAGATATGGAACGATAATTGTGATTTTGTTCTGGGCCCCATTGGTGGGTATAAAACCATGTCCTGTCTGGCCCCCATCGGTGGGTATAAAACCGTGTTCTGGCCTCACCCTTTAGAGGACTAACATATGGGGACAATTTGACCATAGAAAATGAGAAGAGTAACAGTGTTTTGTTTCTTCTGATTTGATTATGATTTACTCTGAAACGCCTGATAGTCTTTTATAACATGATTCGGTTCTGATATGTCAAAATAATAAGTTTTGAAAGTTGTTAAAAAGGATGAGTTAAAATTATCTCTATAAGTATTTATTTGTGGAAATCGATCGGCACCCACTTGATGAGTGTTTCCCAAAACGCTCACCTCTTACAAATTTCAGATAAGAATGAAGAGCAACTGAATGAGGAGGAACAAGAAACTTTCTGGGGATGGTGATCGATCGACAAGATCAAGAATCAAGATTTTTAACTTTCCTTTTGTTTAAGCTTGCGCAAAATCTGATGTAATTTTTGTTATATTGTCATTGTAAAGACAATATTTTATTTATGAAAAAGACTGGTTTATTTGGCTTTTCGATACGAGGCTTATTGTTTTCAAGTAATTGTTAAACAATGTCGAATGTCACCAACGCCTTGGTTCCGGGGCGTGACAGTTCTAGCTGTTGGTTTATTTAGTTTTTTCTTTAAAACATACTAAATTTTTTTCCTTCCTATACTAATCGGTCGTAACATATCTACACACATATATATATTTTTGACACCATTTAAAAATAAACCAATAAACTATTATTTGAAAATCCAAAAGAAAGTAATTCAACGCATAAAATTTTAAAACGTCCACCAACCAAAACTAATATTATTTAAAAAATAACTTAACTCGAACATCCTCTCAAAACCTCTCAAAGGCATCATAAACTTATTTTATTTGCGGAAAACCAGCGCCAATCCTCGAGTTGTGTGCGCCTTCAGTCCAAATAGTTCAACCATCAAGTCCTCCATTAACATCAACATCATGCTCACCTGCATCGATCACACCTAGTGAGTCTATTGACTTAGCACACCTTAACCATGATTGTAACGTCCCAAAAATTTGAAGTTTTACGTAAATCACACGTATGCAAGTTACCAATTTATTATGTATTTTAATTAATTTATTTTTTTATGCATTAAATGCATGATTTTAACATTAATATGTGGTTCTAATTCTTGGTTTATTAAAGTCTCAGGCATTAGGGTTTTAAATTGAATTTCACGCTCGAACGAAGAACGGAGACCAGAGATATTTCGGAAAAAATAATTTTTTTGAATAATAAATTTTAATTATTTAATATGAGGTGTTTTCAAATGTATTTTCTAGAAATGGGCCTTGATTGTAATTTTACTCGCCGAGTCATTTTTAATCGGTACGCAAAATTTAGCGAATTAGGGGACTTTTTAAGAGTTCGGACAATATTTTCAAAAACTTACCTAAACGAAATATTTTTCGGGATTGTTATTGGGGTTGATTTGATTATTTAATTTCTTAATAGGCCCTGAACTCTTTTAATTCCTTTATTTTTTTAAGGGCCCATTAGCACCTTATATTATGACATAAACACTTCATTAGAAAGCCTTAAACCTAATTTATACGAGGTGGCCGCCCCTCCCCATTCAGTAGCACCTTTTTGAAATTTCAGCAGCCCCCAACCTCGAAAATCCTCTCCAAACTTTCAAGGAAATCTTCTCCCGCTCTCCGGTGCACGTTCTACGCGATTGTCTCTAAGTTTTTGAGAGTAAGAAGGCAAAGGCACGCCCAAAATCTCTTTTTTCTCATCATTCACATCATTATATGTTGATTTGTGTGTTTATGCATGAGAAATTCTTTGATCTATTATGTCATATCGTTTTTGCATCGTTTTGTCACGGAATATGCATACTCTTGACTCCTACTCACGCTTTTCCAAAACTTTCATGCAAGGGGCTGCTAGGTCTTTGAGTTTAAGGGTTGTACAAGCTGAGATATGTGGCGTCAAGGTGCTGGAGTTGAGGTTTAGTCGAGTCTTGGTGAGGGCCGATTGATCTTAGTGTGTTTATGCGATTGTTGTGGCTAGATCGAACGTTGGGAAGGGGACCAGCTGTTGGGTAGTCAAACCGAGCAACGGTGCAGTCTCTAAGGGGGTTGAGACATGGTCTATAAGGGAACATCCATGGCTGGTCATGATCTAGGAGTCTGTAGAGGCGCAAGAGTCGTGCAGGATCAGGTGTTGCTTGTTTTCGAGTAACTCACACGTGGCGGATTGCATGGGCCATAGGCGTGGGTTTTTTTGGTCTAGGAGTGAGTCCTCGGCTTTGTCACGGTCTTAGGATAGGTGGATAAGGGTTGGACACACTGGTTTTTGGTCTAGGATCGTATACGGGGTCGTGGGTGAAACTAGGGCTTCGGTGTATGCACGCAGAAAAATTCCAGCAACTTTCAGGTGCTATTCAAGGGTCATAAATGATCCGGTCTAGGTGGTTTAAGTGCTGGTATGGTACGGTTAAGGCATGGTTTATGTTTGGAAAAGTTTGGTTGAGTTTCGGGTTGATTCGGTTTAAAAACGGGATCCCGGTCTAAGTTTTAAAACAAATGGTATAAGTTATTAAACATGATCGAGTTTACGTCTAAGAAACTTTTATTATTATTTTTTTAGGTGTTTCAAGGAGTTCGGTTGGCTTCGGGTCGAAATTTTGAAGTCCAGGGGTAAAATGTTAAATTAGGGTTTCCAAGTGCAAAATGATCAAATTAGGGTTTCCAGGGGCAAAATGATCATTTTGCACCTGGGTCGAGTTTTTAGTCCTTGTGTTATCATGAATTTGAATTTTTATGTAAATATGAAAAATACGCTACATGCTTGATTTTAAGAAAATTTACGTATATGCTTGGTTTTATTAAGTGATGAATATGATGTAATGTTTTTGAAGGATAGGAGTTGGTTGTTACTAATACGATGACACGATGATACGATGACATGTAAGGCTAGGGCTCAGTGGACGGGTAATTTTGTCGCTGATGTCACCATCGCCGGGTACTACGGTTACACGTAGATGGATCCATCGACTGACATGATAATACGAAAGTCACAACTAATGAACAGAATTCAAATTAAGAAAACGAAAACGTATATGCTGATATGAAGTAATATGTTATGAAAATATTTATGCTTTGACATGTTATGATTCTGCATTCTATGATTTTACGATCGTGAAATGTATTTTTATTACAGTATTTTTCACTTTTGCTTGTTATGTATATGTACTTGCTATAACGTTAAAGGTGGGTTGAGCCTTTAGACTCTCTAGGTGTGAATGATGCAGGTGAGCATATCGTTGAGAAGACTTGAGGCGCCGAAGAGTGAGTAGGCGGGGCTGGATGTGTGCAAACTAATCCGAGGACCTTATTTCTTCTGCACATCATATTTATGAGATAGGAGTGTTTTGGGTATTTTCATACTTTGTCTTTTTATATGTTGTTGGTCCGACTGTAGTAATTTTTCGGTATGGAATCCCTCTTATTTTAAAATGTTTGAGTTTAATCAGTTATTACATGCATGCTTGTAAATGTTCATTTTCGAGAATTAGTTTTCAAAAAAAATAAAATTCCTGGTAGTATTTTAAACAACAGACGTTTCAGTTGGTATCAGAGCCAGGGTCTTATGTAGGCTTGTGCCACTTCCGGCTTCTGCAGCTCTGTCTTCAAGCCTCAAGTCTGTAAGTTTAGATGTTTTAAATGTTTTGAGTGGTTTAATGCTATCACCTGCATGTTTACATGTTACACATTTCACGGTGATTTACAGTACATGTTTAGCTACTTTCATGATTTCAGGATTTAACGTTTTGGAAAAGTAGATTGGATTGCATGTGGTTACGTTTAGGAATTGGACATATCTAAGAATTCGATTATTGTGCGTTAGAAAAGATTGAAAATAATTTGACTAGATTGATTTGTGGGTTTTAGTACTAATGTTATACTCTTTGGGCCATAAATTAATCATGAAGATCGTGAATGCCCTTGGGAAATTTTTAGATTTTCTAAGAATATACTGATGATTCGTGGTTACAAAATGAGTTAATTTTTGAGAATTACATAAAAGAAATAATGATTCGAAGACTATGACAGTCTTTAGAAGTTTAAAATGTATAATTTGAGACTTTAGGTTTTGATGGAAAGGTAAGATTGTTATGAGAATTTATTTTGGGTTTAATAAGCTTAAAAATTATTGAACTTTATGTTACGAGCAACCTATAGAATGGAATTAGGATTACTAAGAACGTATTGGGTAATTGTAGAATTTTTGAAATTTATGACCAAATGGATAATTTTCGAGGAAATTAAGAATTAATTTTGCAATTGTTAAGAAATTTAGGGACTAGTTTAGTAATAAGTGAGAATTGAATAGTCTAAATGATAGAAATTTTTGATGATTTAGGCTTGAAGGGATATTTAGAATCTTGAAATACGTTAGTTATAATGATATAAGGAATGATAATAAAGGACATTGTAGAATGAATCAATATTAGATTTGAAAATTTAAGCGTTAGCAAAATAATGTGGTGGCAATTTAAAAATTTAGAGTGATGACAATTTAAGGTAAAGTTGATCAAGTAGTTAAGTTCTAGGATTAGAAATTAATTTAACTCATTTTCGGGAACTCAAGGTTTGATTTACATGTATCATAAGTTTTAGTAATGATCTTAAGAGTTAAAATTATACTTTTGTTAGAGTTAAGTCCTTTTTTTTAAAGTTGGGTATGATTGATGGTTAGATTACTTGAGAGATGTATGTAAGAATTGAGATAGGCACTATGTCTTAGGGAAACTAAAAATGTTTGTTCTTAAAAGTCTAGTAAAATCGTGATATTTGGAAGTAAGTATATATGGTATACTCATAAAAATTTAGATGTTATGCTTTATAACAAATAAAAGTACTTGAGGAATTTTCGAAATTCATTAAGAAATTTGGGATTAACTGGATACACGTGTGGAATTATGTTATCTAAGACTATGTGGGTTACATAAGTTTGGACTACAAGTTTATGAGATATCATGTGTTTATATGAAAATTTTGGGTGAAATAAAAACAAAATGACTTAGTGGTGTTCAACATAGATTACAAATGAACAAATATTAAGATTTTTATCGAGTAAGTAACCTAAAATTTGGATATGTGGATTCTAGAATTCTACGGATTTTAAGTGAAGTCGAATGATTAGAGCTAGTATAACATTGACATGAGATAACGTATTAAGTTCTATACGCTAGCGTTAATTAAGCATCAAGGATCGAAAATTGCCCAATGTGGAAAGTCCAAGTGTCTTAAGCCTCAACTAAATTGTAACGGGAAGAAAATAGTCTAAGCATGTTAGTGATGTTAGAAGGAGTTTTATTATATAGGTAGAAGATCGATACTGTATATTTTGGGTTTTATGGATTAACATTACTCGGATTTAAGATTTGCAACCGTTTTATATCTGGGATGTACTTGTAAATAGGTTAGTTAGTTAGTTTCGCGCCATAAGATAAATGTTCGATTCAAGGATTTTAGACTAAAATTATTATGAGGTTGAGATAACGTTATTAAGTGTCTTAACCAAGATAGAAGTTGATTAGTAAATTTTGGATGCCAAGACTCTCTTAATTTGAATTGCATAAATACTAATGTTTGGATTTAAAGCCTTAGCATAGCTTGAGTTCAATAAATTTAAGAAATGATGCTTTTGGGATTTTAATGTTGAATTATAATAGATTGATGAACATTTTGAGTATAATATAAGGAAAGTAAGATACGATAAGTTTGGACCTCTATTTCTGATACTAGAAATTGTGAGAAAAGTCAAAATTCGAGGTCATACTAAAATAGAACTAAATCATCATAGGTCGTTTTAAGGCGCGATTCGCAAACGAGGATCATGAAGGAAAATTTAATTAGGATCGAGGAGACATAAGGACAACCTAAAACTTATTTTATCATAGTGGCTCAGCGGAAGCATGGATTATTGGGATACTGGAATTAAGAGTATAAACTTTTTGATTATCGAGGATAAGACAATTTCGGGGACAAAATTCAATTTAAAGGGGTTAGATTGTAACGTCCCAAAAATTTGAAGATCCACGTAAATCACACGCACGCAAGTTACCAATTTCTTATTTATTTTAATTAGTTTATTTTTTGCATTAAATGCAGGATTTTAACGTGAATATGTGGTTTTAATTCTTGATTTATTAAAGTTTCATACATTAGGGTTATAAATTGGGTTACGAGCTCGAACGAAGAACGGAGACCGGAGATATTTAGGAAAAATATTTTTATTGCATAATAAATTTTAATTATTCAATATGAGGTCTTTTAAGTGTATTTTCTAAAAATGGACCTTGATGGATATTTTTACTCGCCGGCTCATATTTTTAATCGATATGCAAAATTTAGCGAATCGGGGGACTTTTTGAGGGTTCAGACAATATTTCAAAAACTTACCTAAACGAAATATTTTCGGGAGTGTTATTTGGCTTGATGAGATTATTTAATTGCTTAATGGGCTCAAAACCCTTTTAATCCCTTTATTTTTTATTAAGGGGCCATTAACACCTTATAAGATAACTTAAACACTTCATTAGCAAGCCCTAAACCTAATTGATACATGGTGGCCGCCCCTCCCCATTCAGCAGTACCTTTCTGAAATTCCAGCAGCCCCCAACCTCGAAAATCCTCTCCAAAATTTCAAGGAAATCATCCCCCGCCTTTCCAGTGCACGTCCTACGCTATTGTCTCTACGTTTTGGAGCGTAAAAACGCAAAGTCATGCCCAAAATCTATTTTTCTCATTATTCATATCATTATATGTTGATTTTTATGTTTATGCATGAGAAATTATTTGATATATTATGTCGTATAGTTTTTGCATCGTTTTGTCACGGGATATGCATATGCTTGACTCGTACTCATGTTTTTCCACAACTTTCATGCAAGGGGCTGCTAGGTATTCGAGTTTAAGGGCTGTACAAACTGAGATATGTGGCATCAAGGTGCTGAAGTCGAGGTTTAGTCGAGTCTTGGTGAGGGCCGATCGATCCTAGGGTGTTTATGTTATTGTTGTGGCTAGATCGGGCGTTGGGAAGGGGACCAGCTGTTAGGGATTCAAACCGAGCATGGTGCATTCCCTAATGGGGTTGAAACATGGTCTAGGAGGGCACATCCATGGCTGGTGATGATCTAGGAGTCGGTCGAGACGCAAGAGTCGTGCAGGATCGGGTGTTGCTTGTTTTCGGGTAACTCACGCGTGGCTGATTGCATGGGCAGTAGGCGTGGGTTTGGTTGGTCCAGGAGTGAGTCCTCGGCTTGATAATGGTCTTAGAATAGTTGGTTAAGGGTTGGGCATGCTGGTTTTTGGTCTAGGATCGAATACGGGGTCGAGGGTGCAACTAGGGCTTCTGTGTATGCACGCAGAAAAAATCCAGCAAATTTCAGGTGCTTTTAGAGGCTCATAAATGGTCCGGTATAGGTGATTTAAGGGCTGGTATGGTACGGTTAAGGCATGGTTTAAGTTTGGAAAAGTTTGGTTGAGTTTCGGGTTAAAACTGGGACCCCAGTCAAAGTTATAAAATGAATGGTATAATTTATGAAACGGGCTCGAGTTTACCTCTAAGAAATGCTTATTATTATGTTCTTAGGTGTTATAAGGAGTTCGGTTGGCATTAGGTTGAAATTTTGATGTCCATGGGTAAAATGATAAATTAGGGTTTCTAGGGGCAAAATGATCATTTTGCACCTGAGTCGAGTTTTTAGTCCTGGTAGCGCCCTAAACACGGTTTGACCTGTTTTAAATGCTTGTGTTATCATGAACATGAATTTTTATGTAAATATGAAAAATACGCTACATGTTTGATTTTAAGAAAATTTATGTATATGAATGATTTTATTAAGTGATGAATATGATGTCATGTTTTTGAAGGATGGAAGTTGGTTGTGACTAATACAATGACACGATTACATGTAAGGCCAGGGTTCAGTGGACGGGTAATGCTTTCGCTGATGTCCCCGTCGCCGGGTACCACGGTTACACGTAGATGGATCCATCGACTGACATGATAATACGAAAGTCACAACTAACGAACGGAATTCAAATTAAGAAAAAGAACACGTATATGCTAATATGAAGTGATATGTTATGAAAATATTTATGCTTTGACATGTTATGATTGTGCATACGATTTTTACGATCATGACATGTATTTTTATTACAGTATTTTTCTCTGTTGCTTGTTATGTATATGTACCTTCTATAACGTTACAGATGTGTTGAGTCTTTAGACTCACAAGGTGTGAATGATGCAGGTGAGCATATTGTTGAGGAGACTTGAGGCGCCGAAGACTGAGTAGGCGGGGCTGGATGTGCGCACGCTAACCTGATGACCCTATTTCTTCCACACATCATGTTTATGAGATAGGAGTGTTTTGGTTATTTTCTTACTTTGTCTTTTTATATGTTGATGGTCTGAAAGGAGTTTTGGCAATATTTTTATCTGCAGTAATTTATCGGTATGGAATTCCTCTTATTTTAAAATGTGTGAGTTTCAGCAGTTATTCCATGCATGGTTGTAAATGTTCATTTTCGAGAATTAGTTTTTTTTAATTCCTCTTAATTTAAAATGTGTGAGTTTCAGCAGTTATTCCATGCATGGTTGTAAATGTTCATTTTCGAGAATTAGTTTTTTTTAAAAAAAATAAAATTCTTGGTAGTATTTTAAACAGCAGATGTTTCAATGATAACAAGTAATACATATACAATCACATGCAACAGGGAAAATACTTTTACTTCAAATAGCTTTTCTTGAACATTCATACCATAAACATTTTTCCTTTTATCATTTCATATCATATTTCCTTTCATCATATACATTTTCTTTTTCATCATTTACGTATATATTTTATTTTTATTGAATTCAAATCTTTAATTGTGACTTTCGTATCAGCTGAAGGTCGATGGATCTATCTACATGTAACCACAGTAATGGGCGTTGGGGACATCGGCAACACTCTAACCCGTCAACTGAGCATTGACTTTACATATCATCATATCATGTCGATGTAAATACAATCTTCGGGCTCCTCCTAGGGCCTTCTACCGTAACCGGGCTCCTCTTGTGCTTTTTCCCTCACAATATCTTCAATCATGTCAACATATCATCGTATGAGTCACAATCATTTCACCTCCTTCTACTTTTCATATTTTCATCGCTTATAAAAATTCAAGCATATATAAATCATTTTTCTTTCAAACTAAGCATGCAACACGTCTTTTAGCGTTAACAGTTTCATCATAAAATTTCATAAACATTTTAACATTTATTACAGTATTCAAAGCACTGCCAGGACGTTTAACCTTTCTCTGGTGTAAAATAACTGTTTAGCCTTTGAAACCCTAACTTTCTCAATTTATCCTTAGACTTTTAAACGACGACCCAAATCATTCCAAACTTAAAATAACACCTTAAAATACACCCATAAATATTTCTTAGACATAAACTTAAGCCATCGAATAATTTCTCAATTTGTTTTTAAACTTAGACGTACATCCCGGTTTTGACTCGTATGGACTCGAAACTTAATTAAACTTTACCAAACTTGAACCATATCTTAACAACACCGAGTTACACCATATAAAACCCAATTAAAGTCAACTAAGACCCTTGAACAAGCCTGACCAGCCGCTGAATTCCTGCCCTATTTCGTTCGAGCCCTAGCTTACCCATCCCATGCAACCTTCAACCCTAGCCCTTAGCCAACATCCAGACTCTAGCTGACCAACACCTAGGAACCATACTAGACGGAACCTACTAAGCCTAGGAGCCGCAGCCCTCAAGCCATGACAAGAAGCCGCGCACGACTTTCCTACGAGCGTCTCCTTCTTAGGCTTCACACCAACCTCCGCTTGAGCCGTCGAGGACCATGACTAGACCCTAATAGAACCCATGAATGCACCCTAACATCATCTTAGTGTCGTGCTTCCGAAGGAGTCCTAGCCAAACCCTTAGTCCACCAAATATCCCATTCAACCTAGTGGCCCTCCTTGTCCATCCTTCAAACACGCTCCGAATGGTCCTTAAACATGTGAAAAAACATCCTTTCAAGGTCCCCTACCATGGAAGCCCCTTTGTGTATAATAAGAAAGAGTTTTAAAAGATCAAAACTCTACTTTTATGCATAATAAGCCATAAAAACGAAAGTACAAAGTAGTGTATTATATTTTCATGCAACATGCATCAAACATATAATATGGTTTGATAGATGAGAAAAAGGAGATTAAGACGTGCATTTGCGTTACGAACGAAAAACAACTTGCGATGCGAGGAACGTTGGCGGAGATGGACCCTTGCTATTTTCTTCCAGAAAAACGCGACTTTCCTCTTCAATTTCACGTGTTTTGTTTGTTGCTTGGATGATGGAAGAGTCCTTGTGATTTTTAGGTGGAGGGGTCATGTGGTTATGGGTGTGGTTGGGGAGGATTTTAGCTTTTATTTTGATTAAAACTCATGGTGCAAGTTTTTAAAATATTTTTTTTAGGAAAGTTTGTGAAAATAATAGCCGAGTTTTAAAAAAAGTTCATATTTTCGTCAAAAATCAAATACCGTTTAAAAATACGACTCGACGTACAAAAACACCTCAAAACACCTCATTTTCGAAAATTCCATTTAAAATACACCAGACATTCAACAATTAAAGATATTTATTTAATAAAAATATTTTCTCTTATATAGTCTCTGGTCTCCGTTCAACGATCGCATCTCAAATAACCTTTGAAACACAGTTTTATGCATTCTAGTGGAAACGTGAATTTTAAACATGTAAACATGCTCACCATATTTATTTCATGCAATTAAAACCATTTAATTAAAATACATAAGAAATTTGATGACTCGCATGCATGTGGTTCGCGTGGACCTTAAAATTTTAGGACAGTACTGAGACTTTCATTTAGCAATAATCCATAAGTTTATGTGGTTTTTTTTAGAGATAATTTATATGTTCCAGATTTGATTGAAAATATTATTTAAATTTCTATGCTAAATAAAGATAGATTTTTTTTATTTATTTGCTAAATGTGTTTGCAATATTTACAAGAATAAATATTAATTGGAACAAGAGAAATACAAAACGATCTCTATAACTTAAAAATAAAAGATATTCCAATCAACCATGTTAAAGAAAACATGATATCAACAATAACAAACAAATGAAAGCAAGATAGTCTAAATCAAGCACTCTTATGGCACGCTAGACTATGACATATTTCCCAACAAGGACGCACAAGCTAGTGGGAGAGTACATGTTTGACTTGTAAAACCTAAACTCTCTAGAGGCATGTGTGGCCCACTAAGTGTTAGCACGAGATATGATCAATCCTACTTTATTACTTTTACTAATGACTAGTTGAGGTATGAATATGTGTATTTAATAAAATACAAGTCTGAAGCCTTTAAAAGGTTCAAAGAATTCAGAGCTGAAGTATAGAAACATTTAGAAAAGAGTATTAAAACACTTCGATCTGATCAAAGTGGATATTACCTTTAAAAAAATGAGATTCTCTCACAGTGTACTCCCCTGCCACACCCCAGTTGAATGGTGTTTCAGAACATCGTAATCGAATGTTGATGAACATGGTTTGATCTATGATGAAGTTCACTAAATTGCAGCCATCCTATGGGATTTTCGCTTGAAATAGCGGCAACGTTGTTGAACACACACTACCATATTGAAGATATTTTCTATGAAGGAGTCCAAAAGATGGTATATTTCAATGTGTCATGGTGTGACTCTATCCAAGTCTTTGTGCCCTAAGACTGATGAAGAGATAGAAACCATGAGCCGCATTCCATGTGCTTCTGCTATAGGCATTATAATATATGGTATGATATTTACTCGACCTGATATTGTATTTTCACTGAATGTTGTAAGCATATAACAATCAAATCCCGATCCATTGCATTAGAAAGCCCTTAAGGAAATTTTTAAGTACTTGAGAAGAACTAAAAATTTGTTCTTGGTTTACGGGAGTGGAGAATTAAAATTGTAAGGTTATAGTAATTTTATCTTCCAATCAGATGTGGATGATTTGAAATCAACCTCTGGATTTGTATTCAAGCTCAATGGTGGTTTTGTCTCTTGGAAGATTTCCAAGGAAGACACCACAACGTATTCAACTGCTGGAGCATGATAGATAGTTGCAAGGAAGGGGTTTGGATGAGAAATTTTGTTCAAGAGATGGGTGTCATTGCTCAAACAGTTGATTGAGTCTTGGTATTTGTGACATATCAGTAGAGAGAGTCATCTCTGCATATAATGTTGCTGATCCACTGAAAAATTCCCTGTCAGGACCATTGTTTGAGAAGCATCATGAAGTAATGGGTGTAAGATTTATAGATAGTTGACTATAAGAAAAGTGGTAGATTTTTAGAATAGATGCCCAGCAAGCCAAATTTTATCTTGGGCTTTAATGACTCTAATGTAAAAACATTATTTATTTTAATAATATTTTACTTTTTTTAATCCAATTATGTCATTTAATTTATATGCATGCACATGCAAACTGAGTAGATAAAGTTTTTGAATACATAATAGGTACCATGAGGTCTGCCTCTCGACATAAAATCATGAAACTAATTAGGAATTGAGCTATATATTCTAAACTAGTTCTTGATAAAGAAGTTCTCTTTTAGAGTTTTAGAGTGGATGTAACACAATCTTGAGGTGAACCACTTTAAATATTTGTGTTCATTTTATTAATTGTTGATATTACTTATGTTGTTCCACTACGATATTACCTCGTTTATTTTCTTGATATTCCAACAATTGGTATCAGAGCGAGGTTTTCAAATACTATAGGAAGTTCACGTATGTTTTGTGGTTGCAGCTTAGTCTGAATTTCCACATCGGAAAAGGCTTTCTAGATTAGGGAAGTGGCTCTTTTGTGTTCTGGCCTTGATGATTAATTCGTTGGTAGCAGTCACAAAAGATAGATGTATGCACAAGCAATATGATTAGCCTTATTGCTTTGATTATCAACTTTGGAGAAGTAAGATGAAAGATATTCTATTCGTCATCAAGATGCACATATAGATGTTCAACAAATTTAAACCAGATGATAAATCAGATGCTGAATGGAATTTTGAGCACGAGAAAGTCTGTGGGTACATCTGACAATTTTTCGATGACAACGTCTACAATCATAATTGTAACTAGACACATGCTCGTACACTTTCGACAAAGTTGGAGAAACTATTTTCCTCCAAAAATGGAACAACAAATTGTTATATTTGAGTAAGCATGTACAAGTTCGATATAAAGAAGAAACTCCGGTCGCAGATCATTTGAACGAGATTCATGGAGCATTTATCAAGTATGGACATAAAACTTGATATCGAGGTGAAAGCTATGATTGTACTAGCTTCATTACCAGAGTCTTGGGGGATTCTGAAAGTATCACTCACGAACACAACACCGGTAGGAGTCGTGATTATGTACTTCATCAAGAGTGTCATCTTGAATGAAGAGATGAGGAGGAGATCTCAAGGAGCCTCTACCTCACAGTCAGATGTTTCGGTTGCTGATCAAGGGGAAGAAGCAAAATGGGACGAAGCAAAATCAAGAAAAATAAAAATCATAAGCCAAGAATAAGCTAGTCCACATGGGAATATACATGCATAAAGTGTTATCGCTGTGAAGAAAATGGACATACTAAAAAATACAGTCGGCAACCGAATGAGAAACTTGAAACAGGTGATGAGCAAACAGACGACACTGATGAATTCAATGTCGTTCACGAGCCAGAGCAGGAGTTTGTAAATTTGGCAACTCAAGTAACTAGTTGGGTGATCGATAATGGAGCAACAGTCCACGTCACATCTCGAAGAGAATGCTTTACATACACACAAGGGGACTTTGGTGTGGTCATGATGGGGAATAGCGAATTATCCATACTCGTGGGAAAGGGAGATATGAGCTTGACTACCATGGATGGCTTTACACTGATCCTAAAAGACGTCAAACATGGGCCGGATATGCGCTTGAGTCTGATATCACTCGAAATACTCGATGAAGAAGGTTACTGTACAACCTTTCGAAACGGGGTATGTAAGATTTCAAGATCATCACTTGTGGTGGCAAAGGGAGTAAACATGTTGAATCTATATGTAGTTCAGGAAAATCATTCTGAAGGTGTGAATTATGTAAGGGAAGAAAACTCAACAGAGTTGTGGCACCGACGTCTTGGCTAGAAAAGTGAAAAGAATCTTTCAAGCCTTGTGAGCAAGCTAGTTCTTCCAGATATAAACCAGGTTCATATGAAATAATGCATGAACTGCTTAACCAGAAAACAAAACAAGATATCATTCAAATGTTCACCTTCTAGCGGAGCCGATAAAATTCTAGACATGGTGCACTCAAATCTATGTGATCTGATGCCATTGTCGCTCGGAGGTGTGAGGTACTAGCTAACTTTTATTGACGATAATTCTTGAAAAATTTGGGTGGACACTCAAACCCAAGGACCAAATAGCGAAAAAATTTAAAAAATTTAAACATGGTTGAACGGCAAACAAACATAAAACTAAAATGTATTCAAACAGAAAACGAGGAGAATACATTGTATCATTTGATGAGATATGCAAAAGGAACAAAATCAGACATCAAACGACACCACCAAAGACACCACAACTCAACGGACTGTGGGGACCCGAACCTAATTCATTCTCTTAATCATTATTAGGATCAATTAATTAATCTGGGTCTAAATTTTTTTTTAAAATACAAGAGTGCGCAACATATGAAATAACTCTTATTTAATTTACAAGATCAACATCCAGATCTAAAGTACAAGTCTTGTACGAAAGTAAATCATAACAAACTACTGTTCATTCACTACATATCAGGTGATGAAACAACTCTACTTCTAAGTCCGGATCTCCACGCTAATCTTGATCTCTCATCTTTTTCTTGACCCTGATCATGTCCCACCTGTTGTTATGCACACATACAAACACAACAACAGCCGGATAACTCCGGTGAGAAATATATTCCCAGTATAAACCATGTATACAAGCAATCATATAAATAGATATAAAAGCATGAAACAGATCTCAATAACATGTATCATAATCTTAAATACATGAATCGATATAAAACTGTAAATAAACTCTAGACACATCATCTCAAGCTCGACTCATCTCTAATCTAGGGATCCCGGTTCCTGGACATTGGCACAATATACCGAATCTCCGCAATAGAAGCCGATCCGCTCCTACGCAACATCGATATAAGCCAAATATCCAGTGTCTTGGCACCTCCGCCAAAGACTTGGCACCTCCGCCAATGACTAGGCACATCCGCCTATGACTCAATACATGCTTTCATATAAATCAATAGACTAAGCATATGAATCTCATGAATTGCCAATATCAATGCAATAAAGTAAAGTATGTGGTTTTGGGAAACTCAAGTCAAGTCAAACTCGAGTCGTATCTATCCGGTTCAACATTGATTTATACCTTTCTTTTCTCGGTCTGATGAAGTCGAAGCCTCGAATTCGAATATGTCAATACTCAATCTGGCAACAATATTAAGGAGTACAATATAAATATACAACTCAATCAATACTGGATATAATCAAAACTCAATCTAATTTTGTTTCAACGGCATAACTGCACAATCTCAATATACCTAGTAATACAAATCAACAGATATCAATCTCAACAACTCATAATCGATAACAAACTCAATCTAATATCAAATATGTATAATCTCTATCAAATTCAATCTGAAAATGATAACAATTCTATATGATATCCGTTCTTCGATTCGGTTTCGATTATACGATGTCAATAATCTCATGAACAGATAATAACAGTCATATCAGGATTTCTTCCATATCATATTTTCAAGTCATATCAAAACATAATAAAACTTACGTCCAGTTGAAACTCTTGTCGATAGGAACACATTACTGAAGTCGGATTAAAAATCGGACGGACGGATTTTTCGTAACTCACAAATCTCTGGTTTTGAAGAAACTTGAAGCTTCCCTGAGATTCTCTCGTTTTCTTGCTTGAGGAATTGAAATTGTTATATGTATATATATATCCTGCATGTCACGGACCAAATGGCTTCATCTTTGTGCAACACGTCTCGCGCATATGCGCGACCTTCCTCGGCGCATATGCGCGAGACACTATGTCTCGGCATTTTTGCTTTCCTCTGCTCGCGCATATGAGCATCTTCTCCCGGCGGATATGCGCGAGGTTCTCTGCCTACCTCGCGCATATGCGCCCTGTTTGGTCGCGCATATGCGCGAGGGGTTCAGTACTCGCACATAACAATTTCTTCTCCGGTCTTCCCCGGTCTGATCCTTTCCGTCTATAATCACATCAATTATCAATAAATCATTTCACATTACAATAACAAAATTCTCGGGCATTACATTTCTCTCCCTCTAAGATCTGATTTCGTCCCCGAAATCACAGGCAATCAAATCAGATATCAAATCAGATATAAAAAGGAGATATATAGAAGCTAAATAAGAAACTCACATCAGTGAAATAACTCTGGAAATCTCTGTCTCATATCTGACTCAGTCTCCCAGGTAGCTTCTTCAATGCCATGACGACTCCACTGAACTTTCACAAGCGGAATAGTCTTCGTTCTGAGTTGCTTTTCTTTACGATCAAGAATCTGGATCGGCTTTTCAAAATAACTCAGTGTCTCGTCAAGTTCTGACTCGCCTGACTGAATAATATGAGATGCATGAGGAAGATACTTCCGCAATAAAGATACATGAAAGACATCATGTATTCCAGATAGAGAAGGCGGTAGGGCGAGTCGATAGGCACGATCTCCTATCTTCTCGAGAATCTCATATGGCCCAATATATCGTGGAGACAACTTTCCTTTCTTGCCAAATCTCACAACGCCTCTGAAAGGAAAAATCTTCAGAAATACTCTGTCTCCTGCCTCAAATACCAACGGTCGACGACGAACATTGGCATATTTGGTCTGTCTATCTTGAGCTGTCTTCATTCTCTTCTGAATCAGCTTCACTTTCTCTGTCATATCTCTAATCATATCAGACCCAATCTCAGGTACCTCAGAAATATCATCCCAATGAAGCGGGGATCTGCACTTCTTGCCGTACAACGCTTCAAACGGTGCCATCTCTATACTCGTCTGATAGCTGTTTTTGTACGAAAACTCACAAAAAGGCAAAGAATCTTGCCAACTTGTGCCAAAATCTAGCACTACAGCTCTCAGCATATCTTCCAATGTCTGGATAGTCCGCTCTGACTGTCCGTCGGTCTGAGGATGATATGCGGTACTCAATTGTAAGTTAGTACCTAGAGCTTATTGCAAATTGTGCCAAAAGTGCGAAGTAAACTGAGGATCACGGTCTGATACAATCGACTTCGGCACTCCATGCAATCTGACCACTTCTCTGACATAGATATCTTCCATCTTTATGTCTGTACGTCTTCTTGTATGGGATAAAACATGCTGATTTGGTTAATCTGTCGATCACAACCCAAATCGCATCACAACCTCGGGAGGATCGCGGTAGATTCGTCACAAAATCCATAGAAATGTGATCCCATTTCCATTCAGGAATAGACAAGCTATGTAATAGACCTCCTGGTTTCTTTCTTTCCACTTTTGCCTATTGGCAATTCAGGCACTTGGATACAAATTCAGCAATATCAGCTTTCATCTGTTTCCACCAAAACTGTCTTTTCGAATCATTATACATCTTTCTGCCACCAGGATGAATACTGAATCGACTACTATGTGCATCTGACAATATCTGTCGTTTCAAATCTGAAACATCTGGCACAACAAGACGATTATTCACATACAGTACCTGATCACGTGCCTGATACTCTGATCGATGCCCTGCGCGCTCTGACCATCGATATCGAATTCTGCACATTCTGATCAACTTTCTGAGCTTCTTTAATTCTCAAAATCAGCTCTGGTTCGACTTGAATAGTATATAATCTCAATGGTCTATAATCTATGTCAAATGCTAATCCAGACAAACAGCAATCTTCAATCAAATTTGAAACACCAATCGTCGATAAGGATAAAGAACATACCTTTCGACTTAGTGCATCAGCTGCTGCATTCGATTTCCCCGGATCGTATTTGATTTCACAATCAAAATCTTTCAGTAAATCAAGCCATCTTCGTTGTCTCATATTCAGTTCTGACTGTGAAAATAGATATTTCAGACTATTGTGATCAAAATAAATCTCAAACTTCTCACCGTATAGGTAATATCGCCAAATCTTCAATGCAAATACGATGGCTGCCAATTCAAGATCATGAATTGGGTAGCAAGACTCATGTGGCTTCAATTGTCTCGAGGCATAGGCAATAACATTTCCTCGCTGCATCAGAACACAACCCAATCCTCTGTGAGAAGCATCACAATAAACAACAAAATCACCAGTACCTGACGGGATACTAAACGCCGGAGCACTGGTCAATCTCTTCTTCAACTCTAAGAAACTGGACTCACACTCTTCTGACCAAATAAATGGAGCATTCTTCTGAGTCACTTGAGTAATCGGCTTAGCAATACTCGAGAAATCTTTAATAAATCGATGGTAACAGCCTGCTAAACCCATAAAACTGCGTATCTCTGGCACTGATGTTGGTCTCGGCCAACTGATCACTGCCTCAACTTTGCTAGGATCAACAGAGATACCATCTCCAGATATAATATGTCCCAAAAACACAACCTGTCTCAGCCAAAACTCACATTTCACAGCTTTGCATACAATTTCTCAGCCCTCAGAATTCTCAACACAGTTCTCAAATGTTCAGCATGATCAATCATATTCTTCGAATAAATCAAGGTATCATTGATAAAAATAATCACAAAGTCATCGAGATATTTATGAAATACACGGTTCATCAATCCCATAAATACAGCTGGAGCATTGGTTAAACCAAACGGCATGACAATAAACTCATAATGGCCATACCTGGTTCGGAAAGCTTTCTTCGAAATATCAGAATCTCTGACTCTTAGCTGATGATATTTAGATCTTATATCGATATTGGAATAAACAGAAGAACCCTGCAACTGATCAAATAAATCATCGATACGAGGGAAAGGGTATTTTTTCTTTACCGTAGCCTTGTTCAGTTGCCGATAATCAATCCACAGTCTCATTGAACCATCCTTTCTTTCTCAC
Organism: Primulina tabacum; assembly: GCF_025594145.1. Lineage (NCBI taxonomy): Eukaryota > Viridiplantae > Streptophyta > Magnoliopsida > Lamiales > Gesneriaceae > Primulina > Primulina tabacum. Next base: position 43,019,721 of record NC_134554.1, read on the forward strand.
AAACAGTACTGGAGCACCTCAAGGAGAAACACTCAGTCTAATGTAACCATTGGCCAGTAAATCTTCTAGCTGATCTTTCAGTTCTTTCAATTCAATCGGTGCCATTCTGTACGGAGCTCTAGAAATCGGAACTGTACCTGGTACGAATTCAATGCTGAAGTTTATCTCTTTGACTGGAGGCAAACCCGGAATCTCATCTGGGAAGACATCAGCAAACTCGCAAACCACTGGCAAATCAGCCGATGATGGGCTCGATTTCAGTAAGCCAACTGAATACACAAGGAAACCCTCTACTCCTTACTGTAATAATCGAGTCATAGATAATGCAGATATCAAAGGAATTCTCGATCTAGAACCCTTACCGTAAAATTTCCATTCATCAGCCATATCAGGTCTGAATCTAACAATCTTCAGGAAACAATCTACGGTAGCTCTGTACTTGGTCAGCATATCAATACCAATAATGCAGTCAAAGTCAGACAACCCAAGTACAATACAATCTTACTCAATCTCATGCCCGTCATACTGTAGCATACAATGTCTAACATACGTCACTGATACAATACCTCTCCCCAAAGGTGAAGAGACAGATACTACAGCAGATAATGACTCAATAGACGATGCATTAATCAATGCAAATATTTTAGAAATAAACGTATGGGATGCACCCGTATCAATCAATACGTAAGCAGGATAACCACATAAAGAACAGTTACCTACAACAACATCATCTGGTGCTTCTTGAGCCTGTTCTTTAGTCAAAGCAAATACTCTAGCCTGCTGTCTCGGAGGCTGGCTAACAGTCTGGATTCCTCCTGGCCTCTACTGTGACTGAGTAGTAGTCAGTGGCTGGAAAGAGTGAACAGATGATGATTTTCTATCAGCATGTGCTGCTGATCCAGATGATTCTGCTCCCTGGGATCTCTGGGAAACTTGCTGTGGATAGACTCTGGCAAAGTGTCCCTGCTGTCTGCAGATACGGCAAATACCAAGTACTCCTTGGCATTGTTCCGTGGGATGTCTCCCTCAACAAGTTCTGAAATAGACCCATGTACTACTCTGGCTCTATCGGGAACCACTGGAGCTAGATGAACTACTACCATGCCTCTTAAACTGTTTTCCTCGGGCTTTCAGATAATCTTTCTTCCAACCAATGCTACTGCCACTCTCAAATCTGGGAGGGGGTTGCTGGGATGTTGTAGAAGTTTTTTGATGTGGTCTCGGTGCTGGAGGAACATACAGAGCTCCTTTCTGTCTCATCAGACCAGCTTCAGCTCCTTTAGCTCTGTCCAAAGCATCAGCAAAGTTATTCGGTCTCCATGTGTTTACCAATGTAAAGATCTCAGGATTCAACCCATTAATAAACTGATCAGCAACCGCTTCATCATTCTCAGCGACATGTGGAGAAAATCGTAGCAATGTACTGAACTTGGCCACATATTCTTCAATGTTCAACTGACCCTGTCTCAGATTGGCAAACTCTGCTCCCTTATCTTTCTTGTACGATACTGGGTAAAATCTTTGATAAAACTCAGTCTTAAAAATTTTCCAGGTAATCATTGTACCTCGATGCTCCAAAGCTCTCTTCGTCGTGAGCCACCAATTCTTCGCAACATCATGCAATTGGTGCCCAATCAGTCGGACTCTATGCTCGTCGGTATAATCCAGTGAATCAAACAGCATCTCTATGTCATCTAGCCAACTCTCACACTCAACAAAATTCTCTGTACCCTTCAAATTCGGCGGTTTATACGACTGAAATCTCTTCAGTAGGGTTTCCATAGGAGTTGTTGTGACATCCATCGGATTAGTCGAGGTACTATCCTGTTCTGGGATTCTTCGAGGAGGCATATCTGTTTACCAAAAGGGTAACCAAATACAACAAATCTATTTCAGTCCTCCTCTGATCATCTTACTGCTGATCAAGAATCGGTTCTGATTCATTCTCCACAACACATGTTTCCAATCAAATAAGATATTCAGGTAAACATGCATTTCAAAGCAGTAAAACATGCAAGCATAGCAAAAGAAGGAAAGAAAACTCAATCTACCCCGCTCACTAGCTTCTATCTCAGTCTAAGGAACCAACTGCTCTGATACCACCTGCTGTGGGGACCCGAACCTAATTCATTCTCTTAATCATTATTAAGATCAATTAATTAATATGGGTCTAATTTTTTTTTTAAAATACAAGAGTGCGCAACATATGAAATAACTCTTATTTAATTTACAAGATCAACATCCAGATCTAAAGTACAAGTCTTGTACGAAAGTAAATCATAACAAACTACTGTTCATTCACTACATATCAGGTGATGAAACAACTCTACTTCTAAGTCCGGATCTCCACGCTAATCTTGATCTCTCATCTTTTTCTTGACCCTGATCATGTCCCACCTGTTGTCATGCACACAAACAAACACAACAACAGCCGGATAACTCCGGTGAGAAATATATTCCCAGTATAAACCATGTATACATGCAATCATATAAACAGATATAAAAGCATGAAACAGATCTCAATAACATGTATCATAATCTTAAATACATGAATCAATATAAAACTGTAAATAAACTCTAGACACATCATCTCAAGCTCGACTCATCTCTAATCTAGGGATCCCGGTTCCTGGACATTGGCACAATATACCGAATCACCGCAATAGAAGCCGATCCGCTCCTACGCAACATCGATATAAGCCAAATATCCAGTGTCTTGGCACCTCCGCCAAAGACTTGGCACCTCCGCCAATGACTAGGCACATCCGCCTATGACTCAATACATGCTTTGATATAAATCAATAGACTAAGCATATGAATCTCATGAATTGTCAATATCAATGCAATAAAGTAAAGTATGTGGTTTTGGGAAACTCAAGTCAAGTCAAACTCGAGTCGTATCTTCCCGGTTCAACATTGATTTGTACCTTTCTTTTCTCGGTCTGACGAAGTCGAAGCCTCGAATTCGAATCTGCCAATACTCAATCTGGCAATGACAATATTAAGGAGTACAATATCAATATACAACTCAATCAATACTGGATATAATCAGAACTCAATCTAATTCTGTTTTAACGGCATAACTGCACAATCTCAATATATCCAGCAATACAAATCAACAGATATCAATCTCAATAACTCATAATAGATAACAAACTCAATCTGATATCAAATCTGTATCATCTCAATCAAATTCAATCTGAAAATGATAACAATTCTATATGATATCCGTTCTTCGATCCAGTTTCGATTATTCGATGTCAATAATCTCAGGAACAGATAATAACAGTCATATCAGGATTTCTTCCATATCATATTTTCAAGTCATATCAAAACATAATTAAACTTACGTCCAGTTGAAGCTCTTGTCGATAGGAACACAGTACTGAAGTCGGATTAAAAATCGGACGGACAGATTTTTCGTAACTCACAAATCTCTGGTTTGGAAGAAACTTGAAGCTTCCCTGAGATTCTCTCGTTTTCTTGGTTGAGGAATTGAAATTGTTATATGTATATATATCCTGCATGTCACGGACCAAATGGCTTCATCTTTGTGCAACACGTCTCGCGCATATGCGCGACCTTCCTCGGCGCATATGCGCGAGACACTATGTCTCGGCATTTTTGCTTTCCTCTGCTCGCGCATATGCGTGTCTTCTCCAGGCCCATATGCGCGAGGTTCTCTGCCATACTCACGCATATGCACGGGTCCTATCGCGCATATGCGCGAGATTCTTTGCCTACCTCGCGCATATGCGCCATGTCAGGTCGCGCATATGCGCGAGGGGTTCAGTCCTCGCACATAACAATTTCTTCTCTGGTCTTCTCCGGTCTGATCCTTTCCGTCTATAATCACATCAATTATCAATAAATCATTTCAGATTACAGTAACAAAATTCTCGGGCATTACACGGACTATCTGAGAGGATGAATAGAACTTTGGCAGAAAGATTCGGAAGCATGCTGAAAAGGCCCTAGAACTCCTTGCTTGAAAATTTGCGGAAAATTAAAAATTTTTCTTTTTAAAAGAACTTAAATGGCCTCATTCATAAAATCGACTGATGAATCAAGTTCAATGTTTAAAATAATAGCAGCGGAAGAAAATAAAGTTTTGCCAACAATAACAATTTAAAAATTATCCAACGACTAATAAAAATTGTTTGCGGAATAAAATAACAACTGCTGCACTGAGGTCCTCGGGTGCCACTACTGCCGACCCAAGCTGGCTCACTGGTCCCCGCCCTCGGCCCTGGCCTCATCAGTACCTACAACAATCAAGTCTAGTGAGCCTAAAGACTCAGCATGCATATATCGCATCTAACGAGTAAAAATCGGAATTAAAATATGCATGGGATAAAATATCATGTCCTGAGGCATGCTGAAAATAATCTGTACTGAGCAATTATAATACGTGCGTAACTGAACTGATAATCACAGTAAAAATGTTTGCTCCTTGGAGCCTGTACTGAAATAACTGGTAAAATTTTCTGTTGAGATTATGTTTTACGCCTGTGGCCACTGCACTAAGCTGAACTGATCGGTAACTGGCTACCGGGGAGGCTGAAACTGAACTGAGCTGGCCGGTCACTGGCGACCGGGTGGTACCATACTGAACTGATCGGTCACTGGCGACCGTATAAAATAACACACCCACATAGTGAATGAACCACAAGCCATATCGCATAAATCTAAAAAATAATCATTTTCTATTTAATGCACGTAAAATAATTAACTGGCGTAATGAAAATTCCTGTAATTTTACCAACTGGATTGGATTGGATCGTCCCCAGGCTCGCTGCAACCTAACTGTGCCATGAAAAATATGCGATAGCTTAAACATGACCAACTACGCAATTTACGTTCAAAAGATGCGATTATGACGCCTAATGACTTCGCATTTAATCATGACTCCGAGCCAACCTGAACCGACACCGAACCGACGTATAGTCATGATTAAAATACGCTGAAAAATCATAAAATAATGCTCCTAAAATGATAGGGTCGAAATCTAGGTGGAATGGAGGCCAAAACACGAAACGCTCTTTCGAGAGTCAATTTGGCACATTGCACCGTAAATTCTCGTACGACCTCAAAAATGATCCGAATCATGAACGGTCAAAAACATGACCTTACCAACTCAATGAGGCACTGTCCAGTCCAAGGCCATGGGCTAAAAGCCAACCAAGAACTCAAACGAGCCTTCTAAACGACACAGCAACTTGCTGTAAATTTCCAGCAGCTGCACACCCGTGTAACTTGTGTTGTTTTCGAGACTACCGGCCATTGGGGCGTGAACCACCAACCAGAGACTCTTACCAACATCCCAAGGAATGATTTGAACCATGGCTAAGGGCCCTAGGCCAGCCACAATCCGCATCATACCAAAACTCAACCGAAGGGTCTAACCGAGGGCCAACGTGCATGCGTGTGTAGTGTTTTGCTTAGATCGATGTCTTGCGTCGTTCCAGTGGCCATTTGATTGACCATGGCACGATCTAGACATCTAGGAGCATGATATGAACCGTGGCTAAGGGCCATAGGCCAACCAAGATCCATACCAAGCAACCAAAAGAAACGAACCAAAAGCTGTCCAACCGAAGTAGCCGAAGGGGTATAGGGGCTGTTGTGATGTTTTTATTAAAAACCGATGAGCCATGGACCAAGCCACCAAAAGGGCAACTTAGTCACGTCTAAGACATGCTAGGGGAGTGATCCAACCATGGCTAAGATCCCTTAGGGCAGCCAAGATCAGATCCAACCCCTTGACACAAAAACTGAAATTTCGAACACCAATCTGCGCCTATGGGAAACTTGCTGTCATTTCTGTTTTTCCAGCAAGCATGGGACTGAAATAAACGTTCTAACATGGCCCTAACATGTCCTAGTACATGTCCATATTTAGCCTCGAGCCCCTGGAACGATCCATCCCTGAAATCGAAACAAAACATACCAATCGTGAAGCATGGAAGTCGATAAAAAATCTGTGCAGAATTTTCGTTTCTTGTCTACTGAAAATTTCGGTTTTTGAAATGATAAATCTTGATCATGTACTGAAAAATAAACGATAATATGACTTGATTGAGGTTTTAAAAGAATCTAGACATGCCTGGTTTCGTTTCGAAAGAAAACGAACGAAACGACGACGACGCGGCACGGAGGAGATGGAGCGCTTCTCTTGTTTTCTTTACTCTCGATTTTTCTTGCCTTTCTCCCTAGCTATGGCTCACGATTTTTCTACTGAAAAGGGGTCTGATTTCACTCTGAATTTTCGAAAAGGAGAGGGGGGGGGGGGGGGGGGGGGAATGGTTAGGAGGGTGAGGGAAGTGGGTGCAAGATATAAGGAAAGAATCAAGACCAAGTCTTCTCATTTTGAATTTTGAATTATGGTTTGATATCAAATCTATGTTGGGTGTTTCTAGAATGGTGATGGCCGATTATTGCTTATTTTCTAGTCTAGGATATGTCCATTTATTTAATTAAATTGTGCTCTCAAAAATCCTAGAATTATCCTACTAATTACATGCAAAGAATTGGTCAAAGTTGATGAGTTGGAAAATGAGTCTTCTAGCAACTAAGGGTGGCCGAAAATGCATGATAAAATAAAGGGGAAATGTTGTTTATTTATTAAATTAATAACTCTTAAAAGCCTCACTAATCCCTTAAATAATTTAGTGAGCTAACCCCTTAATTAAATACCTTAAATGAGTTCATTTCTTAATCACCTCAAATAATTAAATTAAATCCTCAAACCTCCCTTACTAACTTAAATGAACTTACTTGCTAGCTAAATTAACTTCTGAAAATATTTTCTGGATCTTAAATTCTATCTCAAAACTCCAACTCCGGTCCGACCTCACTGAAATAACTGAAACGCTAAAATCAAACTACTGAACTGAAATAATAAATAATTAACTTCAAACAAATGCATTTAAAATAATTATGCAATGAAGTCAATTAAATTTAAAAATCTAGAATTATGCATGGCTTATACGTCTACTGATTTACGGGTTCTACAATCCTTCCCCCCTTAAAAGAAATTTCGTCCTCGAAATTAGAACTCACCGAATAACTCAGGGTAACGCTCCCTCATCTCCGGCTCAGACTCCCAAGTAGCTTCCTCCTCAGAATGGTTGAGCCATTTGACTTTGACTCGCTTAACAAGCTTGTTCCGAAGTTTCTTCTCCTGTCTGTCTAGGATCTGCACGGGTCTCTCCTCATAAGATAAGTTCGGAGTAAGCTGCAACGGCTCGAAATTCAGCACATGCGAAGGATTTTCCATATACTTTCTCAGCATGGAGACGTGAAAGACATTGTGTACTCCGGCCAGATTCGGCGGAAGAGCCACACGATAAGCAAGCGTCCCAACTCTGTCGAGGATCTCAAACGGTCCAATGAATCTCGGACTGAGCTTCCCTTTCTTCCCAAATCTCATGACACCCTTCATAGGTGCCACTTTCACGAAAACATGATCGCCCACTGCAAACTCTAAGTCTCTCCTCCGCTGATCGGCATAACTCTTCTGTCGGCTATGAGCAGTCCTCATCCTATCACGGATCTTGACTACTACATCTGCTGCCTGCTGAACAATCTCTGGACCCAACTCTGCTCTCTCTCCTACTTCATCCCAATGAACAGGAGATCTACACTTGCGGCCATACAGTGCTTCATACGGAGCCATACCTATAGACGACTGGAAACTGTTGTTATAGGTGAACTCTACCAATGGTAAGTTCGACTCTCAACTCCCTGAGAAATCAATGACGCAAGCGCGAAGAAGATCCTCCAAAATCTGAATAACTCGCTCCGACTGCCCATCTGTCTGCGGATGGAAAGCTGTGCTAAACAGCAACTTCGTACCCATAGTCGAATGCAAACTCTTCCAAAACGAGGAAGTGAATCTGGGATCTCTGTCGGATACGATCGAAACTGGAATACCATGGAGTCGGACTATCTCTCAGATATACAGCTCTGCATACTGAACAATGGTGAAAGTCGTCTTAATAGGCAAGAAGTGCACTGATTTGGTAAGACGATCTACAATCACCCAGATGGCATTCGATCCTCTGGCTGACCTCGGCAATCCGGTCACAAAGTCCATGGTAACATTCTCCCACTTCCACTCGGGAATAGGGAGAGGCTTGAGCAAACCTGCTGGTCTCTGATGCTTGGCCTTCACTAACTGGCAAGTCAGACACTCAGACACAAATCGACTGATGTCCTTCTTCATCCCTGGCCACCAATACAATAGCTGCAGATCCTTGTACATCTTCGTACTCCCAGGGTGAATGGAGTATGGGGACATGTGGGCCTCTAATAGAATATCTGCTCGGATAGAACCACTGCTAGGAACCCACATCCTGTCTCGGTATCTCACAATACCGTCGCTGACTGTATACAAAACACTGCCCTTGGCTTCATCTATCTTCTTCCACTGTGCCAACTGCTTATCTGCTGCCTGACCGCTGCGAATACGGTCAATAAGAGAGGACTGGATAGTCAAGGTAGATAAACGAGGAACTCTACCTCGAGGATAAGTCTCAAGATCAAACCTCTGCATCTCAATCTGAAGAGGTTTCTGCATCGTCAAATGAGCCATCACTGCGACTTTCCTGCTCAGTGCATCTGCAACTACATTAGCCTTACCCGGGTGGTAGCTAATGTCACAGTCGTAATCTTTCACAAGCTCCAACCAACGCCTCTGACGCATGTTCAGCTCCTTCTGCGTAAAGAAATACTTGAGGCTCTTGTGGTCGGTAAAGATCTGGCACTTCTCCCCATACAAATAGTGCCTCCAAATCTTCAAGGCAAAAACTACTGCGGCCAACTCTAGATCATGGGTGGGGTAGTTCTTCTCGTGGATTTTCAGCTGTCGAGAAGCATACGCTATCACTCTCCCATGCTGCATCAAAACTGCACCTAAACCAAGCTTCGAAGCATCGGTATAAAGGACAAACTCGCCGGATCCTGACGGTACAGCCAAAACGGGTGCTGAGATAAGAGCTTGCTTCAAAGTATCGAAGCTCTTCTGACACTCCTCGCTCCACACAAACTTCACATTTTTCTTTGTCAGTGCTGTGAGTGGAACGACGATAGAGGAGAATCCCTGGATGAATTTTTTGTAATATCCTGCTAGCCCAAGGAAACTGCGGATCTCGGATGCATTCTGAGGCACAACCCAATCTCTGACTGCTGCAACTTCTGCGGGGTCTACCTCAATACCACTGCTGGAGACAATGTGGCCCAAGAACGCCACCTTCTCTAACCAGAATTCGCATTTACTGAACTTTGCGAATAATTTGTGCTTCTGCAATGTCTGCAACACAGTGGTCAGATGTCTGCTGTGCTCCTCCCCACTCTTGGAGTAGACGAGAATGTCATCTATGAACACTATCACAAACTGGTCGAGGTACGGCTGAAATACGCGATTCATGAGATCCATGAAGATCGCTGGCGCATTCGTCAGACCGAACGGCATCACAAGGAACTCGTAGTGGCCATAACGAGTCCTGAAAGCTGTCTTCGAAACATCAGCATCTCTCACCCTCAACTGGTGATAACCAGAACGCAGATCTATCTTGGAGAAAATCGAAGCTCCCTGCAATTGGTCAAACAGATCCTCAATCCTCGGCAGTGGGTATTTATTCTTCACTGTAACCCTGTTCAATTCCCGGTAGTCAATGCAAAGCCTCATCGTGCCATCCTTCTTCTTCACAAATAAGACCGGCGCGCCCCATGGAGAAAAGCTCGGGCTAATGAACTTCTTGTCGAGAAGTTCCTGAATCTTCTTTTTAAGCTCTGCCATCTCTGTCGGTGCTAATCGGTATGGCGCTTTGGATATCGGAGCCGTACCTGGCATAAGCTCAATGGAAAACTCCACCTCTCTCTCGGGTGGCATACCAGAGACGTCTTCGGGAAAAACGTCTAAGAAATCTCTGACAATCGGAACATCTGAAGCTGCCTGGCTGGGTTCCTCGGGGACAGATAAAAAGGTCGCTAGAAATGCCCGACACCTTCTATACATGAGCTTCCTAGCCTGAACATATGGAATAATGCGCGGTAAAGGAAAGTACCTGTCCGGCTCAAATAAGAACTGCTCCATTCCAGGCGGTCGTACAAGAACGGATCTCCGCTGGAAGTCTATCAACACTCTGTTCCTCAATAGCCAGTCCATCCCTAGGATGATGTCAAATTCCGGCATCGGTAGCACAATCAGATCCGCATAAACAAGATTACCGTGCAGCTCAAGGTCTATATCTCGGATAACATTGGTGGCTGCCATCTCCTCGCCTGACGGCAACACTACTGAAAAGGCTGTATCTAGCCCAATGGTCTGGATCTTGAGAAAGTTTGCAAAGACCTCCGAAATAAACGAGTGAGTGGCCCCTGAATCTATCAAGGCCTTTGTAGCGGAACCAGATATAAAAATTCTCCCTGAAAGATCGGAACTTTAAGTTGAATCCCACTACAAGATCTAAAATTATAGACATGCAAAGGTCAAGGTTCTTCTATCTTAATTTCCCCCAAAATAAATCTGAGTAGAGCATGCAATCCTATAACAGTTCTAAGTTCAAAAATCTAAATCCCGATTCCCAACATGCTGAAATTCGAATAATAACTCAATGCTTAAAGGTACCTGTCAACAACATAGTCTCCGGGTTGGTTTCTGCGGCATGGAGAGCAAAAACCCTGCCCTGAGTAGGCAGATTCCTCTGAGGGCACTGCAGCAACATGTGGTCTGGACTGCCACACTTAAAACACTTTCCTGAGCCAGCCATACATGCTCCAGGATGGCGACGTGAGCACCTGGGACAGACTGGGTGCTCCTGAGTCCTCGGGGCTGGGCGTCCTCGCTGCTGCTGCTGCTGCTGCTGCTGCTGGCCTCGGTTCCTGGGCGGTCCATGAAAAGGCCTCTTATTCTGCTGCTGAGGCTGATGAGGAGGAGGGCGGTGCGGTGCCTGGACTGGACGCTTGCCCTGGCGATCCCTCTCGATATCCCGCAGATCCTGCTCTGCGGCTTAGGCCTTGGAGACGGCAATCTCATAAGTAGCAGGGTCAGATACCCTAACATCCCGGCGCAAGATCGGCCGTAAACCCACCAGGAAGTGCATCAACTTAGCTCTGGCATCATTCGCTATCAGGGGCACAAAGTGACAGCCCCTCTCGAACTTACGGATAAACTCCGTAACCGTCATATCCCCCTGTCTCAGACTCATGAACTCGGTGGTCAGCCTGGTGCGAACCTCCTCAGCAAAATACTTGAAGTAGAAAACCTACGTAAAGCGGGTCCAAGAAAGTGTAGCCAAACACCCGAGGACCTCAGTGCAGCAGTTGTTATTTTATTCCGCAAACAATTTTTATCAGTCGTTGGATAATTTTTAAATTGTTATTGTTGGCAAAACTTTATTTTCTTCCGCTACTATTATTTTAAACATTGAACTTGATTCATCAGTCGATTTTATGAATGAGGCCATTTAAGTTCTTTTAAAAAGAAAAATTTTTAATTTTCCGCAAATTTTCAAGCAAGGAGTTCTTTTAATGAAGTTTCATATAATCACTTGCAAGTATTTGGGTGTGTTGCTTATGATCATATACCAAATGATGAAATACAGAAGTTGGATGTCAACAAGAAAGTGCATATTTATAGGTTACAAGTTTTATATTAGAGAACTTAACAAGCCTATAAGAAGTCGTGATTCCATATTTCGGGATAATGAATTCTTGGAAACTGCGGGAAAATAGAATTTTGGATTTGAACAAGATATGGAATGGTGGCCTTCAACGGCAAATCCACAAGTAGTTGAAGGTAAAGAATTGCAAAACGATCAAGAGAATGATGATGAGATATGTGTTCATGGTGAACCACCAGAAGAAAGTTCTCATGGTACAATGACCACATATTGTGTAAGAGAAGCGCGATCCTCAACCAAATATATTTCTCAAATGAATTTATTCTGCTAACTGACAGGGGAGAACAAGTGATGAAACGTACACTAATCATTTTTGTTTAAAATATACTAGAATTTTTTTCATCATGCATTCGGACGAAATATTACCATACATAGAGATATGTATTTTTTAAAAAATAACTTTGCACCATTTTTAAAATAAGACAATCAACTATTATTTGAAAATCCAAATGAAATAAATTCAAAGTATAAAATCGTAAATCGTCAACAAAACCTAACTTGAACATTTTCAAAACTAACTTAATTCTACATCCTCTCAAAAACCTCTCAAAATCATCATAAGTCGTAAAATCTTAAAAATAACTCAAATCATTTAGCATAATTCATTAACGTAAATCATAAACAAAAGTTTTTGCGGAAAACTAGAGCTGGTCATCGGTTTGTGTGCACGTTTAGTGCAGCAAGATCAACCATCAAGTCCCTCAACAACATCAATACAATGATCACCTACATCGATCACACCTAGTGAGTCTATCGACTAAGCAAACCTTAACCACGATAACAAGCAATACAGTTACAATCACATGCAACAGTGAAAGTATTTTTACTTAAAATATTTTTTCATGAACATACATAAACAACATTTTCCTTTCACCATATCATATCATATTTCCTTTCATCATATACGTATATGTTTTCCTTTTATTGAATTCGGATCGTTAATTGTGACTTTCTTATCAGCTGAAGGTTGATGGATCCATCTACGTGTAACCACAGTACTGGGCGGCGGGGACATCAGCGACACTCTCACCTGTAAACTGAGCCTTTGACTTACATATCATCATAATCATTGTATCATCATATTACTCACAATCACTTCACTTCCTTCAACATTTCGTATTTTCATCACTAATAAAAATTTAAGCATATTTAAATTATTTTTCTTTTAAACCAAGCATGCAACATGCCTTTTGACATTAATGAAACGTCTGCCTTTTCGTTTTGCTTAAAAAGTACTTAAAAATTTTTTTTTAACATAACATGAAACGGTTGAACCTTTACCAACACATAAAAATATTTTTTATAAAATATTTTGCCCCAATTTAAAATAAAACGTCAACCAACTACTATTTAAAAATCATGGAATCGTCAAATGTTTTACCAAACCTAATAAGCAATAAACGTAAAAATATCATCCTCTCAAAACCACTCAAAGCATAAATAAATAGTCTTAAAAATCTTTTAACGTATATCGTAATCATAAATCATAAGTGCGGAAAAGTAGAATCGTTGGTCTTCGGGTTGTGTGCAGCTTCAGTCCAGTTCGGTCAACCATCAAGACCTTCCTCAAACTCACCTGCATCCATCACACCTAGTGAGTCTAAAGACTCAACACACCATAATCTTGATAACAAGTAATACGTATAAAATGACATGCAACAGTGAAAGATACTTTTACGTAAAAATAACGTTTTCATGATACTCATAACATAAACTTCAACCTTTTCTTTTACCTCATTCATAACATGTATCCTTTTATAATGATCATAACATTTTTCCTTTTAATTGAATTCAGATCGTTAATTGTGACTTTCCTCAATCCTAAAAAAGTCGATGGATCCATCTACATGTAACCACAGCACTGGGCGGCGGGGACACCAGCAACACTCTCACCGGTTAAGTGGGCCTTGGCCTATCCTCATCGAATAGAAATACGATCGTCGGCTCACTCTGGGGCCTTCTCCCATAAATGGGCTCCCTCTAGGGCCTTTCCTCTCACGACATTCTCATTCTTATCCTCATATCATCATAGTCACAATTACTTCACTTTCTTCAACGTTTTATATTTTCATCACTTTATAAAAATCATGCATTTAATATCTTTTTATTTTAAAAAACAAGCATGCAACATAACTTTTAACTTTATCGCTTCATAATAGATCATAAAATTCCATAACCTTTAAAATAAACATTTTTGAATATAAACATCCTTAAACATTTAAATTAATCATAATAGCATAAAAACTGTATTCAGAGCACTTCCATGATGTTTACTAATTTTTAGGTGTAAAATGACCATTTAACCCCTATACATAAAATTTCTCGATTTTTGATTTTTTCTTGATTTTATTGACTCTAACGTGTCCCAAATAATTATTTAAGCCTAAATTAAAATTTTCATAATTTTATTTAGCTTAAATACTAGATTTTTTAATTAATTTATAATTAATCGTTTTGAAGACGTTTTAATCCCCAAAATCAAAACTTTAATATAAAGTTTCTAAATTCAAAACTTAGACTTTTTATATTATTTTAGACCTCGTGAACCACGACTCGACCCCCTTGAGCCGTGTTTCAATTTATTTAACACAAACAAAACTCTAGGCCTACGGTTTGAGTCACCTTCGAGCCAACATGATTTCTCATCGGACCGCACCCGAGCCACCCTGAGCCAGCCCCTTCCTAGGTCTGCTAGGGACCCTCCTGGACCGACTTGACCCCATGAACCGCCCCCTAACTTGAAACCGAAGCCCAGCTCCAGCAACCAGCAAGCCCGAGACTCCTAACATGCATAGACTCTACGTTTTGGTGCTTAGGACCAAAGCCATCGACCCAACCCTTGAACCAGCCTGTTGTTAACCTACCTAGAACCCTAGTGAGTCACCTTAGCTCAGCTTGAAGCCCCCCAGGCCGAGCCCATTGCCCTGCGCGCTGCTGCGCACATGCGCAACTCCTTGCGCGTTCTTGGGTGGGAGTCCTAGCATGGCTAGGACTCCTTCCCTAGCCATTAACTCGAGTCCTAGCATGGCTAGGACTCTACCCTTGAACAATGACAGACACTGGCCGAGCCCTGACCCAGGCCAAGACCAAGCCAACCCCCAACTAAAGGAAACCCGAGCCTATGATCATATGACAGATTTTTCGAACCAGCTTGCTTCCCTTATTCTTGCAGCATGTATGGTGTGTCTTTGAACTCTACAAAACATGCAGGAACCCCCCTTAAAACTTTTCCTAATCTTGGCAACCTCTAGAATCACATAAAACATGAATTTGGAACATGAAAACATGGGATTATCACATGAATGATCAATATTACGAAAATTTTCATATAAGCATCGTGCTTTTCATACAAACATAATTTAAAACATTAGTACAATGCGATAGATGAGAAAAGAAGATGTATGGCGTTCCTTTGAGTTTTAAACACACGATTATCCGTTGACGACGAAGAACGATGACGAGAAGGGCCTGGGCTTGACAAATTCTTGAAGCTTCGATTTTTTTCCTCTTCCAAAAGATGAGTGTGTAACGTGTGATGTTGTGGAGGGTTTTGAATCTGATTTTGAGTGTCAGGCCGTATAGTATGTAGGTTTTGGGTGAGGTTTATTACTTTAAATACTTAATTAATCCCTGAAACAAGCTTATGCCCATTAAGAATGTAATTAGGCCCATTAGTGCATGATTAAAGTTTAATTAAAATATAAAAATAGTTTTGTTAAAATAAATTCGTGAATTTATTAGCCGGGTTGCCAAAAAGTTTGTATTTTTGTTGAAAAACCAACACCGATAAAATTTATGTCACGGCGTATAAAATCACCTCAAAACTTCTTATTTTCAAAAATATGAAAATGCATCACCCATATTTTAAATAATTAAAATTATTTAAAAAAACATTTTACTATTTTCCTGCGCTCGGTCTCCGTTCCTCGATCGCAACTCGAATAATCCTTAAAATACAGTTTTATGCTTAATGAAAATAAAATCCTATTTACCATCTAATCATGCATGTCACATAACCATTTAAGCAATTAAAATCAATTAATTAGCCATTTTTTATATTTCCTAAATTTGCATGTAGTTGGATTACGTCATCTTAATTTTGGACCTTACAATTCCTCCCCAACTTAAATAAAATTTCGTCCTCGAAATTAGAACTTACCGAATAGTTCTGCATAGCGACTCTTCAAGTCCCTCTCGGTTTCCCAAGTAGCTTCCTCTTTCGAGTGATTCAGCCACTTGACCTTGACCATTGGAATGACTTTGTTTTGCAATCTTCTTTTGTTGCCTTCCCAAGATTTGGACTAGTCTTTCTTTATAGGTCATATTTGGAGTTAATTGAAGTGGTTCATAATTTAGCACATGTGATGGATTCGACATGTACTTTCGTAGCATTGAAATATGGAACACATTGTTCACTCCAGAAAGCGTCGGTGGCAATGCCACTCTATAAACTAGTGTCCCAATCCTCTCCAAAATCTCAAACAGACCAATAAATCTTAGACTAATCTTGCCTTTCTTGCCAAAACGCATAACACCATTCATAGGTGCTATTTTCACAAATACATGATCTCCCACTGCAAATTCTAAGTCCCTTCGTCTTTTGTCAGCATAACTCTTTTGTCGGCTTTGCGCGGTCTTCATTCTCTCACGAATTTTGACTACAAGCTCGGCAGTCTCTTCAATCACATCCGAACCAATCTCTCTTCTTTCACCAACCTCGTCCCAATAAATAGGAGATCTACATTTCTTTCCATAAAGTTCCTCAAAAAGAGCCATACCGATAGATGATTGATATCTATTATTGTAGGTGAAATCCACTAGAGGTAATTTTGGTTCCCAACTGCCTTGAAAATCAGTAACACATGCTCGCAGTAGATCTTCTAAAATTTGTGTAACTCTTTCGGACTGACCATTGTTTGAGGATGGAATGTTGTACTGAACAATAACTTGGTCCCCATCGCTGCATGCTGACTCTTCCAAAAAGATGACGTGAATCTTGGATCTCTATCAGAAACAATAGACACTGGAATCCCATGTAGACGAACTATCTCCCGAATATATAACTCTGCATACTGAATCATGTTGAATGTCGTCTTAATAGATAGAAAATGTGCTGATTTCGTAAGACGATCCACTGTCACTCATATGGCATTTAATCCCTTAACAGTCTTTGGAAATCCCACAACAAAGTCCATAGTGATATTTTCCTATTTCCACTCGAGAATGGGAAGTGGCTTCCATTTCCCCGCTGGTCTTTGATGCTCTGCTTTAACTTGCTGACAAGTCAAACACTCGGATACGAATCTCAAGATGTCTCTCTTCATGCCTGGCCACCAATATAACAACTGCAAATCCTTATACATCTTCGTGCTTCCCGGATGGATGGAATATGGTGTAACATGAGCTTCCTTCATAATAAGATCTCTCAAAGAATCGTCACTAGGAACCCATAAACGATCTCGATAACGAACTAAACCATCCACCACGGAATATAACTTCCGACCCTTGGATTCATCTCTAGCTCTCCACTTTTGCAACTGCTCATCAGTAGACTGTCTATCACGAATTATATCCTTCAAAGTCGACTGTATTGATAATGTGGCAAGAGCCCATAGCATACACTGTAAGCTCAAACCGCTGTATCCCGGACTGCAACGGTGTTTGGAGTGATAATTGAGTGATAAATGCTGCTTTTCGACTCAATGCGTCTGCCACAATATTAGCTTTTATCGGATGATAGCTAATCTCACAGTCGTAGTCCTTTACTAACTCAAGCCATCTTCACTGTCTCATATTCAATTCCTTTTGGGTGAAGAAGTATTTCAAACTTTTATGATCGGTGAATATTTTGCACTTATTCCCATAAAGGTAGTATCTCCTATCTTCAAAGCAAAGATTACTGCTGCAAGCTCAAGATCATGAGTAAGGTAGTTTTTCTCGTGAATTTTCAACTGTCTCGACGCATAAGCTATAACTCGGTCATTTTGCATCAGAACTGCGCCCAAACCAAGTTTAGAAGCATCGGTATAAAGAACATACTCCCTTTACCCCGATGGCATAGATAACACTAGCGCTGAAATCAAGGCTTGCTTCAACTTGTCAAAATTGTCTTGGCACTCGGGTCCCCATACAAACTTCGCATTGTTCTTTGTCAAGGCGGTCATGGGTACCGCTATAGATGAGAACCCCTGAATAAACTTGCGATAATAACCAGCTAGTCGCAAGAAGCTGCGAACCTCGGTAACACTCTTTGGTACTGGCCACTCTTTCACTGCCTCCACTGTACTCAGATCAACTTCAATGCCATCACTAGAAATGAGTGGCCTAAGAATCCCACTCTATTAAGCCAAAACTTGCACTTGATGAATTTTGCATACAACTTTCTATCTTGCAGTACTTGCAGTGCTGTCCTCAGATGACGACTATGCTCCTCTATGTTTTTTGAATAGATCAATATATCATCGATGAATACTATAATAAACTGATCCAAATACGGCTAAAATACGCGATTCATGAGATGCATGAAGATCGCTGGCACATTGGTCAACCCAAATGATATGACCATAAACTCATAGTGACCATATCTCGTACGAAATGCTATATTGTGAACATCTGACTTCTTTACTTTCAATTGATGGTATCCAGATCGCAGATCAATCTTATAAAATATCGATGCTCCTTGAAACTGGTCAAATAAATCTTCAATTCTTGGCAGTGGATACTTATTTTTGATAGTGACCCTATTAAGCTCTCAGTAATCGATGCAAAGACACATACTACCATCTTTCTTCTTCACAAATAATACTGGTGCGCCCCATGGAGAATAACTAGGGTGAATAAATCCCTTGTCAAGCAACTCTTGGATTTGATCTTTTAATTCTTTCATTTTGGCGGGCGCTAGACGATAAGGTGCTTTAGATATAGGAACAGTGCCTGGCGATAGATCAATAGAGAATTCTACTTCACGATCGGGTGGAATACCAGAAACGTCCTCGGGAAAGACGCTAGGAAAATCTCTGACAATATCAACATCCTCCAATTTCTGGCTGATAGGAGCATGTGCGGTAGTGACACATGCTAGAAAATCTTGGCATCCATGCTTAATAAGTTTTCTCGCACATAGACAAGAGATAATGTGCAGCATTTTCTTGTTTCTCGCCGCCTCAAAGACAAAATATTTACCACTAGGCGGTCGAATAGACATTGATCTCTGAAGAAAATCAAACGAAGCTCCATTCACTGATAACCAATCCATCCCAAGTATAATATCAAATTCAGGCATAGGAAGCACAATAAGATCCGCCCGAACCACATCCTTGAATAATCGAAGCTCCAGATTCTTGACAATTTTAGACGTGAGCATTTGATCACCGGAAGGAACAGAAACTTTGAAACCCAAACCCATATCCTCAGGAATAATATTTAGTCTTTTGATGAAGGTTTCAGATATGAAAGAATGTGAAGCTCCTGAATCTAGGAGTGCATAGGTAGCTACCTCTTGAATGATAACCCTCATTGTGGCGAAAACGTCTTTTAAATCTTTTCGTGGTGAAGCTTAAGGATTTACTATCATTATTCTCCCAAAGTTAGGTGAAGATTAGGTGTTGAACTTAAGTATTTCTTGAAAAATTGCATTTTAGCCCTTCAATTTTTCGTAATTTGCATTTTAGTCCCAAATTTTCAAATTATTACAATTTAACCCTTATATTTTTTGAAAATTCTTATTTTAATCCCTTAATTTTCGAAAATTGGATTTGTGGTCCTTAACAATTCGGAAATTGCACATAGGTCCCTTAACTTTCGGATAATTGCATTTTGGTCCTCACAATTTCGAAAATTTCTTTTAGGCCACTCCAAAGATTTCAAAACTCCTTGTGATGCCCTTGGTTATGATTTCTTTAAATTTTGGCCCTAAACTTTTTATTTGGAATTAATTAATCCTTTGCATAATGTAAGGCTTAAAATAAATACCATTTCTATGGCTCTAAAATCATATCTCAATTTTCAACTAAGGTAGAGCATGCAACCTAATTTTCAATAGGTAAATCTTGATCCCAATTCAATTCTAATAACCAATTTTAACATTTCATGCATTAATAAGCAATATAAAAATGTTAAATGACTAGGTTACCCGTGATAAGCGTAGTGTCTGGCTCCTCCTCTGCTTCTTCTGCATGCATGACATAAGCTCGTGCTGTACTAGATGCTTTCCTCTTTGGGCAATCAGCAGCCTTGTGCCCATTCTCCTTGCAGTAGAAACATTTGAATGTCCCCCATTCACATTTGCCAAGATGAAAGAGATTGCACTCCTTGCATGGTTTCCTCTCAGTAGGCTTTGGTGCTCCAGGATTTTGTGGCTTTGCTGGTGCTGGTTTCTTGACTGGACCTTGGGGCTTTTGAGGCCCTTGAGGTTTAGGAGGACCCGTATATGGCTTTTTATTCGGCTGATTATTGCCTCTTGCGCTGAATCTCCAAATCAATGTCCCTTAAAGACTGCTCAGACTGGAAAGCATAAGCAGTAGTTGTAGCATAATCCAACGGAATCATCATCATAACATTGTTTCGAAGGGTAGGTCGTAGGCCATCCATGAAATGCCTAAGCTTCACCGCAGGGTCCCCGGCAATAAGGGGTACAAAATGAAAACCCCTATCAAACTTCTTCACAAATTCAGCAACAGTCGAGTCT
Source organism: Primulina tabacum (assembly GCF_025594145.1). Taxonomy (NCBI): domain Eukaryota; kingdom Viridiplantae; phylum Streptophyta; class Magnoliopsida; order Lamiales; family Gesneriaceae; genus Primulina; species Primulina tabacum. Next base: position 43,040,094 of record NC_134554.1, read on the forward strand.
CCTTGACGGAGGCTCATAAACTCCCTCATCAGTCGCCCTCTAACATCAGCAGTAAAGTATTTTTCATAGAATATTTCTTTAAAACGAGTCCAAGTAAGTGTAGCAATATCAATACCATGCTCAGCTCCTTCCCACCATAAAGAAGAATCATCCCTAAACATGTACGTGGCACACCTCACACGGTCAGCATCCCCCATGTTCAGATAACTAAAGTGTACCTCTAGTGAACGAATCCAACTCTCAGCAGCGAAGGGATCGGTGGTGCTAGAGAATTCCTTCGGCCCTAGCCTCCAGAACTGATCTTATGCATCCTATGGTGGCCTAGGTGCCTGCTGTAACTTCTGCTGCTGCATCTGCTGTAACTGCTGTTGCTGTAACTGCTGTTGCTGTAACTGCTGCTCGAAGAGACAAGCCATCCCTTCTAAAGCACGAGTAGCAGCATCCCTTGAAGGAAGTGGTGGGGGTGCATTTCCTTGATGATTCACACTATTCTCTTCTTGATTCTCAATAACAGAGGCACGTCTAGGAGGCTTTTTATCTGAATGTTTTCCAAATTCTAACGTAACCAACATGAATTTAAATCTACGTTTTCTAATCATGTGACATATCCTTATTCATTTCGTAATTTAAGCATGCAAAGTATATATACTCAGAAGCTAGTAAACATGTAACGTAAACATATTATTCATGTCATCATGCATGTAACATCATACTGAATCATATAAAGCATGTAAAACTTACAAATTTGAGGCTTGACGACTGATCTTTCCGACGGTGATGGTAGCACAACCCTTTACAGGACCTTTGCTCTGATACCAACTGAAACGTCTGCCTTTTCGTTTTGCTTAAAAAGTACTAAAATTTTTTATTTTTTTTTAACATAACATGAAACGGCCGAACCTATACCAACACATAAAAATATTTTTTATAAAATATTTTGCCCAATTTAAAAAAAAACGTCAACCAACTAGTATTTAAAAATCATGGAATCGTCAAATGTTTTACCAAACTTAATAAGCAATAAACATAAAAATATCATCCTCTCAAAAATCACTCAAAGCATAAATAAACAGTCTTAAAAATCTTTTAACGTATATCGTAATCATAAATCATAAGTGCGGAAAAGTAGAAGCGCTGGTCCTCGGGTTGTGTGCACCTTCAGTCCAGTCCAGTCAACCATCAAGCACTCCCTCAAACTCATCTGCATCCATCACACCTAGTGAGTCTAAAAACTCAACATACCATAATCTTGATAACAAGTAATCCGTATAAAATCCCATGCAACAGTGAAAGATACTTTAACGTAAAAATAACATTTTCATGATACGCATAACATAAACCTCAACCTTTTCTTTTACCTCATTCATAACATGTATCCTTTTATCATGATCATAACATTTTTTCCTTTTTATTGAATTCAGATCGTTAATTGTGACTTTCCTCAGTCCTCAAAAAGTCGATGGATCCATCTACATGTAACCACAGTATTGGCGGCGGAGACACCAGCAACACTCTCACCGATCAACTGGCCTTGGCCTATCCTCATCGAATAGAAATACGATCGTCGGCTCACTTTGGGGCCTTCTCCCATAAATGGGCTCTCTTTAGGGCCTTTTCTCTCACGACATTCTCATTCTTATCCTCATATCCGCATAGTCACAATTACTTCACTTTCTTCAACGTTTTACATTTTAATCACTTTATAAAAATCATGCATTTACTATCTTTTTATTTTAAAAAACAAGCATGCAACATGACTTTTAACTTTATCGCTTCATAATAGATCATAAAATTCCATATCCTTTAAAATAAAAATTTTCGCATATAAACATCCTTAAACATTTAAAATAATCATAATAGCATAAAAACAGTAGTCAGAGCACTTCCATGACGTTAACTAATTTTTTAGGTGTAAAATGATTGTTTTACCCATATACATAAAATTTCTCGGTTTTTGAATTTTTCTTGATTTTATTGACTCTAACAAGTCCCAAATAATTATTTAAGCCTAAATTAAAATTTTCATAATTTTATTTAGCTTAAATACTAGACTTTTTTTTAATTCATAATTAATCGTTTTGAAGGCGTTTTAATCCAAAAAAATCAAACTTCAATATAAAATTCCTAAATTCAAAACTTAGACTTTTTATATTATTTTAGCCCTCGTGAACCGCGACTCGACCCCGTGAGCCGTGTTTCGATTTATTTAACACAAACAAAACCCTAGGCCTACGGTTTGAGTCACCTTCGAGCCAACATGATTTTTCATCGGACCGCACCCGAGCCACCCCGAGTCAGCCCCTTCCTAGGTCTTACAGGGACCCTCATGGACCAACTTGACCCCATGAACCAGCCCCCTAGCTTGAAACCGAAGCCCAGCTCCAGCAACCAGCAAGGCCGAGACTTCTAACATGCATGGACTCTACGTTTTGGTGCTTAGGACCCTAGCCATCGACCTAGCCCTTGAATCAGCCTCTTGTGCACCCACCTAGGACCCTAGTGAGATGCCTTAGCCCAGCCCGAAGCCCCCCAAGCCGAGCCCCTTTCCCTGAGCGCTGCTGCACACATGCGCAGCTCCTTGCGCGTTCTTGGATGGGAGTCCTAGCATGGCTAGGACTACTTCCCTAGCCCTTAACTCGAGTCCTAGCATGGCTAGGACTCTACCCTTGACCCATGACAGACACTGACCGAGCCCTTACCCAAGCCAAGACCAAGCCAACCCCCAACTAAAGAAAACCCGAGCCCTATGATCATATGACAGATTTTTCGAACCAGCTTACTTCCCTTATTCTTGCAGCGTGTATGGTGTGTCTTTGGACTCTATAAAACATTCAGGAACCCCCCAAAAACTTTTCCTAATCATGGCAGCCTCTAGAATCACATAAAACATGAATTTGGAACATGAAAACATGGGATTATCACATGAATGATCAATATTACAAAAATTTTCATATAAGCATCATGCTTTTCATACAAACATAATTTAAAACTTTAGTACACTGTGATAGACGAGAAAAGAAGATATATGGCGTGCCTTTGCGTTTTAAATGCACAATTATCCGTTGACGACGAAGAACGATGATGAGGAGGGCCTATGCTTGACAAATTCTTGATGCTTCGATTTTTTTCCTCTTCCAAAAGATGTGTGTGTAACGTGTGATGTTGGGGAGGGTTTTGAATCTGATTTTGAGTGTGAGGCCGTGTAGTATGTAGGTTTTGGCTGAGGTTTATTACTTTAAATACTTAATTAATCCCTTAAACAAGCTTAGGCCCATTAAGAATGTAATTAGTCTCATTATTGCTTGATTAAAGTTTAATTAAAATATAAAAATAGTTTTGTTAAAATAAGTTTGTGAATTTATTAGCCGGGTTGCCAAAAAGTTCGTTAGTTGAAAAACCAACACCGATAAAATTTACGTCCCGGCGTATAAAATAACCTCAAAACTCCTTATTTTCAGAAATATGAAAAAGCATCACCCATATTTTAATAATTAAAATTAATTAAAAAAACATTTTACTATTTTCCAGCCATCGGTCTCCGTTCCTCGATCGCAACTCGAATAATCCTTAAAAATACAGTTTTATGCATAATGAAAATAAAATCTTATTTACCATCTAATCATGCATGTCACATAACCATTTAAGCAATTAAAATCAATTAATTAGTCATTATTCATATTTCCTAGATTTGCATGTAGTTGGATTACGTCGTCTTAATTTTGGGCATTACAATTAATGTTTCATCGTATCATTTCATAAACATTTAAAATAAGCTTATTACCTTATTTTACAGCATTCGGAGCACTGCCAGGACGTCTACAATTTTTATATGTAAAATGATCGTTTTACCCCTAAACCTAGAATTTCTCGTTCTTGACTTTTTCTTACTTTCGTTAACTCTAGACCATCTCAAATAATTATTTAAACTTAAATTAAATTTCTCATATTTTTTTAGATTAAATTCGAGGATTTCAATTTAATTTTCTATTTATTAACTTGTAAAGCGTAAATTCTCGGATAAATTTAAACTTTAATATTTTAATCTCAAATTTTAAACATAGAATTTTTATACCTAAATTATCCTCGTGGACCATGAACCGATCCCCATGGCCCATGGTTCAAATTTCTTAGCCATAATTATCCTAATTTTGAACCCTAACTTATATCCCTCGAGCCACCTCACGATTTACTCGAGCCACACCCGAGCCACCTTGAACCAACCCTTGAACTGACCTCTAAGGACCCTACTGAACTCTCTGGACTCACCCTAACCCTCGCACCTAGCCCCTCGATCAGAACCTAGCCGCGCGAGTTACCTTCCTAGAATAGGAGTCTTTTACTCGACTAAGACTCTATTATCGAGACACCATCGAGCCCGAACTGTAGAGGCCCGTATTTCGTATTTGAAAATTTACGGAATAATTTAAATTTTCTCTTTAAATAAATAAAATGCCTCATTCATAAAATATATTGATAGAAGATTCAATGTTTAAAGTAGCAGCAGAATAAAAATTTTAAATGTCGAGATAGTAGCGGAAGTAAATATTTGTTTCAAAGCAACAACTTAAAATAATTCATCGCGATAAAATGAATTTGCATAAAATAATAAATAAACTGATAAATGAGGTCCTCGGGTTCCTACTACTGCCGACCCAAGCTAGCTCACTGGTCCCCGCCCTCGGTCCCGACCTCATCAGTACCTACAACAATCAAGTCTAGTGAGTCTAAAGACTCAGCATGCATATATCATAGATAACAAGTAAATATATCATAAAATTTCATGCTGTGTAAAGATATCATGTCGTAAAGCATAACGTGAAAGTATCTTGTCATGAGTAATTATAAATACGTGCATAACTGAACTGAAAATCGTAAGTGAAATGTTTGGTCGATAGAGCCCTGTTATGAAATAGCATATAATAATTTTCTGTTGAGAATACGTTCTACGCAGGTGGCCCATAACGTGAAATGAATCATCTGATCAGACTAAACCACAGTATACTGGGCGGTAGAGATCATCACAGCCCTTGGACTGGATATTCGTACCAATACATGAACATGAACCGGTCAGTAACCACCGGATGAGGTAATAATCCCATGATAAGCTGCAATCCAATGAACGTGAGGTGGACACAAGCAATATCGCATATATCTCAAAAATGAACATTTTATATTTTTATGCACGTAATATAATTAAATATCCCGTTTTATTTTATCGAATGGGTTAGATCGTCCCCAGGCTCGCTGCGACCTAATTCTTACATGAAAAATATGCAAATGATTTTTCCTTGAAAATAACTCAGTCATTGAACCCAAAAATGGGGCCAACTAGACCAACAACTAAATTTCTAACCATGACGCCGTACCAACCCGAACCGACATCGAACCATCATTTAGTCATGATTAAAATACACCTAAAATGATGAAATAAAGCTCCTAAAATTGTGCAAGTCGAAATTTTGTGAATAGAGGCCAAAAACAAGAAACGCTCTTTCGAGAGTCATTTTGGCACATTGCAGCGTAAATTCTCGTACGACCTCTAAACTTAACCGAATCACAAACGGCCAAAATTATGACCTTCCTAACTTGATGAGGTACTGTCCAGTCCAAGGCCATAGGCTAAAAGCCAATCAAGAACTCAGACGAGCCTCTGAACCGAAGCGCCAAGTTGCTGTCCAGAATTACAGCAGCAGCACTTGCGCTTGCATCGCTTCGTTTGCAAGGCTATTGGCCATTGGGGCTTGAACCACCAACCAGAGCCTCTTACTAACATCCTAAGGTATGGTTTGAACCATGGCTAAGGGCCCTAGGCGAACCACAATTCCAGTCAACACCTACGACAATACAAGCTTCACCCGAGAACACACACATGGCACGTGTGGGGGTGTTGCTTGTTTTGCTGTCAAATGAAGGATCCAATGGCTATGAGGTTAACCATTGTCCATGCTAGACACGCTAAGCTGTTGTATGAGTCATGGCTAAGGTCTAGAAGCCAACCACAACCCACTTGACACCTCAAAACCGAAACTCAACACACTCAACAAAAACCAGAATTTTAAAACCGAAGGGGCCTGTTTTTGTTTGTTTTGAAAATCGATGGAACCATGAACCAAGCCATGAAAGGGCATCTTGTTCACAGTCCTAAACATGTCAAGGAAGGATTCTAACCATGGCTATAGCCCCTAGGGCATCCAAGATCAGAATCTTCACCTTAGACAAGAAACATTCAAATCGGGACACAAAATGACATGAAGGGGAGTTGCTGTCAAAACATGTTGCAAGGGGGGAAAGGGGCTGCAACTAATGGACTACCACCTTCCTAGCACACCCTATAACATGACCATAAGCAGCCTTGAGCCCCTGGAAATCGAGCCAACCCTAAAACCACAAAAACATCAAAACCGTGAAAAACAAGTGGGGACCGAAATTCTGTGCAGATTTTTCTTTGAAAGTTGCTGTCCAAATTCGGTTTTGCCATGGAAATCATGATCATGTAATGTTTTAAAATATTTATATGACTTGATTGAAGAGTAAAGAATAACATATACATGCCTTGGATTTGTTTGAAATGAAAACAAATAAAACGAATATGACGACGCGGCGCGGTGGAGACGGAGTTCTTTCTTATTTCTCTTGTTTTCTCTCTTAATTCTCTAAAGGCATTCATGATTTTTCTTGCTGAAAGAGACTGAAATTTTGAGATTATGGAGTGGGAGGGAGTCTAGGGAATGAATGAGAAGTTTACTAATTAAATGGAATTTGAGAGGCAAGATAAGAAATCTTTCTATCCTAGAGTTTGGGAGGTAAGGAAAGATATATTATATTATGGGATTTGAGGGTCGATTGGGAGGTGAGATGGCCGAGAATCTCTTGTCAATTAAGGGTAGGAAAATTGCTTAAATTGTGAATTATTGAGGATTAAAAAGAAGGGAATTATCTACCAAGAAAAGAATAAGGAAATGGATCAAAATGGTGAGTTGTCAATCTATAACAAATCCTATCAATGGGTGGCCGAACTTTAGAAGTAAAAATGGAGGAAATATTGCTTAAATATTGTATTTTAAATCTTTAAAGTTTTTTCTACCCATTAAGTATTATAGTGAATTAAATATTAATTAGTTTAGGATATTAATTATCTTGCATGCATGGCTAATTCTTAAATTAAATTTACTAACATATTAAGTTACAATTTCTTAAATAAAATAAGCCTAGATTAATTTATCTCAATTGGTCATACATTTTAATTTAGGCTTTTAATTAAATTATTGGACATAAAGGAACTTATTTACTACTTATCTCTACTTAATTAAATAAATTCTTAAACATTCTTTTTCATTAAAATAAATTATCCTTTATCTTAAATAAATTCTATGAATGTTTTCTAAATATTAAATTTTATCTCAAAACTCTGACTCCAGTCTGGCCTCACTTAATTAGCTGAAAAGATAATAATTAAACTACTGCATAAAATAATTAAATTTAAAGAAAAGAATTTAAATCCTCATGAAATAAAATTATTTTAAATTTAAATACTAGAAATTATGCATGGCTTATACGTAGTCTGATTTAACGGGTTCTACACGAACCCTCCTAGGACCATGACTAACCTCCATAGAGTCCCCTTGGCCCAGCCCCCACAGCCCATGCATGTAAACGTGCATGGATCATCTACCTCACGCGGTCGCGCCTAGGAAGAGCCCTAGTCGTGCGCCTCTTCTCCTCCAGCCCTTCCAGCTTCGCGTGGACCTTCTTTGCTCAAGACCAGAACCCTCACAAGCCCAGCCTTCCACCCTGAAAGAGCCCCGCGCAGCCTCCCTTCCTAATACCCCAAAGCCAATCCCCTACCATCCTTTAAACCTTCGAGCCGTGTGTGCCTTGGCTTATCCTAATCTAGCCACGAACCATGACCCTTAAGGCCCCTAAAACCATCTGAATTTGGCCCTTTTTTACGTCCCTAAAATGGCAGCCCCCTTGGTGCTATATTACAAGAGTTTTGCATTATAAAAACACATGTTCAAGGCTTAATATGACCCAAAAACGAAAATAATACACGAATAACATATTTTACATGCAATCATGCTTCAATCAAGTAATATGGTGTGATAGATAAGAAAAAAATTAAGGCGTGTCTTTGCGTGTATTACGCATGAAAACTATTTGAGATGCGAAGAACATCGACGAACGAAACACTAGTTGATTTTCATTCAAAACTGTGGCTTCCCTTGAACAATTGTGTGTGTGTTTGTGTTGTTTTTGTCTGCCAAGAGGAATCCTTGTATGTGTGGAGTGGTGTGCGTGAAGTGTATGGGGTTTTGGGGTAGGATTGGGGCTTTTTATTTTAATTGAACTCATGGTGTAAGCCTAGACCCATTATTCTAGTATATTAGGCTCATTAAGCCCTTAGTTAATATTTAAAATATTTTGTTTAGGAAAGATTGTGAAAATATTAGCCGAGTTATCAAAAAGTTCATATTTTCGTCAAAAATCAAATACCGTTTAAAAATACGTCTTTTCGTATAAAATCACCTCATTTTCAAAAATATCATATAGCATAAATCTTATTTTAAATAATTAAAAACAATTATTTAATAAAAATATTTTTGTTTTTTCAGCCCTCGGTATCCGTTCCTCGATCGCATCTCGAACAATCTTTAAAAAACAAAGTTTTATTCATTCTAACAATAAAACCCTATTTTTAAACATGTAACCATGCATATTATAATTAATTCGTGCCATTAAAACCATTTTCTTAGTTATTTTTCATTTTTCCTAGATTTGCATCCAGTTTGATTACATCATCGTATTTTGGACCTTACAAGTGAGCTTTGAGAAATCTATTACCAGTTAACACGAGGATAAGTGGATGAAGGCTATGTAAGATGAAAAGCAATCCTTGCATGAGAATGAGACATTTGAGCTGGTGAAGTTGCCAAAAGGCAAGAAAGCTTTGAAAAATAAGTGAGTGTTCAGGTTGAAGTACGAAGAACACAGTAGTCAACCAACATTTAAAGCTAAAATTGTCGTCAAATGTTTCAGACAGAAATATAGGCTCGACTTTGATGAAATATTTTCATCTGTGGGGACGATGAAATCCATCTAGATTGTGCTAGGGTTAGCATTTGAGCTTGATCTGGAGGTGGAACAAATTGATGTCAAGACAACATTCCTTCAAAAGGATTTGGAAAAAGAAATCTGTATGGAGCAACCCGAGGGGTTTGCCGAGAAGGGGATAGAGGACTTCATGTGCAGATTGAAGAAGAGTTTGTACGGTCTTAAAAAAGCACCAAGACAGTGGTACAAGAAGTTTGAATCAGTGATAACTCAACAGGGATTCAAGAAAACCATTGCAAACCATTGTGTGTTTGTAAAAATACATCTGATGAAGATTTAATGATGTTTCTGCTATACGTAGACGACATGTTGATTGTTGGGGGTCAGCAAAAAGAATTATTGACATAGAAATCCATCCAGACAGATACGCCAAGAAGACCTAGATGTCGCGGGAGAAGTATATTGGGAAGGTACTTCAGAGGTTCAACATGGACCAGGAGAAAGCAGTTGGATGTCCTCTTGCCAACCACTTCAAATTGAACTCAAAACACAGAGGATGAGGAAGAAGAAATGAAAATTGTTCCATATGCTTCAGCTGCAGGAAGTCTTGTATGTCACGTTATGTATTCGACTGGATTTAGCTCATTCTGTAGGTGTAATGAGTATATTCCTTTCAAAACAAGGAAAGGAACATTGGGCTGACTAAAATGGATATTCCGATATCTATGAGGCACCACTAAACATATATTGAGGTTTGGAGGATCCAGAATTGAGCTTCTAGGCTACACAGATGTAGATATGGCAGGTGTGAGGCCTAATAACTTAAATATGTTTAATTATCTAACAAAAATTATTTATTTAAATTTGCAACGGAAAAATGATTTAAAATACTTTAAAATGAACCTCAGGGCCTAACAAAAATTGCCCAAAACTCAACATATATAAATATAGCTAGCTGGGAGACTCCGATGAAGCAAAACCAAATAATCCAACCTCAACCACACGAGCTCCGCCTGGTGCTGCAAAACAAATTAGATCTACCATGGTGTCCAAAAGCAACCACAACAGCCCCCCAGTAAACAACTGAGATTAGGATTCTGATATGAAACAGTTCAACAAACATAAAATAACATAAATCACGTAATCAATATATGTAGATGAAATGTGAAATGCATGAACAATGCTCAATATCAACGGAGTAAACGGAGCCGAACAAACGATACAATTAACAAGAAAAATTCTCGAGCAACACAGAGGGGAGCTACATCGTCATGCAGCTAGACCGCCTTGCCAAGTATGCGAGGTATGCCAGGATGTGCTAATCAACACCCCCAACTCGGCCTCCATACATCTGTAATGATATATAATATGAATGGCACAACAAACAGAACTGGATATCACAATCCCAGCGCTCACCTTGGCGGTTACACTAACAACATGATTGATCAATCTTAACTACGGTTTCAGGTATATCAAAATAGGCCTATCAGCCATACCCTAATCCCGAGTTATACAACAACCAGTAGCGAATAACAATGAATATCAGTAACTTGTCAACAAGAACGATATGACTCAAGATGTATATCACAACAGTATGCCATAGACTAAATGACATATAAACTAAACAAATAACACAATAAGGCATTTAATAACTCAATTTTTTCACATAATTACATAAACAACAATCACAACACATATATATGCTTAAAACATAATTTAAGTGTTACCGTTGTATGTTATCGAACTGTAAGATACCTATATCAACAAACGACGATCAATGCACAACTTTAAAGCTTCTCGGCCTAAAACACATTACAATAAGCAGATAAATACCATAATTTACCCAAAATCTTAATTAAACCAACTATTTTCTCAAAACCACAATTGTTGAATTTGTTTTATTAAAACTCCAACTTTTCAAACTATGCGCTGTATTAAACTAATTCTCGCTCCTGTAATTCCCAAAACTCCAATATAACATATTAATGATAAATATATATTGAACGAATAACTAGTTTAATATAACTTAATCGGTCGAATGATTTATATCCTAAACGCATACAACGATTGAAGTCACGATATAAACTTGATATATACAGCAATATAACGTAATTCATATGACGAAAAAGAATTAAATCAAATCGGTTCAAATTATCAAACTTGCAGCCATTTTTGAATCGAAAATCTGGAAATCAAGCTCAAATATATACCAAATATCTAAGATAATGAGCAAAACTAACCTTGCGGTGGTACAGCGGCAGAAACATGGCCTGAAACCTCGCTAAAAATAATCTGGACATGCCTGAAAATTGTAGGAAGAATAGGGAATACATAGGGCTTCGAATACAAGTTAAACATAAATTAAACTCAAAGCAAACTCACCAAAACTGTTGATGATCGCGAAAACAAGGACAATGGTTAACTCTATGGGCTTGGTTTGCTCTATTCAGGCCGTCACACTAGCCATCTTAACCCCATCTGCAACACACGATGGTCGTAGCACCATTCTCCGGTAGTTGCGTGATCGAAAAATGGTGAGGAAAGGGAATCGACGGGTTGGGCTAGGGCTTGGGATTTGGGATTCCTTTCTACATTATTTTCCAAATGAGTTGTTTATATGTATTTAATGTAGTGTAATTTAGTTTCTAAGAATAGTAACACATACCCTTATTATCACAGTTTGTATTTATTTTGCTCTCGTGTGTTATTTTAACTCTATATGTATTTTATACTATTTAATTTTCTGATATTCTAAAATACATATTTTTAACACACATTCAAATATTATTTGGCATAAATAATTTTTTAATTTACAACTCAATAATTATTCTAATTATATCAAATTATCGGATAATATGATTTAGGACCTTACAACAAGAGATGTTGACTCCCGAAAATCAACAACAGGATACATGATTACATTTGTTGATGGAGCTGTGTCACAGCAGTCAAAGTTGAAAAAGTATGTAGCATTGTCAACCACTGAAGCAGAGTTCCTTGCAGCAACTGAGGCATTCAAGGAGCTGTTATAGATGATAGGGTTTTTGGAGGAATTAAGTTTTGTGCAAGATCAATTCAAGTTGTTCTGTGATAGTCAGAGTGAAATTCATCTTGGAAATAATCCTTCGATGCATTCAAGCTAAGTATATTAATGTTCGCTATCATTGGATACAAGATATATTAGAGAAGAAGTTTTTAAAGTTTGAGAAGATTCACACAGATGAAAACAGATATGATATGATGACCAAGGCATTGTCGAAATGGAAGTTGGAATATTGTAGAGCTATTACAGGTATGATCAAATTCACAAAATGTGCTTGAGGAAGAGAATTGCTAATATTCAAGCCACAAATTTGAATTCAAGACACATCATTTTTAACAAATAACTAACACATGTTTTGTGTTAGTAAAAAATGATTGGTTTGATTTTGTAAGCGATTATATTTTATTTTTGTTTCTTCTCTAAATTTTACCAATAAATACTCATCCATTACTCATTTCAAAATCACACCAAAACACAAAATTCTCTCGTCTATAATCATAAGTGTAGAACTGAGAAAAATGATTTAGTTTGAGATTTCTCAAGGAGTGTTTATCTTTAGCGGGAATAGGATTTGTGGGGAAAAAATAAGTGCTAAAATCAGAGTGTTCTTAGTGAAATACTTTGTATTATCAATTTATATACTTGAGATGTCTAGGGTGAATGCAACTCAATCTTGTGATTAATCACTATAAATATTTTTGTCCATCGTATTCATTATTGATAATACTTATGATGTTATGTTGCGATGTTACCTCGTTTATTTCCTTGATATCTCAACACACATTGCAGGCTGGATTTTTCTCTACCAGAACTTGGTGAGAAAAGAAACCACATATCAACAGCTTTTTACACACACGCACAAATATATATATATGTATATATATCTCGTAAGTCATTACCATTAACCAATCAAGAAGTGCATAGATTTGAACACCAGAATTTAGAATCCTAAAAAGATGTCATTTGCTGTGGCAGAAATGTTACTACTGATCGGGCTAAGCGTCGAATCTGGTCACCTCAAAAACTGGGAAACTCCACGGCCTAATTGTGTAATCATTCAGCATGGTTTGTTCACTTCTGCTGGAGTATTTGGCCTACAGACAGTCTTTCTGGCCAGTGACCTATACGATACTGCATTACGGGCAGAAAGATAGTATCAATATCAAGAAAACAATTGTCATCAGGTTTTGGAATCCTCAGTCTTCAACGAAACTCCACCAACATCACCTCGTCCTGGAGGAATCAACACTACAAGTACTGTTGTTAATGAGAATCCTATGCCAAGGCGACATCAAAATATCTTACGTTGTACCAGTGCTTGAGGATATTTGAGAAGCAGTCAAATTTAGTTTTGAGGAAGAAAAGAACAATTTTTATGGTAGCTACCAATTAATAAAGCTTAGGATCAACAACCTAAAAGTGTCTGCACTACCATATATTTCCAAAAAAGTTAAAATTAATTAAATATTTCTTTATAATTATCTATATTTTTTAATCTATAAAAATGCTCTATCATTATCTAATTTTTGTTAAATTACAGAAACAGAGAATATGTATATATTCAATTGAATTATGTCTACTTTATAAGTAGTTACTAGTATATCACCCGTACTATACACAAGTATTAAATTAGTAAATATGACCGTTTAAATAATTATTTAAAATTAATGATATAATGAATATATTAATTATTATATAAAATTTTTTATACCAGTTGAAAGCATATTCAAATAAGGTTAACAATCACAGTCGTCAAATTGAATTATTTACCAATGTATTTTTTAATTTAATTATTTTTGAAATTTTTATAAATATTTAAAATGAAAGTTCAGGAGCCATTTGTTGCGACAATGTGGTTAGGTTGTGAGGAGCAGTATGTAAAACCCGGTGGATATAACCAGATGGCACTCTAGTCAAAAATGTAAAATGTTCAATATATTATACGGAAGCATGATGTTATAATATATATAAAAAAATAATCAATCTTTTGAGAATGATATATAGGCTGGAAACCTTGCGTGGCTGTATGTCTTGGAGCTATATGTCTTTGAGAACATGCTCGATAGGTATAACAATGCCACATACCAAAATCATAAGAATTAAGGATGTTTCTAAAAATTTTAGAAAAATTGGGAGTTAAAACAAAGATTTAGAGGGGTAATGGATAAGGACAAAGTTGAGTTTGGAAAAAGGGAGTGCTTACAAATTTCTCCTAATTAAATAAAAATCATAATTATATCGATATATAAAAAATAAAAAATAAAATTCGGGCCCACCCCTACTTTATTTCGTTTAAAATCACTACTACTAAATTCCATAAACTACACAAGTCGACTGGCTTAACCAATGCAAACCTATATTTGTACGCTAGAGTTTTGAAATATATTCTGATTTCAAATTTATGAAATCTCAAGAAAATCAAAAAGTGCCATTTGCTTGTACTTCAACGGTTTTTCACGAAAAGCACAAGAATATTGGAATGTATGGGCTTTAAGCAACCTTTGTTCCAAGCAATTCTAATTCTGGATATCCATAATTTCTTTCCCATGTGACAATTTTGTGTGATCAGCACATCTTTCTCTTCTACATATTGCACCAGTTCAACCCTCAATTTTTAGCATATTAACCTTCAAGAAAATGGCAGTTACACATGCTGATCTTGCTCCAACCCGGAATAATAGCGATCTTGGCAGCAAGACTGGTGCATTCCTTATGGTTTTGTCAATATTATTAGGCTTGTTCTGCTTCATTCTGTGTATTGTTGCGGAGACCACACGTTCCGAGGTACCCGATTCTATCACAACATATTGCATTAATTGAAAATTCTTCTTATGTTGCATTTGGATAGATGAATTTGAAATATATTAATTTCGATTATAGCTTTGTTGTTTAAAATGAAATAATAGATGATTGTTAAATTCATATATATTACTTATTTATACATTAATTATACAAAGTAGAATGGATTTCAGATGCCTTCATTAATAGGTGATCTTGAAATCTATCATAATTAACATGAAATAATATATAAACATGCAAGAAGTGAATTTGAAGTTTATGGTGTTGCTTCTCCAAAACTACAAAAAATAATTTGAATATATTTGAGATTCAGGGATTTAAAATCCATCAATCCAAATACGACCTTAGATTTTTTGTAGGTCTTTTTTGTTGTGCACGTATTTGTCTCCCTGTTAACTAGTTTTTACATCTCTTTAATTTGTTATACGTGAATGTTATATTCCTACCACGACAACATTTGCTTATACACAACGCGTTGAAAGTTTGAAGAAGACTTAGTTTATTACGTTGATTTTGAAAGTGCTGTCGAGTATCAGAAAGAAAAAAATCGGAAAAATCACTTACAATGCATTCACAACATTAGATATTGGCTTTTTGTGTTCACCAGATGGGAAGGCACAATTAAAAAAGACCCTTTTTAATTTAACCAATACATATAATCCTGTAATTTGATACTCCTTCAGGCGAAATGGACAGCTGCAAATGATGATCATATAAAAGGAAACAAATCTCAATGTGTTTACCTAAGCAGTGGGAAAACGCCTCTTTTATCAGCAACTGTCGCAGTTCTTGTCCTTGTAGTGGCCATGGTATTGCAGCACACATACCTACTAGTCGCAGTTAGTAAATCAGACCCACTACTTGAAATCACTTGGGATTTTCATTCTGATTTCGCCAAGACTTCCACATTGCAGGCTGGATTTTTCTTTACCACAACATGGTGAGAAAAAAAACCACATATCGACAGCTTTTTAAGTACACACACACACGTATATATATATATCTAGTAAGTCATAACAATTAGACATTCAAGAAGTGCACAGATTTGAACACCAGAATTTAGAATCCTCAAAAATATCCAATTCTTCACTCATGCAGGATCTCATTTGCTGTAGCAGAAATTTTACTACTGATTGGGCTAAGCGTCGAGTCCGGTCACCTCAAAAACTGGGAAGCTCCACGGCCTAATTGTGTAATCATTCAGCATGGTTTGTTCACTTCTGCTGGAGTATTTGGCCTACTGACAGTCTTTCTGGCCAGTGGCCTATACGTTACTGCATTAAGGGCAGAAAGGTGGTATCAAGATCAAGAAAACAATCGTCGTCAGGTTTTGGAATCCTCAGTCTTTTACGAAACTCCACCAACATCACCTCGTCCTGGAGGAATCAACATTTCAACTGTTGCCAATGAGAATCCTATGCCAAGGCAACATCAAAATAGTCTTACGTTGTACCAGTACTTGAGGATATTTGAGAAGCAGTCAAATTTAGTTTGAGGAAGAAAAGAACAATTTTGAAGGTTAGGATCAACAACCTAAAAGTGTCGCACTACCATATCTTTCCAAAAATTTTAAAATTAATTAAATATTTCTTTATAATTATCTATATTTTTTTAATCTATAAAAGTGCTCTATCATTATCTAATGTTTTGTTAATTTATAGAAATAGAGAATATATTTTCAAATTGAATTAAGTTTCTTTTATTATTAGTTACTAGTATCTCACCGGTATAAGTAGTAATAAAATTTGTAAATACGAGCGTTTAAATAATTATTAATTTAAATTATTGATACAATGAATATATTTAATTATTAATTAAATTTTTATATCATTTGAGATCATATTCAATAAGGATAACATTCTTGCCGTCAAATTAAATTATTTACCAATGCATTCGATATATTGATTAAGTGGAACTGTTACTAAAAAAATATAAAATATATTAAAAATTATATATTATTCGTCTATCAAAATTTTGAATAAAAATAAATATTTTTCAAAAAATAAAAAATAATCATTTATAGATGAAAATTTTGATTAAAAATTCTAATTATTTTTTTAATATTTTAAAATATTTGTACTGAACTAAATAATGATGATGATGATGATGATGATGATAATAATAATAATTTATGTACAATCTATATACCAAAAAAATTTATGAATAAATTCTTCACGAAAAAGTTGAAAAGCGTAATATTATATAAAAATCTCATAATTTGTTTAATATCTTAGAGAGAATGAAGAACTAAATGTTAAATCAATTAGCTTTGGTGATAACAAACAATAACTTATTGTTATAGATCAAGTTGTCGTTTACTTTGTATTACAAGAAGTCGACTGCTTTTGAAGAAGCCCATTTAACTGGTCTCATAATGCTAAGCTATTCGACCATTTCATCATCAATAACATATTTAATCTACTCGACCATTCTAGAGCACAAGTTTGTGGCATATGGACCACTCGACCATTCACTGAATCCAAGCACATTAATAACTGGTAGAGTAAATTTATTTCGAAATACAAGCCCTTACAAGTATCTAACCTACTTTATCAGAAAAGTTGGTAGACTATTTATGCACGAAAAAACAAGATATCAGAAGCACCGGTCTGAGTAGATTGTTGAGCATAAGAACAAGGTCAATCTTGACAATATGGCCAAAGATATCATTTATAAAACTCTTGATAAAAATATGTTTAGTAAAATTAAAATTTATTCTACAGCGAAAGATATTTGGGAGAAGCTGACCAAACTTTGTGAGGGCAATTACCAGACTAATGTAAACAAAATAACCATGGCTATCTAGAAGTTCTACAATTTCAAAATGAAACCTGGATAAACTCTCAATGAGAGTGATGAACGGTTTAACAGTATCATTATCGAACTTACATATCTTGGTAAAGAATATTTTAATCTTGAAATTGCTTTGAAGGTAATGAGAGCTTTACCCAGAGAATAAGATGTGAAGACTGTAACAATGAGTGAATACAAGGATCTAAACAAGCTAGAGTTGCAGATTTGTTTGCTTATCTCAAAGCATACGAGTTCGAACTCGGGATTTGTACTGAAGAATAGCCATCTACATCTCGACCAACAAAGGCTCAATTTCAATAGTTTCTATTCCTCCTGTCAAAGAAACTTCAAGCAAGAAATCTATTGAGCAACAAAGAAAAGAGGCAATATCTCTATTCGTCAAAAATTTTAGTAAATTTATACACAAAAATCAATATAAATTTAATAAACCTTATCATAAAAAGGACCAGACAAATAATGGTCAAGCTTGTTATAACTATGGCAAGAAAGAGCACTTTATTGAAAATTGTAACAGTCCCAAAAAGGATGAAAAGAAATCGTTCGAAGGCGGTCAAAGGATGAAAAAAGATCTTTCAAGAAAAATAGAGATTAAAAGGTACTTGTTGTCAAGGAAAACAAGAGTAAATGGGCAGACTCAGAGAGCGAGTCTTCTAGATCAGAAACTAGCTCAAATGAAAGTGATGAAGAGTCGGTCTAGTGCTTGGTGGCAAACTCAGAACAAGAAGAAAATGATGATGAGAAATTTGATTTCCGTTCTAGTGAATTTATGCGAGAACACCTTTTAACTGCACTTCAAGATAAGGCAAAAGAGTACAAGATTCTCTCTCAATCATTTAAGGAAGTGAAGGTGTAAGCTCCAAAATGCGATACGTAACCCAACTGCATACAAATCTAGGAAAAAATGGAAAATGATTATTTGAATTGTTTCAATTGCATTTATTAAATGTGGAAGTCATGTTTACATGTTTAAAATATGGTTTTCTACTAGGATGAATAAAACTGTGTTTTTAAGGGTTATCCGAGACGCGATCGAGGAACAGAGACCGGAGACTGTAAGGAGAAAATATTTTTATTAAATAATTATTTTAAATTATTTAATATATGGTATATTTTATATGGTATTTTCGAGAATGACAACTTTTGATGTGTTTTTACGCGTCAAGTCGTATTTTAAACCGGCAATCGATTTTTGACAAAAATAGAGACTTTTTGGAGGCTCAGTTAATATTTTTGAAAAGTATCCTAAACAAAATATTTTAATTACTATCTAATGAACCTATTATACTATGATTAATGGGCCTAAACTTGTACCATTTATTTATATCAAAATTGAAGCTATCAAACCCTACTTTTACAATACAAACTCACGCACACAAGCACCTAAAACCCTAGGACTCTCCCATCAACAGCAACACACACACACACTCCAAACTTTCTAGGTCTTCACGTGAGTTTTGGGGAAAAACGTAGCAAGTCCCGTCCCCCTCTGCCAACGTTCTTCGCATCGCAAATAGTTTTTCGTGCATAAAATACGCAAAGGCATGCCTTAATATTCCTTCACTCATCTTTCATGACACATTATATGTGTTAATACATGTGTGCATGGAAACATGATTCACTTTCTTTTATTTTCGTTTGTATGGTTATACATGATCAAAACTAGAGTTTTCATCTTTTACAACTCATGCTTACGATGCACAAAGGGGCCGTCATGGTAGGATTACTTGAAAGGACGCTTTTTAACATGTTTAAGGGTCATGAGATTCATGTTTAAGAGCAAGACAAGATAGGGCACCTTGATGAACGAAAATTTGATTTTCATGGACTAGGGTTTCGGCTTTGGGTTCCTAGAGGGGCACAACTCTTAGATGTTGTAGGGTTACATCCAGGAGACCTAAGGGGATGGTATGATGGTCCTAGGGTTTTTGTATGAGGACTGGTTCGAAGGCAAAGGGCTGTGGCGTGAGGCTTGGGAGTGCATGGCTTGAAACAATCGGGTTTGGGGGCTGGGGCTTCTAGGCTTGTTAAGTTCTGTCTAGTAGGTTCCCTAGGGTTTGATCATGGTCCTAAGATGGTCATCTAGGGTCTGGATGGGTTCGCCAGGGGCAGTCCAGTAGGTTCCCTATGGTTTGGTCATGGTCCTTGGATGGTCAGCTAGGGTCTGGTTGGATCGGCCATGGGCTAGGGCCGAATGAAATTAGGGTTTTGGGAAGTTAGGATTTTTGGAATTAGAGCAGAATTTTACAGCAGGGTCCTAGGCTTGTTCAAGGGTATTAATTGGCTTGATTTGGGCTGAATAGAATATGGTTAGGTGTTAATAAGTTATGGTCCAAGTTTTGTAAGGTTTGGTTAAGTTTTGAGTCGATTCGGGTTAAAACGAAGCGTAGGATTAAGTTTTAAAACAAATTGAAAAATTAGTCGAGAAGCATAATTTTACGTCCAAGAAATGTTTATTGGTGTGTTTTAAAGTGTTATGTTAAGTTTTGATGGATTCGGGTCGTTGTTTTAAGGTCGAAGAGTAAATTGGGAAAGTTAGGGTTTCAGAGGCAAAACGGTCATTTTACACCTGAAAAATGTTAGACGTCTTGGTAGTGTCCTGAATGTTGTAATGAATGTTAAAATGTTTATTTTAAATTTTTATGGAATTTTATGATTAAACGTTAATTCTAAAAGACGTGTTGCATGCTTGGTTTAAAAGAATAATGATATATATGTGCATGAATTTTTAGAAGTGATGAAAGGATGAAGGAGATGACTTGATTGTTACTAATACAATGATATGATGATATATAAGGTCAATGCTCAGTTGACGGCTGAGAGTGTCGCTGATGTCCCCGCCGCCTGGTACCATGGTTATACGTAGATACATCCATCAAGTTACAGCTAATACGAATGTCACGCCGCGGGACGGGGGTTGGTTGACACCGGCGTTGCTCTCAAATTTACATTCGAAAACAACAAGCCTCAGAAGTACAAAATTCAGAAACCAGTCTTTTATTCATAATAATCATTGTCTGATACAAACTCAATGATAAATGTTTTACAGCGAAAATGTAAAACCAGAAAATACAATGTCTGAACAGATGCAGCGGAATATAAATCAGAACTAAGAACAACGATCTTCATCACCAGCCCCAAAACTGAAGTTGCTCCTCTTCTTCTAACAACTCTTCATCGTTCTTATCTGAGATGAGTTTGGTGGGTGAGTGATATGATTGTCACTCAGTAAGCGGGGGCGGGAATAACTCCCAGTTTTCGAAATCATTTTCATACCGAAACAGTAATACGAATAATATACAGAAATTCTCATTTTCATAACAGAAATCAGTATTCGGAAATCAGTATTCAGAAATCAGGAATCAGAAGTTTAACAAGTAAGCACTGAGCACGTTCGTGAATTTCATGGCTAAACTGATATCAGTCCCCTATATGTTCTCTCCTCTAAGGGGTGAGGCCAGTAATCAGTAATCAGTAATGTTCAGAATATATATTCCTACCATTAGTTCACTAAGTTTCAGTGCTTCAAAATCAGATATCAGAAATCAAGAATATACTTTTGCTTTAAAACAGAAATCATCAAACGGGTTTCAAGATATTTATACATAAGCCCACTTACAGTGATTTGCTATAAAATTTCGGTTGAAGTCTACTGGAATTTGGCTGCTCTCGCTACTGGATTTTACTGCTTGACAAAGGCACTCTCTCTTAACTCGAAATTTAAGTGATAATCTCAAAGCTTGTGTAACCCATTTCAGAGACTTGAGGGTGTTATTTATAGGCCAAAATCTGAATGTTAGCCTCCCTATTAATGATCATAATCTGTCATTAACACCCTTTATTCCATGTTAATGCTTCAGTTACAAGTCTAAGCTGAATCAATAACTGTCTGCTGGAATTCGCTCTTCTGCTGCTGGATTCTGTCTGCTGGATTTTAATCTGCTGGAAAGATACCAGCTTCTGAAATAATAGCTTCTGCTGGAAATCCGTCTGCTGGAAAATATCATCTTCTGAATTATTGACTGTTGCTGGAATTGTTAGCTGCTGGGAATTCGGTTCTCACATCCCTCCCTCCTTATGAGAAGTTTCGTCCTCGAAACTTGGCTATACATGATCTTCAAAGAGATAAGGGTATTGATCTCGCATCTTTTCTTCCAACTCCCAAGTAGCTTCTCTTTCGGTGTCGTCGGACCATTGTACTTTGACATATGGAATATTTCGTCTTCTCAGTACTTGGTTTTTGTTATCCACAATTCGAATTGGAATCTCTTCATATTTTAGCCTTTCATTTAAATTTCCCTCAACCAACAGTGGTCTAGCTTCAAGAATATGACTAGGATCGGAAATATATCTTCTAAGTTGTGAGACGTGTAAAACATTATGAATTCTTGACATATCAGGTGGAAGTGCTAATCTATCAGCAAGTGTTCCCACTTTATCAAGAATCTCAAATGGTCCGACGTATCTGGGATTCAGTTTCCTAGCCTTATTGAATCGGATTACACCCTTCATGGGTGACACTTTCACATATGCCTTCTCTCCAACTTCGAATTTCACAGGTCTTCTTTTCAGGTCAGCCCAGCTTTTCTGTCGATCTTGTGCAGCTTTTAATCTCTCTTTGATCAAAGCGACTTTATTCACTGTTTCTTGGATCATTTCGGGTCCAACAATGGCTTTTCCCCCTACCTCATCCCAATACAGTGGTGATCGACACTTTCGTCCATACAGAGCTTTGTATGGTGCCATTCCAATACTACTGTGGTGACTATTATTGTACGCAAATTCGATTAAGGGCAGATGTTCGCTCCAATTACCACTGAAGTCCAAGGCACATGCTCTCAGCATATCTTCTAGAGTTTGTATTGTCCTCTCAGTTTGGCCATCAGTCTGCGGATGGTAGGCCGTACTAAGCGTAACTTTAGTCCCCATAGCTTGTTGAAGGCTCTTCCAAAAACGGGACGTAAATCTAGGATCTCTGTCGGATAGTATGCTGGCTGGAACTCCATGCAATCGTACGATCTCCTTCATGTACAATATGGCTAGCTTGTCCAAATTATAGTTCATGCGGACAGGTAAGAAAAGCGCAGATTTTGTGAGTCTATCTACGATTACCCATATTCCGTCATGACCTTGTCTCGTCTTTGGTAAACCCACAATGAAATCCATAGAAATGTGTTCCCATTTCCATTCTGGAATTTCTAGAGATTGCAGAAGTCCTCCAGGTCTTTGGTGCTCTGCCTTGACTTGCTGGCACACGTGACACTTGGAAACAAATATTGCCACGTCTTTCTTCATTCCACTCCACCAAAAATTTTTCTTCAAATCTCTGTATATCTTGTTACTGCCAGGATGGACTGAAAATTTTGACTTATGTGCCTCAGACATTACTTCTTGTCGAAGGTCATCAATGTCTGGTACGCACAATCGTCCTTTCATCCACAAGATTCCTTTGTTATCCGTCTCGAATTCTGGTGATTTCCCTTCTTTAGCTTGCTCTTTCAGCTTCACTAAAGCGGAATCTCTATCTTGACTCATTTTGATGGCCTCTCGAAGGCATGGTTGTGCTGA
This sequence comes from Primulina tabacum, assembly GCF_025594145.1. Taxonomy (NCBI): domain Eukaryota; kingdom Viridiplantae; phylum Streptophyta; class Magnoliopsida; order Lamiales; family Gesneriaceae; genus Primulina; species Primulina tabacum. Next base: position 43,063,366 of record NC_134554.1, read on the forward strand.
AAATGACGTTAGGATTACTTTGTTCATATCCTTTCTACTCAAAGCATCGGCTACCTTATTTGCTTTGCCTGGGTGGTAGCTTATCGTCAAATCGTAGTCCTTCAAGAGTTCAATCCATCGTCTCTGTCTCATGTTTAACTCTTTCTGAGTGAACAAGTACTTGAGGCTTTGATGATCAGTGAAAATCTCACACTTAACCCCATATAAATAGTGTCTCCAAATCTTTAGTGCGAACACCACTGTAGCTAATTCAAGGTCATGTGTTGGGTAATTCTGTTCATACAGCTTCAACTGTCTCGACGCGTATGCAATCACCCTTCCCTCTTGCATGAGTACACATCCTAATCCTCCTTTAGATGCATCACTGTAGATGGTGAAGTCCTTGCCTTCAGTTGGCAATACCAATACTGGTGTGGATGTAAGCTTCTTCTTCAAAGTCTCGAAGATTTTCTCACAATCTTCACTCCATTGAAATTTAGAGTTCTTCTGTGTGAGTTTGGTGAGAGGTATTGCTATTACAAGAGAATCCTTCAACAAATTTTCGATAATAGGCTGCTAGTCCCAAGAAGCTTCGAATTTCTGTCACAGTCTTTGGTCTAGGCCAATCTGCGATTGATTCTACTTTCTTAGGATCCACAGATACTCCTGCTGCTGATATTATGTGCCCCAAGAATAGGACGCTCTCTAGCCAAAATTCGCATTTCTTGAACTTGGCGTAAAGTTCCTTTTCTCTCAGCGTCTGGAGGGTGAGACGAAGATGTTGCTTGTGGTCTTCTTCACTTGACGAATATACTAGAATATCGTCGATGAATACCACAACAAACTTGTCAAGAAATGGCTTGAACACTCTGTTCATGAGATCCATGAATACTGCCGGAGCGTTTGTTAACCCGAACGGCATCACTGTGAACTCATAGTGTCCATACCTTGTTCTGAAGGCTGTCTTCGGAATATCGTCTGATTTGACCTTGAGTTGGTGATAGCCTGACCTTAAGTCGAGCGTGGAAAAGACCGTAGCTCCCTTAAGTTGGTCAAACAAGTCATCTATCCTTGGAAGTGGGTATTTATTCTTGATTGTGATCTTATTCAGTTCTCTGTAATCGATACACAATCTCATGCTTCCGTCCTTCTTTTTAACAAAGAGGACAGGAGCTCCCCACGGAGATGTGCTTGGCCGTATCTGCTTCTTATCCAACAATTATTGAAGTTGCTCTTTGAGTTCCTTCAACTCTGCCGGAGCCATTCGGTATGGTGCCTTTGAGAATGGTGCAGCATTGGGTACTAAATTAATCTCAAATTCCACTTCGCGGTCGGGAAGTTCGCCAGGGAGTTCTTCAGGAAAGACATCCGGGAATTTTTGTACTACCGGAATCTCTTCTAGTGTAAGTGTGGTTTCTCTCTTTACCTCGCTTAACATAGCTAGGTAAACTTCTTCTCTACTTTTCATGGCTTTCCAAGTTTGAGAAGCAGAAAGAAGAGTCTTTCGTTCTTTTGTCTTGCCATGAAATAAAAGTTTCTCTTGGTGTGGAGCTTGGATGGTTACCGTCTTTTCATGACAGTCCACTAAAGCATGATTCTTGGCTAACCAATCCATTCCAAGAATTAAGTCGAATTCCACCATGTTTAGTTGGATTAGGTTTGCCTTGAAATTCTGATCTTCTATGAGAACACTAATATTCCGATATAGAGTGCGAGTTTCTAAAATTCGATTTGCAGGAGTTGCTACTCTATATGGTTCTTCTAAGTTATCTGGCTTAGCTCCTAAATTCTTGGCAAATCTCTTAGAAAAGAATGAATGCGTAGCACCACAATCAAATAACACATAAGCAGGTATATTATTGATTAGAATGGTACAAGCTACGACATCATTCGAGTTGTCAGCCTCTTCTTGAGTGATAGCATAGACTCGACCATTTGGCTTATTCTCCTTTGGCTTATTTGGAGTTGTCCCACCTGTTGGACCATTCCTTGGATCTGGAAAAGGGCATTGAGCGATGCGGTGGCCCATTTTTCCACAACGGAAACAAGCTCCAGAATTCTTACGGCATTCACCAGTATGATTGAATCCACAATTTTGGCACTTGACTCCCTCTTTGCTTGATGGAGAAGAAATGGTTCCTTTACTGGATCACTGGTGAATTGATTACTTGAAAACCTAGGCCTCTTGAATTGTTGGCCCGGTTGGTATTGGCTTGACTGGGGACGTTTGAGTTTGTTCTCACCTTCACGCCTCTTAATGTCATTCTCAGCCCTGATGGCGGCTCCCATCAATTCATCAAAATGTTGGGCTCGATAACGACAAGGGCAGATTGAATACGGCTGTTCATTCCCTTCTTGAAGCAATGCATCTTCAAGGCCTCGTCTCCCATGATGGTTGGGAAGTAAGTTCTCAATGAGTGGAACTTAGATGAATACTCCACCACTGACATGTTTGGTTCTTGAACCAAGCTTTCAAATTCTGACAGCTTCTGCCCTCGGACTGCTGTCGGGAAGTACTGCTTCAGAAATGCCTCTCGGAACCTTTGCCAAGTGATAGGTCCCACCCTTACCATAGCTGGTGAGACTCCTTCCCACCATTTGGCTGCTTTAACCACAAGAAATGGTGTAATCACATCTACTCTGATCCCTTGTGGAACCTCAAGTAGTCGAAGATTATTCTCCACCTCTTTCATCCAATTTTGTCTAACCTCAGGATCGGAGCTTCCACCGAAGTTAGGGACTCTTGCTCTTCAGAGAGCCTCATAGTGCTGTTTCGTCCCATTCTAAGCTGGAGGTGGTGGCGGTGGCTGATTAGCATTAGGGTTCACTAACCCTTGTAGCGTGTTTGCCACAATCGTGGCTATAGCCATCAAGTCCACCTGACTGAGGCCAACTGCTGGTGGTTGATGTGGTGGTTGTTGTGCATCTTCTTCATTGCGGTTGTTGTTACGGTTGTTGTAACGAGGGTTGCGATTGTTTCTTACTGGTCTTCCGTCCATTTCCTACAAATACGAAAGTTCTAAGGTTGATGGCAAAATATGGACTCAAGAAAAGAAACACAATGATTGAGTAATTGCTCAAAATTTGGATATGAAACCAATGGCTAAAAATAACTTTTATTGATTTCCCAAGAAAGTGCAATTACAACTTAACTTCGAAATGAAAACAGAAATGCAAATGGAACAAGTGTTATTACAAAGAACTACTACTGATGTTCTAATCTATCACTTCTCCCAAATCTAAATCCATAGGATCCTCTTCAACTTCTTCTTCTTCTTCTTGATCCTCCTCGGGTTCATCTTCATGGTTGGCTATTACTGCTTCTAGATGTTCAATATGACCATGCAGAACTGCATTCTGGTCACTAAGAACTTCCACAGTATCCTGCAGCTCTTGAATCTGAGCATCATTCAGTGCACTATATTGGTTATGCTGGTGCACGAGTTGATGGTTTTGATCCTTAAGTACTTGGATCTTCTCAACCAAGGTATCACGTAATTCGATTAACTCTGCAACAGTCTCTTGGGAGGTTTCGAACTCCTCTTGAGCTTTCTTATTCCCCTCTTCTGCCTCATGCAGATAGTGAGCATATCTTTGAACATCACTTCTTAAGTGTTCTGCTCGACGCTCTAATTCATCCTTGTCCAGCTCTAGGCAGTAGTTATGTTCTTTTAGTTTCTGTAGCTTCCTCTCTAACCTTTTAATGTAGCTATTCTGGTCGTCCATATCCTACATCCAAAACATGAGGGTAAAGGTTCAAAAACGATCTTCAAGAATACAGGCTAAGTTATAGACGAATACTGGAATGAACAAAATCAATAAGCCTATAACATTCAGTAGTAGAAAATAGCCCAAAATTTTTCGGTCTCTGAATTGCGTGAAAAATTTACTAAAAATCCTTCACATCAAGAACATGAATGGTACCAAGTTTAATGTAAAAATGCTAAGCCATTTGGAAATGAAAATTTCTCAAAGTTTCGAAAAGTTAGAAAATTTTACGGAAATGATGATATCACTATCTTAAAGAAGGATTTTGGGGTTCGTCGGCGGTATGGTTCTTCTCATCGAGACCTTTCCAACGCCTACTCCTAATAGCAAAAATTCCTCCTGGATCAAAAGTTATGGCCGTTTGAAGTTTGCGCGAAAAACACCTCAACTTCCATGCCATTTGCAAGGTCTCCTGCATTCGCTTGCTGAATCCACTGTCTACTGCAATTCTGATGCTACTGCAATCAGTCTGCTGCTTTTCCAGCATTTTATGCTGCTTTCCAGCACTATTAGAACCAGTCTGCTGCATTTCGAGTCTACTGACCCAGTCTTCTGCATTCAGATCTACTGATTTCCATCTACTGGTTCTGATTTCGGCTACTGGTTTGATACTACTGGTTTTGGTTTCCATCTACTGGTCTACTGCTTTGTTTCCCTACTGATTTTCCTAACTGTACGTATTCAGTCTATCATTTCAGTAGTCTATTACAGTAGCTTATTTTCAGTAGTCTATTCCCGAAATTTTCAGAAATGTATTTTCAGAAGTTTATTAGAACTTATTATTTCTAGTTCCTCCTCCCCAGATTATGAAACCTGGTTTGCTCTGATACCACTTCAATGTCACCCCCCGGGACGGGGGTTGGTTGACACAGACGTTGCTCTCAAATTTACATTCGAAAACAACAAGCCTCAGAAGTACAAAATTCAGAAACCAGTCTTTTATTCATAATAATCATTGTCTGATACAAACTCAATGATAAATGTTTTACAGCGGAAATGTAAAACCAGAAAATAGAATGTCTGAACAGATACAGCGGAATATAAATCACAAGTAAGAACAACAATCTTCATCACCAGCCCCAAAACTGAAGTTGCTCCTCTTCTTCTAACAACTCTTCATCGTTCTTATCTGAGATGAGTTTGGTGGGTGAGTGATATGATTGTCACTCAGTAAGCGGGGGCGGGAATAACTCCCAGTTTTCGAAATCATTTTCATACCGAAACAGTAATACGAATAATATACAGAAATTCTCATTTTCATAACAGAAATCAGTATTCGGAAATCAGTATTCAGAAATCAGGAATCAGAAGTTTAACAAGTAAGCACTGAGCACGTTCGTGAATTTCATGGCTAAACTGATATCAGTCCCCTATATGTTCTCTCCTCTAAGGGGTGAGGCCAGTAATCAGTAATCAGTAATGTTCAGAATATATATTCCTACCATTAGTTCACTAAGTTTCATTGCTTCGAAATCAGATATCAGAAATCAAGAATATACTTTTGCTTTAAAACAGAAATCATCAAACGGGTTTCAAGATATTTATACATAAGCCCACTTACAGTTATTTGCTATAAAGTTTCGATTGAAGTCTACTGGAATTTGGCTGCTCTCGCTACTGGATTTTATTGCTTGACAAAGGCACTCTCTCTTAACTCGAAATTTAAGTGATAATCTCAAAGCTTGTGTAACCCATTTCAGAGACTTGAGGGTGTTATTTATAGGCCAAAATCTGACTGTTAGCCTCCCTATTAATGATCATAATCTGTCATTAACAGCCTTTATTCCATGTTAATGCTTCAGTTACAAGTCTAAGCTGAATCAGTAACTGTCTGCTGGAATTCGCTCTTCTGCTGCTGGATTCTAATCTGCTAGAAAGATACCAGCTTCTGAAATAATAGCTTCTGCTGGTAAATATCATCTTCTGAATTATTGACTGTTGCTGGAATTGTTAGCTGCTGGGAATTCGGTTCTCACAACGAAAGTCACAGTTAACTATTTGAATTCAATAAAAAGGGAAAAAATATACATATATGTTGAAAGGAAATATTTATGATGAAAGGTTTAAAGTTATGTATATTCATGAAAAGCTATTTTATTAAAAATATCTTTCACCGATGCTTGTGAACGTATATCTATTACTTGTTATCATGCTCAAGGTTTGTTGAGTCAATAAACTCACTAAGTGTGATTGATATAGGTGAGCATGATGTTGTTGATGATGGAGGACTTGATGGTTGAACTAACTGGACTGATGGTGCACATAACACAAGGACCTTCGCTAGTTTTTCGCATTAAGATCACTTTAAAGATTTTATAACGTTTGACTTTTGATGATTTTGAGAGATTTTGATAGATTTAAGAGTTTATGCTTTATTTTGAAAAACTTTAGTTTTAGGTTTTGGTTTACGATTTATGATTTTATGTTTTGCATACGTTCTTTTGTATTTTCAAATAATAGGTTGGTTGGTTTATTTTAAATGGTGCAAAAGTATATTTAAAAATACACACATATATACATATGTATGTAGAAGTATATTTCGGCCGAATGGAAGGATAAGAAGGAAAAAAATAAAAAATTCTAGTACATTTTAAAGTAAAACGAGTAGACAATGTTTGAGTTGGTATCAGAGCAATGTTCTTGTAAAGGGTTGTGCCACCGCCAGTTCTTGAAAGCTCAGTCGTCAAGCCTCAAGTTTGTAAGTTTAAATGCTTTAAATATTTTTATGATGGTACCTGCATGTTTTCATGGTTTATATGCTTAAGTTACATGTTTAAATGCTTTTTGAAGTTAAAAGATATTTATGCTTAAAGTTGGTCAAAAAGGGATTTTTATATGCTGCATGATTAGAAGATTAGATTTAAATGCATGTTAGTTACGTTCACATATAATGACTCCTAGACGCCCACTTAGTACAGATAGGCAACCTGAGACTAATGAGGATCGTCAAGGGAATATACCCCCACCTTCTAATGGGGATGCTGCTACTCGCTCGTGTACTAGAGGGCATGGCACGTTTCTTTGAGCAGTAGGCTCAGCAGGCTCCGAGGCCACAGCATGATACATATGATCAGTTCTGGAAACTAGATTTCTGGCACTACCACCCCATTTGCTGTTGAGGATTGGATTCGATCTCTTGAGGTGCATTTCCGTTACCTGAATATGGGAGATGCTGACCGAGTTAGATATGCTACTTACATTATGTGAGATGATGCTTCTGTTTAGTGGAAGGAGCTGAACATGTAGTTAGTCTAGCCACCCTCACTTGGGTACAATTCAAGAACATCTTCTATGAGAAGTATTTTACTGTTAACGTCCGTGGACGCTTAAGGAGGAAGTTCATGACTCTCTGTAAGGGAGACACGACTGTGGCTGAATTTGTTAGGAGATTTGATAGGGGTTGTCATTTTGTGCCCCTTATTGCTAGTGATACTGCTGAGAAACTAAGACACTTTTTTGGATTGTCTTCGACATAGTATAAACCGTGATGTTATGTTGATGCAACCGGCGGATTATGCAGTTGCCATTTCTTGTGCATTCCAAGCTAAGTAAGCCCTGAAAGATATTGATTTCGAGATGCAGCACAAGAGGCAGCAGCACCAGAAGAATTCTCAGCAGAATAAGAGACAGTTTGTGGGGCCTCCTAAAGCTCAAGGGCAGCAAAATCCCCAAAGACAATAGAAGAAGCCGGGGTAACCGAAGCCACCGTAGCCTTGAGCACCAAAACCTGAAGAGAGACCACTCTGCAAAGAATGCAATCACTTACACTTTGGCAAGTGCATGTGGGAAACATACAAGTGCTTCATATGCAAAGAAGAAGGACATAAATCTGGTGATTTCCCAATGAAGAAGGAACCAATCGTTGGCAGAGCTTATGTGATACATGCCGAAGAAGCCGAAGAAGAGTCAGACGCGACTTTGATCACTGGTAACCTAGCTGTTTAACATTTTATATTGCTATTATTGCATGAAATGTTAAATTTGTTGAGGGATTTGGTTGGGATAATAAGAACCTAGAGGAAAATAGGATTTCAGCTCTACTATAGTTGGATTTAAGGGATGACTTGGAGAATCATAAAAATTGGGCATAAAATATAAGTTTTAATAATACAAAGGAATGAATTGGACCAAATTAAGAATTTTAATGCCTAATAATGGGTAAATCAAGAAATTGGGGCAATTATTGCATAAATTCAAAATTTTAGGGACCAAATTGCAAAAAAACAAAAGTATAGGGGCTAAAGTGCAAAACCAAAAATTTAATGGGCTAAATTGCATAGGGCCGAGAGTTCGAGTTCCAATCCAAAAAATTTTGAGTCCAAGGACTGAAATCGACATGACCAAAAATTCTAAAGTGAAATCCGGAGTTTGAGAAATTCAAGGGTTGTTTTGCAAATTCTAGATAAATAGGGGCTAATCGCGCAATTTTTGGAATTTAGGGGTCAAAAAAATATTTTACGAGAGTCTAGGGCTGGAATTGATGGAATTTAGAATGTAATAGGGCTAAGATGCAATTTTCAAAAATCTTAGGGCCAAAAACAAAGAAAATTCGAAATTTAAGGGTTTAAAGTGCAAATTTCAAAATTTATTTGGGTGAAATTTTGTAATTTTCGTGAACATTTGGTTAAATAAGAGTAGAAATTCTTTAAGTTTCAACACGATTGGATTTGATGGTAAATTTGTCGCAGGAAGGATATTCATTTTATGTTTAACTACCTACGCATAGCTGGAATCGGGAGCTACACACTCGTTTATATCTGACACATTCGTCAAGTGACTAAAGATTCTACCCAAGGATATGGAATTGGGATTCGAAGTTACTATTCCTTCTAGTAATCAAATGGTCACTTCGGCATTGTGAAGAATCTGGAGATTCGTTTGTAAAAAGATGTGGTTTGGACATATCATCGTACTCCTAATGCCTGAATTCAACATCATTAATGGCGTTTCGATATATATTCGGTAGAGGTCAATACTATTCGACCACCTAGCAAAAAATCGTTTTTCTTCGAGGCAGCAAGGAACAAGCAAATGATACACATTATCTCCTGCATCTGTGCGAGGAAGTTTATGAGACGTGGCTGCCAAGCCTTTCTAGCATGTGTTATTTCAGCACCTGTTCTAGTCACCCAGAAGCTAGAAGATGTTGAGGTTGTCAGAGACTTTCCTAGTGTCTTTCCTCAGAACGTTTCAGGCATTCCACCTGACCGAGTGGTGGAATTCTCTAGTGAGTTGATGCCGGGCACTTTGCCAATTTCGAAGGCACCCTATCGACTAGCACCTGTCGAAATGAAAGAGCTAAATGATCAAGTTCAAGAATTTCTGGACAAGGGAGTTATTCGCCCTAATGGTTCTCCATGGGGCGCACCGATATTATTTGTGAAGAAAAAGAATGGAAGTATGAGACTCTGCATTGATTATAGAGAGACGAATCGAGTCACCATCAATAACAATTATCCCTGGCCTAGAACCGAGGATTTATTTGATCAACTGCAAGGAACATTGATTTTCTCAAAGATAGATATTCGTTCGGGATTTTCTCAAAGATAGATATTCGTTCGGGATACCATCAGCTGAAGGTAAAGGAGTCCGATATTCATAAGAAGGTTTTAGAACTCAATATGGGCACTACGAGTTTATGGTGATGTCATTCGGGTTTAACAATGCACCAGCGATCTTCATGGACCTCATGAATCGCGTATTTCAGCCGTATCTGGATCAATTTATCATAGTAATCATCGATGATATTCTGATCTACTCGATGAGCAAAGAAGAGCACAGTCATCACTTGAGAACAACACTAAAAAAAAATTGTTGCAAGATCAAAATTATTCGCTATGTTCAGCAAGTGCGAGATTTGGCTCGAGATGGTGGCGTTCTTAGGCCACATTATTTCTAGAGATGGAGTTCAGGTCGATCCAAGCAAAGTTGAGACAGTTAGAGAATGTCCAGTTGTAATGACCCGAATCTTTGTTTTGAATTAAGTATTAATTAAGAGATAATTAATGAGTTGTTAATTAAGTATTATTAAGGAATTGATAAATCGGGATTAAGCTGTTGGTATCCACTGAATTTTAAATGTATAACCCGATCTACTTAAGATTTCATTATCTCGAGAAATCCAACTAGACCAATGAGATTCTGACACGTGGCAGATAAGATTGATTCGGATTTCTGAAATAGTACGGATGCAGCCTATAAATGGAAGCCGAATTCTTTTGTTTCCTTCACCGCATTCTTCAGAGAGAGTTCTAGTTATATTAGGTTTTCTAGCTAGTTTCTAGGGCACTTTAGTGTCGGGAAGTTTCAGAGCTAGTGTCGACTCGAGGAGGGGTCGGTGATCTGAGATCGAGACATCATCAGCGGGCTGACGACGGACGCAGGTATAATCCTAAAGCCTTAAATAGTGATTTAAGGATCATTAGGGAGAACTTGTAGCATGTTTGTTCTGGTTTGATAGTGATTTCATTATGTTGGTATTGTCTAAGTTCAGAGCTTTCTGTCAGATTGTTTTAGTGAGGTACGTGATGTACTGACTGAGATATCCAAGCGTAGTATACACACTTATATGCTGCATATTTATCTATTGCATGATATATGTTTTACTGCTTTGGCATATTATGCATGACACATCATGTTGAGCCTGATATCTTTTGAGAAATACCTCGTTAGTTGGGGCCGCTCAGCCCTATTATGTATTGTGGACGATGGGGCATCGAGAGCTACAGTGTCCGACGGGACCCGCGGGGTCTGATGACCTGGACATTGCAGGTCCACGTCTTGATGATGAGTGTGGGAGCCAAAACATGCCTAGGGCAGATCAGAGACTACACACTCAGGCGCCTCTAGACTGAGCATGAGATTCTTGACTTGATCCTTGATATCCGAGCATATTGCATTTTTCATGCATCATATCAGTTTGTATACTCGTACATTCTCGTATTGGGCGATTGTCGCTCACGTCCTTGTTTTCATCTTGGGCACCTCATTCCACGGGGCAGGTCTTAGGTTGGACGGTTCGGACGACCAGGGCAGTGGCTAGAGCAGTTGGATTTTCGGTGGTGATCCAGTGGAGGTGTTCTGTGGTTTATCATTTTCTCCTTCAGAATTATGTTTTCGTTATGGTTGTAATAATGTTTAAGACTGATGTTATTGCTCTATTTTCGTTTGGTTTGTAAGATGATTAAGTAATTGGTTTCCGCTGTTTAATTGTTGTTATTAAGCTTTAATGTTGTATGTTTATTAGTCTGTTTAGTAATGGCTCGGGTAAGGGCGCTACATTTGGTGGTATCAGAGCATACAAAGATTTTTGGGACATTAGTAATTCTGTTTTGAGGATTTAGAGGTTGATTTTCGTTTCCTTTCAGATGTCAGGAGATGGAAGCAGTCACGGAAGTGTGGGACATGGCCGTTATGGCGACGATGAGGCTGGCCAAGAACATCGTCGTAGAGATCATGACGGAAGGCGTCACCGAGATCATGATGAAAGGAGACGTAGGAACCGTGTCAACGTTATGGATTTCATGAAGATTGGACCTCCTCCGTTGACCGGAAATGAGAATGCTGATGTTGCTGAAGCTTGGGTCGATATCATGGAGCAGTGTTTTCGAGTATTGGACTATGACGAGGATGAGAAGATGGAGGTAGCCGATTTCATGATTCAAGGAAAAGCTCGGAAATGGTGGAAACCTGTTTCTGCTATTCTAGTTCAACAGCATGGGCAGATTCGTTGGGAACATTTCCGTCAGGCCTTCATCAATCATCACTTTCCGCCAGCTCTTCGTCAGGCAAAGGAGATGGAACTGTTGACCATTAAGCAAGGAGATTCGAACATTGAGGATTATCAGAAGCGTTTTACGGATCTGTTGCCGTATGCTCCTCACATCAGTGAGAATTCTGCAGCAAAATATTCTCACTTTTTGAATGGTTTGGACCAGGAGATTTTTGATCGGGTTTCTGTCTGTGATGATCCTACTTCATACGAAGGATTAGTAAATTGTTGTCGCCAAGCCGAGATCAGTATTGCTAAGAGGAAGGCTATGCAAGCTAGCAAAAGTTCTAGTTCGTTGGGACCAAGGGGAACAGTCTTTCAAGAGGTCTGTATCTTTTTCTTCTTCTAGTTCTGGAGGGGTGCACAGCTTTGGCAGGAAAAAGATACAATGTGGCCACTGCGGAGGTAATCACCCGACGGAGAATTGTCGAAGAGCAACAGGTGCATGTTTCAATTGTGGTGGTTTTGGTCACATGAAGAGGGATTGCCCTAATTTGGAGAATCAGAGTGGAGGCGGAGGTTCTATGACAGGGTCTTACAGTGGAAAGGAGTCTGAGGCCACTGTGCAACAGAAAGGTTTTTCTGTTCAAGTTTCTCGTCGTGGAGGAATGTCACAAGGATCTCAGCAACGCCCACGAATTCAGGGGCAAGTGTTTGTCCTAAACCAAGAACAAGCTGAGGAGCATAATGAGATAGTCATTGCAGGTAATTTTCTTTTATGTGGTATTCCTGCATTTGTATTGATTGACACTGGGGCATCGCATTCATTCATAGCATCAATGTTTGTTAAGAAGCATAAACTACCATACGTGTCATTAGATGTTTTGTTGTAGGTGTCTACGCCGATGGGACAAAAGGTTTTAGCTAAGCGACTTGTAGTAGATTGTTTGCTAGAGTTTGAGGGAAAATACTTGTCTGCCAATTTGATGATATTGGCTATGGAAGATTTCGATTGTATTATGGGAATCGACCTATTGACTAAGTATAGAGCGACTGTAGATTGTTATCAAGGTCTCGTTCAGTTTCGTCCAGAAGGAGACGAGAATTGGTTCTTCTTCGGTGAGGGAGCTCGACCTTCAATGCCAGTAGTGTCTGCTGTAAAGGCACAGCGGGCTTTAGCGAAAGGAGGAGAAGGATACCTCATTTATGCTATTGATGTAGCGAAGGATGTAATCGACGTGAAGAACATTCCAGTTGTCGATGAATTTCCTGATGTTTTCCCTGATGAAATTCCTGGATTTCCTCTAGAGAGGGAAGTGGAAGCGGAGATAGAGTTGGTACCAGGAACCACACCTATCTCCAGAGCGCCTTATAGATTGGCACCAACAGAGATGAAAGAGTTGAAACAACAGTTACAAGATCTTCTTGACAAGGGGTACATTAAACCCAGTGTATCTTCTTGGGGAGCACCAGTGTTGTTCGTTAAAAAGAAGGATGGGTCTATGCGACTTTGCATAGATTATCAGCAGTTGAACCGAATAACAGTCAAGAATAAATATCCGTTACCACGGATTGATGATTTGTTTGATCAACTGCAAGGGACTTCAGTGTATTCGAAGATCGATTTACGGTCTGGATATCATCAACTTCAAGTTCATCAACGTGATATCCCTAAGACTGCATTTCGAACAAGGTATGGGCATTACGAGTTTCTAGTGATGCCGTTTGGTTTGACGAATGCTCCAGCAATATTTATGGATTTGATGAACCGAGTATTCCAGGAGTATCTTGACAAGTTTGTCATTGTCTTTATTGATGACATACTGGTATACTCTCGTAGCCTTGAAGAGCATGCACAACATTTAAGGATTGTGTTGCTAACCTTAAGGAATCACCAACTGTATGCTAAGTTGAACAAGTGCGAGTTTTGGCTCGACAGAGTTGTCTTCTTGGGACATGTTATATCCAAAGATGGGATATCAGTGGATCCTAGCAAGATCGAAGCAGTGTTGAGTTGGCCACGATCGGAATCAGCTCAAGAGATAATAAGTTTTCTAGGTTTGGCAGGTTATTACCGGAGATTCATCTCAGGATTTTCTCAGATTACCAAACCATTGACACAACTGACGTGTAAGAATGTGCAGTTCGAATGGACACATGATTGTGAAAATAGTTTTAATGAACTGCGTCAACGTTTGACAACTGCACCAGTTTTAGCTCTGCCATCTGGATCAGGAGGGTACATTGTATACACTGATGCATCACTTCAAGGACTTTGGTGTGTGTTAACCCAGAATGGTCATGTGATTGCATATGCATCCAGACAGTTGAACAAGCATGAAGAGAATTATGGCAGCGATTGTGTTTGCTTTGAAAATCTGGCGACATTATCTCTACGGAGAGAGATTTGATATCTTTACAGATCACAAGAGTTTTAAGTATATCTTCACTCAAGCAGAGTTGAATATGCGCCAAAGAAGATGGATGGATTTGTTAAAGGATTATGATTGCGAAATCAAGTATCATCCAGGATCAGCGAATCTTACAGCTGATGCTCTTAGTCGCAAGGTGAGATTATCTGCACTTCAGACAAGTTTCATATCAAGTGTAATCCAAGATTGTTGTTCTCTGGGATTTCAATTCCGTCATAAGAAAGGAATGGAACACATTCGAGTAACGAGCATTATATCTGAACCGATGTTGTATGCCAAAATCAGAGAAGCTCAGTTTTCTGATCCGAAGGTGGAGAAGTTAGCAAGGTTAGCTAACGGAGACAACACATCAGGCTTTGCGTTCCAAATAGATGGAACCTTGTGTCTGTCAGGAAGAATCGTAGTTCCAGAAGATTCTAAATTGAGGGACGAGATTTTATCTCAAGCTCATAGGAGTAAGTTGAGTATCCACCCTGGAAGCATGAAAATGTATAAGGATTTGAAGACCAAGTTTTGGTGGAAAGGTATGAAGAAAAGTGTTTATCAGTTTGTAGCCAAGTGTTTGGTTTGTCAGCAAGTGAAAGCTGAACATCGACGACTAGGAGGATTACTTCAGAATCTTCCTATCCCTGAGTGGAAGTGGGAGCATGTAACAATGGATTTTGTCACCCACTTGCCGTTGTCTTCTAAGAATTGTGATGCAATTTGGGTTGTTGTGGACCGACTGACTAAGTCAGCACATTTCATTCCGTATAGTCGGGAATATAGTTTCGATCGCATGGCAAGACTATACATCCAAGAGATTCTTAAATATCATGGTGTTCCAACAAGTATAGTTAGTGACAGAGATCCACACTTTACCTCAAGGTTCTGGGGAAGTTTTCAAAAAGCGTTGGGAACGACATTGAGTCTGAGTACTGCCTATCATCCAGAGACCGATGGTCAGTCTGAGAGGACTATTCAGACATTTGAGGATATGTTGCGTGCTTGTGCTTTGGATTTTGGACCAGCATGGCATGATCATCTGCCGCTTGTAGAGTTTGCATATAACAATAGCTACCACAGTAGCATTGGTATGGCTCCTTTCGAAGCTTTGTATGGTAGACGTTATCGTACTCCTTTGTTTTGGGACGAAGTAGGAGAACGACAAGTGCAAGGACCTGAATTAGTGCAACAAGCGATTGACGTAGTGGAATTGATTAAGAAGAGAATTAAAACTGCACAAGATCGTCAATCGAGTTACGCGAATACCAAGCGTAGACCTCTACAGTTTCAGTCAGGGGAAAAAGTTTTCCTTAAAGTTTCACCATTCCGCAGGGTGATGAGATTTGGACTCAAGGGAAAATTAGCCCCAAGATCCATCGGACCTTTTGAGATTTTGGAATGTGTTGGAAATTTGGCGTATCAATTGGCTTTACCGCCGTATCTGTCCAACATTCATAATGTCTTTCATGTATCGTTGCTACAAAGGTATGTAGCAGATGAATCGCACGTTCTTAGTCCTACAGATGTTCAACTTGAAGAAGACTTGACTTATGTCGAGCAGCCGCTTTTATTCCTGGGTAGGAAAGAGAAAAAGCTCAGAAACAAGACCATTCCACTTGTTCTAGTGCAATGGTAATGCCGAGGTACTGCAGAAGCGACTTGGGAGTTAGAGAGTCATATGCGCTCAGAGTATCCACATTTGTTTTGAGTTATATTTTATTCAGTTATATTGTACTTCAGTTTTGATTTCGAGGACGAAATCTTTGTAAGGAGGGGAGGATGTAATGACCCGAATCCTTGTTTTGAATTAAGTATTAATTAAGAGATAATTAATGAGTTTTTAATTAAGTATTATTAAGGAATTGATAAATCGTGATTAAGCTGTTGGTATCCACTGAATTTTAAATGGATAACCGGATCTACTTCAGATTTCATTATCTCGAGAAATCCAACTAGACCAATGAGATTCTGACACATGGCAGATAAGATTGATTCGGATTTCTGAAATAGTCCGGATGCAGCCTATAAATGGAAGCCGAATTCTTTTGTTTTCTTCACCACATTCTTCAGAGAGAGTTCTACTTATATTAGGTTTTCTAGCTAGTTTCTAGGGCACTTTGGTGTCGGGAAGTTTCGGAGCTAGTGTCGACTCGAGGAGGGGTCGGTGATCTGAGATCGAGACATCATCAGCGGGCTGACGACGGACACAGGTATAATCCTAAAGCCTTAAATAGTGATTTAAGGATCATTAGGGAGAACTTGTAGCATGTTTGTTCTGGTTTGATAGTGATTTCATTATGTTGGTATTGTCTAGGTTCAGAGCTTTCTATCAGATTGTTTTAGTGAGGTACGTGATGTACTGACTGAGATATCCAAGCGTAGTATGCACACTTATATGATGCATATTTATCTATTGCATGATATATGTTTACTGCTTTGGCATATTATGCATGACACATCATGTTGAGCCTGATATCTTTTGAGATATACCTCGTTTGTTGGGGCTCCTCAGCCCTATTATGTATTTTGGACAATGGGGCATCGAGAGCTACAGTGTCCGACGGGACCTGCGGGCTCTGATGACCTGGACATTGCAGGTCCACGTCTTGATGATGAGTGTGGGAGCCAAAACATGCCTAGGGCAGATCAGAGACTACACACTCAGGCGCCTCTAGACTGAGCATGAGATTCTTGACTTGATCCTTGATATCCGAGCATATTGCATTTTTCATGCATCATATCAGTTTGTATACTCGTACATTCTCGTATTGGGCGATTGTCGCTCATGTCCTTGTTTTCATCTTGGGCACCCCATTCCACGGGGCAGGTCTTAGGTTGGATGGTTCGGACGACCAGGGCAGTGGCTAGAGCAGTTGGGTTTTCGATGGTGATCCAGTGGAGGTTTTCTGTGGTTTATCGTTTTCTCCTTCAGAATTATGTTTTCGTTATGGTTGTAATAATGTTTAAGACTGATGTTATTGCTCTATTTTTGTTTGGGTTGTAAGATGATTAAGTAATTGGTTTCCGCTGTTTAATTGTTGTTATTAAGCTTTAATGTTGTAGGTTTATTAGTCTGTTTAGTAGTGGCTCGGGTAAGGGCGCTACACCAGTACCAAATAGCGTAACCGAGATCCGTAGCTTCTTGGGTCTAGATGGATACTACCGGAATTTTATTCAAGGATTCTCTTCTATTGCAGTACCCCTGACTGCCTTGACGAAGAAAAATGCGAATTTTATCTGGGGATCAAGTAGCCAAGAGAGTTTTGAGAAGCTGAAGCAAGCTTTGACTTCAGCGCCAGTTCTATCGATGCTATTAGGACAAGGAGAATATGTTCTCTATACAAACACTTCAAAACTTGGTTTAGGCGTAGTTCTGATGCAAAATGATCGAGTGATAGCATATGCATCTAGACCATTGAAGGCTCATGAGAAAAATTACCCGACTCATGACCTCGAGCTTGCAGCAGTAGTATTTTCTCTAAAGGTCTAGATACATTACTTATATGGGAAGAAGTGCAAGATTTTCACTGATCATAAAAGCTTGAAGTACTCCTTTACCGAAAAAGAGTTGAACATGAGGTAAAGAAGATGGTTGGAGTTGGTAAAGGACTACGATTGCACTATTAGCTACCACCCGAGTAAAGATAATGTAGTTGCGGACGCTTTGAGTAAAAAGACAGCAGTCATTGCGCAATTTACAGTTCAAAGACCATTGCAAGTGTAGATTAAGCTATTCGAGCTCGCTGTGCTGTATGGGTTCCTAGTGGCGATTCACTGACATAGTTTGATATAGTTTGATACCGAGATCGACTATGGGTTCCTAGTGGCGTGACTGAGAGAGGTTATTATGAAAGAATCTCATAATACTCCGTGCTACATTCATCCTGGATGTACGAAGATGTATAAAGACTTGCAGTCATTTTATTGGTGGCCAGACATGAAGCGAGACATTTTATATTTTGTGTCCGAGTGTTTGACATGCCAGCAAGTTAGACAGAGCATCAGAGGCTAGCAGGGAAGCTAAAGCCACTTCATATTCCAGAGTGGAAATGGAAAATCATCACAATGGATTTTGTAGTGGGACTGCCAAGGACGATCAAAGGATTCAATGCCATTTGAGTGATAGTTGATCGTCTTACAAAATCAGCGTACTTTCTACCTATTAAGACGGCATTCGTCATGACGCAGTATGCAGTGCTGTATATTCGAGAGATAGTCCGACTGTATGGGATTCCAGTTTCTATTGTTTCTGACAGAGATCTGAGGTTTACATCGTCTTTCTGGAAGAGTCTGCATTCAGCGATGGGAACAAAGTTGTTGTTCAGCACAGATCGATTTCCAAGGAAGTTGGGAACCAAAGTTATCTCTAGTGGAGTTCACCTATAACAATAGCTATCAGGTCGTTTATAGGTATGGCTCCTTATGAGGCACTTTACAGTAGGAAGTTTAGATCACCGATACATTGGGACGCTGGTGAAAGAGGAGAATTTGATCTAGATTTGATCAAGAAAACAACGGAGCTAGTAGTCAAAATCTGAGATAGGATGAAGACTGCACAAATCCGACAAAAGAGCTACGTCGATAAGTGACGAAGAGAACTAGAGTTTGCAGTAGGTGACCACGTATTTGTGAAAGTAGCACCTATGAAGGGTGTTATGAGATTTGGCAAGAAAGACAAACTCAGTCCGAGATTCGTTGGACCGTTTGAAATTCTAGAGAAGATTGGAACATTAGCTTATAGAGTGGCGTTGCCACCAACGCCAGCTGAAGCGCACAGTGTGTTTCATATCTTGATGTTGCGAAAGTACATGTTGAATCCTTCACATGTACTGAATTATAAACCTCCACAGTTGGCTCCAAATATGTCTTACGCGGAAAGACCTATACAAATTCTGGATAGGCGAGAAAGAAGGCTCTGAAACAAATTTATTCAAATGGTCAAAGTCAAGTGGCTAAATCACTCGGGAGAGGAAGCTACTTGGGAAACTGATAGGGACATGTAGAGTTGCTACCCGTATTTATTCGGTAAGTTTTAATTTCGAGGACGAAATTTCATTTAAGGAAGGGAGGAATTGTAAAGTACAAAATGCGATAACATAACCTAACTGCATGCAAATCTGAGAAAAAAATTGAAAATGACTAATTGAATTGTTTTAATTGCATTTATTAACTACGGAAGGCATGTTTACACGTTTAAAATAGGTTTTTCTACTAGGATGTATAAAGCTGTGGTTTTATGGGTTATCCGAGACACGATCGAGGAACAGAGATCAGGGACTGTAAAGGGAAAATATTTTTATTAATTTTTTTATTATTTAATATATGGTATATTTTATATGGTATTTTCGAAAATGGAAACTTTTGAGATGTTTTTACACGCCGAATCGTATTTTAAACCGGCAATCGATTTATGACAAAAATAAGAACTTTTTGGAGGCTCAGTTAATATTTTTGAAAAGTATCCTATACAAAATATTTTTATTATTATCTAATGGGCCTATTATACTATGATAAATGGGACTAAACTTGTACCGTGTATTTATATCAAAATTGAACCTATCAAACCCTACTTTTACAACACAAACTCATGCACACAAGCTCCTAAAACCCTAGGACTCTCCCACCAACGGAAACACGCACACACTCCGCACTTTCAAGGTCTTCATGTGAGTTTTGAGGAAAAACGCAGCAAGTCTCGTTCCCCTCCGCCAACATTTTTCGCATCCACAAATCATTTTTCGTGCGTAAAATACGTAAAAGCATGCCTTAATTTTCCTTCACTCATCTTTCACACCATATTATACGTTTTAATACATGTGTGCATGAAAACATGATTCACTTTCTTTTATTTTCGTTTTTATGGTTATACATGATCAAGACTAGAGTTTTCATCTTTTAAAACCATGATTATGATGCACAAAGGGGCTTCCATGGTAGGGTTACTAGAAGGGGCGCTTTTCAACAAGTTTAAGGGTCATGAGTGCATGTTTAAGGGCTGGACAACGTAGGGAACCTTGATGAACAAAAATTTGATTTGCATAGACTAGGGTTTCGGCTTTGGGTTCCTACAGGGGCACAACTCTTAGATGTTGTAGGTTTACATACAAGAGACCTAAGGGGATGGTATGATGGTCCTATGGTTGTTGCATGAGGACTGTTTCGAAGGCAAAGGGCTGTGGCGTGAGGCTTGGGCGTGCATGGCTTGAAACAATCGGGTTTTGGGGCTGGGGCTTCTAGGCTTGTTAATTTCTGTCTAGTAGGTTCCCTAGGGTTTTTTTATGGTCCTAAGATGGTCATCTAGGGTCTGGATGGGTTGGCCAAGGGCTAGGGACGAATGAAATTAGGTTTTTTTGCAAGTTAGGTTTTTGGGAATTGGCAGAATTTCCCAGCAGGGTCCTAGGCTTGTTCAAGGGTTTCAATTGGTTTGATTTAGGTTGAATAGGGTATGGATAAGTGTTAATAAGCTATGGTCCAAGTTTCGTAATGTTTGGTTAAGTTTTGAGTCGATTCGGGTTAAACCGAGACATATGGTTAAGTTTTAAAACGAATTGAGAAATTAGTCTAAGAGCTTAAGTTTATGTCCAAGAAATGTTTATGGGTGTGTGTTTAAGGTGTTATGTTAAGATTAGATGGATTCGGGTCGTCATTTTAAGGTTGAAGTGTAAATTGAGAAAGTTAGGGTTTCAGGGGCAAAACGGTCATTTTATACTTGGAAAATGTTAAATGTCTTGGTAGTGTCCTGAATGTTGTATTGAATGTTAAAATATTTATTTTAAATGTTTATGAAATTTTATGATGAAACGTTAATTCTAAAATACGTGTTGCATGCTTGGTTTAAAAGAAAATGATATATATGTGCATTAATTTTTATAAATGATGAAAGGATGAAGGAGGTGACTTGATTGTGACTAATACAATGATATGATGATATATTAGGTCAAGGCTTAGTTGACGGGTGAGAGTATCGATGATGTCCCTGCCACCTGGTACCATGGTTATACATAGATGGATCTATCGAACTACATCTAATACGAAATTCCAATTAATAATCTGAATTCAATAAAAATGAGAAAATGTATACGTATATGATGAAAGTAAATGTTTATGATGAAAGGTTTAAAGTTCTGCATATTCATGAAAAACTATTTTATTAAAAGTGTCTTTCACTGTTGCTTGTGAATGTATATATATTACTTCTTATTATGGTTAAGGTTTTCTGAATCGATAGACTCACTAGATGTGATCGATGCAGGTGAGCATAATGTTGTTGAAGATGGAGGACTTGATGGTTGAACTAGCTGGACTGATAGTGGACATAACCCAAGGACCTTTGCTAGTTTTCCGCATTAAGATTACTTTAAAGATTTTATAACGTTTATGAATTTATATGCTTTTGAGCGGTTTTGAGATATTTACGATTTTATGCTTTATTTTGAAAAACACTAGTTTTGGTTTACGGTTTATGATTTTATGTTTTGCATAAGTTCTTTTGGATTTTCAAATAATAGGTTGGTTGGTTTATTTTAAATTGTACAAAAGTATATTTAAAAATACATATATACATGTATAGTATATTTTGGCCGAATGGAAGGATATGAAGGAAAAAAGTTCTAGTACATTTTGAAGAAAAACAATTAGTGGACGTTTTAGAAGGCAGAGAATGTAAGCCTGAAAGATAAATCAATTAAATCTACCAGCTTGTAACGAAAGAAACTTGACGGTCTTAAGGTAAAACTAAGTCAGCTAGCCACTGTAAATGATTAAATGAGAAGAATGTTCCAAGACACTTTGAATGAAAATCAAAAGTTGCTTAAATTAATTAACACTTGGAACCAATCTTCAGTTTTCTTAAATAAGATGCATGAAAAAGAAAAAGCAAGTTGGTGATAGAATTGGCCTAGGCATTGGCAATGATAATTTCAATCATATCTGGACAAATGCAAGTCTAAGATGATAAACTTTTTTGGTACAGTATGATATAGGAACATGATAAGCCCGAAATCCAAGCAGACCAGAAAGTGCCTTATCTAAACAAGGCTAAGCATAGATGACTGGGATACGTTGAACCTCAGATCACTAAGTCTCCAAAGACATGGCTAAAGCCAAGATCAAATAGAATGGGACCATGTAATTGGTTGAGTTCCAACCAGTTTTGGAGGAAATTGTTTCTGTAAGTTCCAGGAAATTCGATTTACGTAACCTGAATGCATGGAATCTAGATTTTTATTTTAAAAATATGTGTTTAATTATTTTTATGCATTTAATGCATAATTATTGCATGGTTAGGGTTTATTTCATGATTTATTTTAAAATTTCATGCATTAGAGTTTTAAGTTGAACTTCGCGCTCGAACGAGAAACGGAGACCGGGAAAAATTAAGAAAAATATTTTTATTAAATAATTAAATTTAATTATTTAATAAGATGTGTTTTAAGTGTATTTTTTAAAAATGGGTCTTGGTGGGTATTTTTACTCGTCGGGTCGTATTTTTAGTGGGTACGCAAATTTTAACAATTCGGAGGACTTTTTGAGGGTACGGGCAATATTTTCGAAAACGTACCTAAACAAAATATTTTTTGGGAGCATTTTTGGGTTTGATGGATTTGTTTTAATGCTTAATGGGCTCAAAACCCTTTTTAATCATTTTAAAATTTAGATTAAGCACATTAGAGCATGTTTTATTTATTTGAATCCTACCCTAGCAAACCCTAACCCTATTCCCTCCTAGTGGCTGCCCTTCCCTCCCCATCAGCAGCCTCTTCCTCACGTTTTTGTAACAGCAACCAGCCCCCATTGATTTTCCTCCATTATTTCTCAAGCAAGTTCCCCCCCCGCTCCTTTGGTGCTTCCCCGACGCGTGTTTTTTTGAGTCTTTGAACATCTACACATCAAGGCATGCCATTTATCTTTATTTTGATCACCGGTAATTCATGATGTAAATATACTGAAGTTTGTGTCGTGTGTGAAGGCTTCTCGGTTCTTGCATATTAAATCTTTTGTGCTTTCGTTTTGTCATGATATCCTCATGTTATGCATTCGACTCACGTTTTATTGATCTTTATGTAAGGGGGCTGCTATGGCTAAGTTTTTTGAGTCAGTTCACGTCGAGGAATATGATGAAAAGTGGCCGAGAGCATGTCGAGACTTGGTTAGTGCGGAGCCGATCGGTTTTGGGTTTAGTAAGTTCATATTGGCTAGATCAGAAAATAATAGAAGGGGATGATGCATGGGATGTTCCAGGGACGTGGGGGAGGCCTTGATGGGTCTAAGACATGGCTTGGAGCAGCTCATGCATGGCTGGCCTCGGGTTGAAGGGAGATCGAAGGAGCTAGCAGCAAGTTAGTGTCGAATTATTGGATTTTTGGTTTGTTTCGTGTAGGTCTCGGGAGCAGCGTGCTGGTGACTGTGAGCTTGGGTTAGGTCAGTCCAAGAGGGTCCTAAGGTGGGCTAGGAAGGGTTGGTTCAGGGCTGGTTCGAGTTGGTAGGGCCTAGGATCGAATGTTTGCGTGCTTGGTGAGTTAGAGTTCGATTATGCATGCGCTGGAAATTTCCAGCAACATTGGGGCATGGTTTCTAGGTCCTAAGTGGTCTGAAATAAGTGGGTTAGAGGCTGGTCATGTAGGTTTGAGTTGGGAAAAATTTGGGTAAGTTTATGGTTGATTCGGGTTAAAACCGGGACCCCGATTCAATTTTAAAACCGAATCTATTAAGTTTTGAAACGAGCTCGAGTTTAAGTGTAAGAAACATAAATATTTTTTGGAATTATTTAAGGAGTTTGGTAAGCTTCGCGTCGAAGTTTAGAGGTCCAGGGGTAAAAATGTCATTTTGGGTTCAGTGGCAAAATGGTCATTTTGCACCAGGGTTAGGTTTTTAGCCCTGACAGCGCCTTGAGCACAAATATTTCATTTTTTAAATGTTTATACATAATGTACATGATTTTTATGTAAATATGAAAAATACGTTGGATGCTTGATTTTAAAGAAAAGTTTATGTATATGTATGTTTTTCTTAAGTAATGATTATGATGACATGTTTTTGAAGGAAGGGAGTTGGTTGTGACTAATACAATGACATATTAATACGATGATATGTAAGGCCAATGCTAAGTGGATGGGTAATACTGTCACTGATGTCCCCTCCGTCGGGTACCGCGGTTGTACGTAGATGGATCCATCGCCTAATACGATGATATGAAAGTCACAGCTGACGAACAAAATTCAAATTAGGAAAACGAACACGTATATGTTGATATGTTATGAAATGTTTATGCTTTAATAGACCAAGATTATGCAAACGATCTTGTGAGTTCATGAATTGTATTTTTATTACAGTACTTTTCACAGTTGCATGTTATGTATATGTACTTGCTATTAATGTTACAAGTGTGTTGAGTCTTTAGACAAGTTAGGTGTGAATGATGAAGGTGAGCATGTTGATCAGGAGAAAGGTGCCGAAGACTGAGTAGGCAGGGCTGGATATGTGCATGCTAACCCGAGGACCTCATTTTTTCTGCACATCACGTTTTGAGTTAGGAGTGGACATGAATATTTTATACGATATGTTTTGGCAAGTTGATGGTTGTGAGGATTCTTACTTGTTTCATATTTTCATTATTCTAAACGTAAGTCAAGTTTTGACTAATTGTCTATTTTTAAAAATGCAGTATTTTTACATGTTTTCTTATGGCTACTATTTTATAAATGTAAATTTTCAGCAGTATCGCATGCATGCATTTAGATAAAATTTCGAATAATAGCTTTAAAAAAAATCGTATCGTTATAAAGTGAGTAGATGTTTCAATTGATATCAGAGCAAGGTTCATATATAGGGTTGTGTAACCGCCAGTTTCTGCAGCTCAATTTTCAAACCTCAAGTCTGTAATCTTTTATGTTTTTAATAGTTTGATGCTATCAGCTGCATGATTTCATGATTTACATTTTACAATGATTTACAATACATGTTTAGATGTTTTCACGATTTAAGGATTTACCGTTATAAGAACCAGATTAAATTGCATGATGGGTTAGGTTTAGAATTTGGATTGTATTTAGATATCATGCCTCCCAGATGCGCCCCTAGTACATATCGACATGATGATATTACTGGAGGCGGCAGAGGCCCTCCACCACCACCATCGTCGTTTGATGCAACTACCTGTGTACTGGAGGGTACGGCTAGGCTGTTGGAGCAGGTGCAGTAGGCTCCCCGACCGCAGACTGATATATTTGAGAAGTTCAGACGGCTCAACCTGAAGGAGTTCTGGGGTACCACTGATCCATTTTTAGCAGAGGGATGGATCCGCTCATTGGAGCTCCACTTTCAGTACTTGGATATGAGAGATGGCAGCCTGGTCTGGTGCGCCACGTATATGTTGAGAGATGATGCATCCCTTTGGTGGGAGGGAGCAGCGCACGGGCTGAATTTGGCTACCCTCACTTGGGAGCAGTTCAAGGAAGTGTTCTACGACAAGTATTTCTCAGCTGATGTCAGGGGTTGCCTGACGAGGGAGTTCATGAGTCTCCGCCAGGGGGACTTGACAGTGGCAGAGTTTATACAGAAGTTTGACAGGGGCTGTCACTTTGTGCCCCTTATTGCTATAGATGCTGCCCAAAAGTTGAGACATTTCATGGATGGCCTCAGGCCTACTTTGCGCCGGGAATTGATGCTGATGAGACTGACTAGCTTTGATGAGGCCACTTCTTGTGCCTTCCAGGAGGAGCAAGCTCTCCGAAACAATTGATTTTGATATGCAGCAGAAGCGGCATCAGGCCAGTCCAGCTCCAGCCACAGCAGAAGCCCCAGGGACAATTCAGGAGGCTAGGACAGCAGCGACCGCCCTTGACACCAGGGGCCCCTCAGCTGGAGGAAGGGCACCCATGTAAGCAGTGCAACAAATTACACTACGGCAAATGCATGTGGGGCACCTTCAGATGCTTTTTATGCAAAGAGGAGGGTCACAAGGCGGTAGATTGCCCTAGGAACAAGGGCCCCACTACTTGTAGAGCATATGTGATGCATGCCGAGGATACTGAGGCGGAATCAGATTCGACGCTGATCACCGGTAACCCTTTATGTTTAAGATTTTAATTTATCCCTTTGATTGCATGGGTTATATGATTATTGTGAGAATTTATTTTTGGGATTGAGAACGAAGAAGGAATTAGGATGCATGTTCTACCTAGTTGGGATTAAGGGTTGAATTGCTTGAATTGAGAATTTTAAGGACCTAAGTGTAATAATCGATAATATGAGGACCTAATTGCAAAACTCGAAATTTTTAAGGGGCTATTTTTGAGTTTTCTGAATTTTTGGGTTTAACGCTTAAATTTCGAGAATTTTACGATTTTATGGGCTAAATTCGAAAATTTTTGGGGACAAGATGGCAAATTTCAAAATTGTAAGGGCCAGAATGTAATGTTCGGAAACTTTAAGGGTCAATTTGTTTGAAAGTTTGAAAGATGGTTGTTAATAACCCCTTTGCTTACCGTATTATCAATAGTACTTACAGCAGTTTTCTTAATAAGAAGTTGATGCAGCAGGACAGAGTTATAGCCTATGCGTCCCGACGGCTGAAGGTCCACGAGAAGAATTATCCGGCGCATGACCTCGATCTAGCAACAATGGTTTTTTCCTTGAAGATTTGGAGGCACTATTTGTATGGGGAGAAGTACAGGATTTTCACAGACCATAAAAGTCTGAATTACTTCTTCACACAGAAAGATCTGAAGATGCGACAGCGGAAGTGGCTAGAGTTAGTGAAGGATTATGACTGAAACATTAGCTACCATCCGGGTAAGGCTACTGTTGTTGCAGATGCCCTGAGCAGGAAGCACCCAGAGCATGCTCATTTTTCGGTACTGAGACCGCTGCAGGAGGAGATTCAGAGGTTTAAACTTGCAGTTTATGCCCGCGGAAATGCCTCAAATCTTGCTACTCTGACAGTACAGCCGACTTTGAGAGACAGAATTCGGGCAGAGCGGACTTCTGACGAGCAGTTGCAGAAGTGGAGACAGAGGGACGAGGCTAAAGGCCGGAGACTGTATACAGTTGTGGATGTCATAGTTAGATATAGAAACCGACTGTGGGTTCCTGACAGTGATTCCCTGAGAGTAGATATCTTGAGCGAGGACCCACAGCACCCGGTACTCCATCCATCCAGGGTGTTCGAAGATGTGTAGGGATCTTCAGTCTCTTTATTGGTGGTCGGGCAGGAAGCGGGATATTCTGCGATTCATCTTCCAGTGTTTGACATGTCAGCAAGTCAAGGCAGAGCATCAGAGACCTGCATGGAAGCTTAGGCCACTCCCTATTCCCAGATGGAAATGGGAGAACATCACCATGGATTTCGTGACAGGGATTCCGAGGACGACTGACGGATAT
Source organism: Primulina tabacum (assembly GCF_025594145.1). Taxonomy (NCBI): domain Eukaryota; kingdom Viridiplantae; phylum Streptophyta; class Magnoliopsida; order Lamiales; family Gesneriaceae; genus Primulina; species Primulina tabacum. The sequence continues at coordinate 43,090,621 of NC_134554.1, forward strand.
AATGCCATATGGGTGATCGTTGATCGGCTCACTAAATGAGCACATTTTCTACCTATCAAGAAAACTTTCACCATGACTCAGTACGCAATGCTGCACATCAGAGAGTTAGTCCGGCTGCATGGGATTCCAGTGTCCATCGTGTCAGACCAGGATCCGAGATTCACGTCTGCATTGTGGAAGAGTCTGCATCAGGCGTTGGGTACTAAGCTGCTATTCATTACTGCCTTCCATCCTCGGATCGACGGTCAGTCAGAGAGGGTGATTCAGATATTGGAGGACCTACTTAAAGCTTGCATGATCGACTTCCAAGGCAGCTGGGAGCCGAAGTTATTACCTCTTGTGGAGTTCACATACAACAAAAGTTATCAGACATCTATCAGTCTGGCTCCATATGAGGCATTGTACGGGAAGAGGTGCAGGTCTCCAGTGTATTGGGACGAGGTAGGTGAGAGGGCAAAGATAGGGCCGAATATCATCAGTCAGACTGTAGAGCTAGTGGGCAAGATCCGAGACCGGATGAAGATTGCTCAGAGCCGGCAGAAGAGTTACGCAGATCAGCGGCGCAGATATCTTGTGTTTGCCGTAGGGGATCGGGTATTTGTGAAGGTCGCACCGATAAAGGGTGTGATGATATTCAGGAATAAGGGCAAGCTCAGTCTAAGATATATAGGGCCCTTTGAGATACTGGAGAGAGTTGGGACACTTGCATACAGAGTTGCACTAGTACCGTCGAATCTGACGGGAGTTCATAATGGGTGTGATGAGATTCGGAAATAAGGGCAAACTCAATCTCCTTCGATCCTAGCCCCAAACCAATGAGACCAGACCCTAACCAACCATCCTAGAACAAAGAATGAACCCATTGGACCCTCTTGGACCAGCCCTACGCGCCATGCACGTGAAGCCCTCAACCCCGCGTACCCCATGATCATGCAACCACCTTCAAAGACTTCTTCGACGTCTCCTTCAAGATTATTCTTCAGAAGGAGCTGTTTGAGGAGTTGGCCAACTTGGAGGACCAAATTTTAGAGATAGAGGATATTGATTTAGATTTTGGCCACAGAACTTTTATCGAATTCCAACTTAGAGAGCTCTTCTGCACTTGATCGTTATTCAAAGAGAATAAAATTATACTCAACAAAGTCAAACATCACTCGATGACGCGACAATAATCTCTCATCTGAGATTTAACATTATCCCTACTGCCAATAAAGTTCGTTCCAAAATGCAATAATTTCAAATGCCCGAACAAATATTGCCCCAAAACTTTTGAAGTAAATGTTGAGGCAGCACATGCTATGACTGCATAAATGGTGATGGAAATGGAAGCTGAAGAAGGAGTTAACTCAATCATCACTGATCATGCCTTCTTCCCAAAGAATAAATCATATTGTGTTACTTCGACCGATGATTTCATGGGTAAAACCACTAACGCAACCGCTAAACAATCAGCCGCTAAAGTGCCCAAATTAACCGCTGATCCTACACCTGATCCAACCGTTGATTCTACTTTTGACCAAATCGTTGACACCAACACAAATGGAGTACAATTGCACCAGGGAGTACATGTTCCTTCCTCTCTCCCCTCTAGAGATGTCAATGGGGCGGGTATGAGACGGGTTTGGCTAAATCCAAGACCCTCCCCATGAAAAAAACTTTGACACATTACCGCCCCCACCCCGATTAAATATTCTTCGGACCCACCCCACCTTGAATACGAAACGGGGCCGGGTAGACCCGTGAGACCCGTGAGACCCAAATTTTTTAAAATAAAAAAATAATATTTCTTCTCACATGACTGAATTGTGAAACAGACAAGCCTCTAAATACAACATTATGGAAAATTAATTCATGTCTTCGACCACACTTAATAATAACAAACAAATTATTTTCACGACATAAAGAATTACATAAAAAAAAGAGTTACTAGCTCTCCAAAAAAATCTTGACATCCCCAAAAATAAGTCATAACATAATTTAAACAGATCAATATAAAATCAGCGAGTATGCAATATTTCAGACACATTTTTCGGGATCATTTTCATCTTCATCAAGAATGGTGGGAGAAGTTGGTAAACTACTTGAAGAATTAACTACAAAATTAAATAGAGAAAATACATTGAAAAAATAAAACTGTAATTTCAAATTGTAAAAAAATGTAATTTAAAAAGAGAAAGTACAGTAAAAAAAATTAAAATGAAAGTACAATAACAAAATAAAGTTGTGATTTATTTACCTTTCACCTCACCCCATAACCATTTTCGCGAGCACATCAATACCTCCAAAGTCGTTGGATTAAGTCTACTAAGATAAGGACCAACTATTCTTCCACTATTGCTAATATCAAATTCAAATGCAACAGTTGACATAGGAATAGCTAAGACCATTATGGTTGAGGTGAGCTACTAAAAAAATGAAAATTAATAAAACTAAAACCCTAAAGTATTTATATCCACATATATGAGGCGTGTATGGGGCGGGTATTATAGGACCCATGACCCGTCCCATATCAGGACGGGTCTGAAAAATTGGACCCGAGACCCGCCCCATGACCCATTTAGTATGCCCAAACCCACCCCATACACGCGTGTCCATTGCGGGTCTGGGTTTTCCATTGACATCCCTACTCCCCACTGATATACTAGGTACCATTCTCACTACTGATGAACTGGAGATACCACTACCGAAAGTTCTTTAAACTTATGTGGATGATGTGGTATGGTTAATGATAGACTCTTCGGAGTCTTACCATGTCCCAAAGAAAATACTACATTTACAAGTCTCCAAAGTCTGTCCGTCGAGACCATTTTTGAAGAACAACCGTTGAGATCCTCTACAATTTGATAAACATAAAAATTGTACATTAATTAAATGTTTTATAATATAAATATATAGTTTTTGTTTTATTAAATGTTTAAATATTATATGTTTTATAATAAATTGTATAAAATATAAGTTGTTGTGTAATTACAAGTTTTTACTATTTTTTACAGGTTCGATAAAACAAGAATAAACTTGGCATTGCAAATGGGATTAAGATGATTCTTGGACCTGTAGAAAGTTGATGTTAATATCTACAATATTGGTGGCAAGCATGAGATAAAAATCATCTCACAATTGGGATCAAATTAAGCAACAAATAAAGTTACCAAAGGAGTGACAGTTTTACCATGCTCTAGTATTTTGACCATATCTCTCAAATTACTTGGTCAAATGGTTTGAAAAAAATACCACAAATAGACAACTCAATTATCCACATGTTTCTTTTTATGTGAAAAAGCAAATTTGGAGAAGAAGATTTTCAAAAGTGACGTGTAATATAATATAATATCTTGGAACACCAATGAAGACTTACGTGTAAAAAAATAATATTTTATTTGTGATTGTCTCCCCAAATTTGGCTATAAATAAGGGTACATTGTAATGAATTGAGATATTCCTCATTCTATGAACAAATCTTTGAGTTCATAATATTTCTCTCTATATTTTTCCTTTATTTCTTCATTTAAATATAATTAGCATGTTAATTTCATATTCAAAGTTTTACACTTTGAATAATGAATAGCTAACTTCCTAAAGTTGAGATGAAAAGGTGAAACTCTTGGCATGATAATAAAGTTAATAAAAGGTAAGAATCTATGTTTTATATTATTTAATCATTATTTATTGTTTATGTGATATTTATTTCTTTAAGCATTTTTATACCATACTTATAAGTGAGAGTTTTGATTTATTGTTGCTATATGTTACACTAAATTCTTGGAACCATTTAAATGTTAGTTTGGTGTTACCAACCATTTAAAGTGGATGCCTTGATTTATTATATATAAATATATTATAATATTAAATTCTTGGAACCATTTAAATGTTTGTTTGGTTTTACCAACCATTTAAAGTGGGAACCTTGATTTACTATATATAAATATATCATAATATTAATTTCTTGGTACCATTTAAATGTTAGTTTGATTTTACCAACCATTTAAAGTGGGAACCTTGATTTAGTGTTTACAAATATATATAGCACAATAAATACTTTGACACATTTATAAGTTTTGGTATATATTATATGTGAGAACCCGGATTTTTCGAAGCAAAGCACCTCAAAAAGCTCGGAAAGTAGCTCAAAAAGACTAAGACACATTTAATATGCAAGAAATAACCCATGAACTAACCAAGATGACCCTTGAATTGGATAGAAATTTTACCAAAATAAATGCCTTGCTTGGAAATCAAGGGGACGGCCAAGGCTAGTGGAAAGGACAAGAATTTTCTATAATAGCACCTCAATTCTCATGCCAAATACACTTCAAAAATTCCCTCAAAAGCCTCCAAATTTTCGGCCCCTCCACCAAGTACACTCACGGCCGCCGAAAGCAAGGAAGGAAGCTCGTGCAGTCCAAGTGCTTAGAAGATACGTCGAAGTACTCGAGTTTTACGTCGAAGTTCTGTCGAATTTTCAGAAGAAAAACTTCGTTCAAGGATCTGCATATTCGTACCGTACCTTCAAGAATCGGTAAGTGGGCTTTTGTTACGTATACTTTTTGTATTTTAAAACTTGAATATATAAGTTATGACATGCGTTTATGTGTGTCCTTTTTTCGAAAATTCAGTATGTTCTGTTTTAAAATTTCGATCGATTATGTGCTCTGTTTGTTGTTCGAAATTTTTTGGTTCCGCTGAATCCGTCTGAAATTCTGATATCTGAAATTCTGAAAAGTTCTGTCCGATAAATCTGAATTCTGTGTTGCACTGTTACAACTCGATTTGAAATAGGACGAGAATTGTGATTCTGTCTGGCCCCCAATGGTGGGTATAAAACCATTTCTGTCTGGCCCCCATTGGTGGGTATAAAACCATGTTCTGTCTGGCCCCCATCGGTGGGTATAAAACCGTGTTCTGGCCTCACCCCTTAGAGGACTAACATATTGGGGACAATTTGACCATGAAAATGAGATGAGTAACAGTGTTCTGTCTGTTCTGATATGTTATGTTCTGAATTGAGTAATCGGTTTCAGAATTGTTTTGAATCATATGATGAATTCTGTCATTTATTCGATTTGTCTCTGTCCTGATAAGTTAAGAATATTAAGTTTTGAAAGTCTGTTAAAAGAACGTTTTAAGAAAACTAAGTTCTATATGTATCTTTGGAATCGATCGACCCCCACTTGCTGAGTGTTTCCCAAAACACTCACCCCTTACAAATTTCAGATAAAAATGAGGAGCAACTGGATGAGGAAGAGCAAGATGCTTTCTGGGGTTGGTGAACCGGAGATCAAGATCAGAACTCAATATTTTGCTTTTCTTTCGTTTCCGCTATTTGAAACTCTGATGTATTTTATTCCATTGTCATTGTAAGACAATACTTTATTTATGAAAAAGACTGGTTTGATTTGATACGAGGCTTTATTGTTTTCAATTTAATTGTTAAACAATGCCGGATGTCACCGATGCTTCGGACTCGGGGCGTGACATTATATACTTATAAGATAATAATATATAACATAATATAAATATGATTATTTAATATATTGGAACCATTTTATTAAGTGGATTTCAATAATGTTCGTTAATGTTAACTTTATTAAAATACCAAGAGTGGATCCTTTAATCTCAACTACTTAAATTAAAATTTGAACAATTAAAAATTACCAATTAAAGATTCAAACAACTAAAAGAAAAAATAAATAAAAAGACATTGTAATGGACTTGTAATTACCTTAGCTTCCTCGTGGATACGATATTCGAACTCACCGAATTATACTACTTGTGGAAAACCTGCTCTTAGGAGTGCAACAATCAAAGTCGCAACAAGGTTTTGGCGCCGTTGCTGGGGAAGTATAATTTAATTTCAAGTCTATTTAATTTTGTTTATAGTTTATTTTTCTTTATTTAAATTTTTATTGCTTTTGTGTGTTTTTATTCTTTTGCATTTGCATGAGCATTTGGTCACGTACACTTAGTGGTCGACTCATTCGAAATAACCCTTTATTTTTACAAAACATGGCGGAAGAACCCATCCAAGAAAATGAAGATGAAATTCAATCTCAACATGATCATGATAGACGAAGAACACTTAGAGATCACATGAATCCTACACGTACTAGTGCACCTTCATGTCTAGTTTTTCCCCCTGATGCATCTCATTTCAATTTTAAGCCTGGTATTATCCAACTTTTACCCAATTTTCATGGCTTAGATTCTGAAAATCCATACATGCATTTACGAGAGTTTGAAGAAGTGTGCAACACATATAATGATCTAAATTGTAGCATGAACACCATTCGACTTAAGCTTTTTCCTTTTTCTTTAAAAGATAAAGCTAAAACTTGGCTACAAAATCTTAGATCGGGATCCATTCGAACTTGGGATGAATTGCAACAATAATTTTTGAAAAAGTTTTTTCCATCTCATAGAACAAATTCTTTCAAAAAGCAAATCATCACTTTCACTCAAAAACAAGGAGAAACTTTTTATCAGTGTTGGGATAGATACAAAGAATTGCTTAATCTTTGTCCACATCATGGTTTTGAAATTTGGAGAGTTGTTTCTCAATTTTATGAAGGCTTAACACCTAAAGATAGGCAAATGGTTGAATTTATGTGTAATGGAACATTTGAAGATAAAGATGCAAATGAGGCAATTGAGTATCTCGATTCATTAGCTGAAAATGCTCAAAATTGGGACACTATAGGTACAATCGAACCATCAAACAAGATTCAATCTCCTACATCTGGTGGAGGTATGTACACTCTCAAAGATGAACATGATCTTCAAGCTAGATTTACCTCTTTGGCAAGAAAAGTTGAGGCACTTGAATTGAAAAAGAATGGTCAATTAAAATCTGTTCAAAAAATTGTGTGTCACATCTGTGATACAAGTGATCATTTTACAAAAGATTGTCTCACTTTGCCCTCTTTTAAAGAATGTCTCCATGAACAAGCCAATGTTTTGAACAATTTTAAAAGGCCAAATTTTGAACCATTTTCTCAAAATTACAATCCAGGTTAGTGAAATCATCCAAATTTTAGTTGGAGGAATGATAATGCTGCACAATTTTCACAACCACATTTCCAAAATCAACAAAATTTTCAAAATTATGCACCTTATGTTCCTCCACCTAAAAGAAATTTGGAAGATACATTGAATTCTTTCATTGCAAAGCAAGAGTCTATAAATACTCAAACTGCTCAAACCATGACAGATTTGAAAGATACTCTTGATAAATTTGCATCTGCACTTAATGTTCATGAAAAAGGATAAATTTCCTTCACAACCTCTGCCTAATCCCAAGGATCATCATTCACAAACTGGAACTTCTGGAACTCAATCGATGGATCAGGTAAAATCTGTTATTACCCTTCGAAGTGGTAAGGTTGTGGAAAAATCCATTCTTGAACCTTGTGAAGATGATGATAAATCAACTCCAAAGGGTAAGGAAGTGGAACCCATAACTTGCGAAGAGGAGGTTCAACAGACAGTGTCACCATCATTCCCTCATGCATTGAAAAAAACAAAAAAATCAAATTTGAATTCTGATATATATGATATTTTTAAACAAGTAAAAGTTAATATTCCTTTATTAGATGCAATAAAACAGGTACCATCATATGCCAAATTTTTGAAAGACTTGTGCACTGTGAAAAGAAAATTGAATGTGAAAAAGAAAGCATTTTTAGCCGAACAAATAAGTGCACATTCAAAATAATAATACTTTGAAATACAAAGACCCTGGTTGTCCTACTATTTCATGTATTATTGGAGAACGAAAGATTAAAAAAGCCTTGCTTGATCTTGGAGCTAGTGTGAATTTACTTCCATATTCAGTTTATCAAGAACTCAATCTAGGCGAGTTAAAATCTACTTCGGTAACACTTTTACTTGCCGATAGATCTGTTAAAGTGCCAAGAGGTATGGTAGAAGAAGTATTGGTCCAAGTTGATAAATTTGTATATCCTGTCGATTTCATAGTTTTAGATACACAACCTATCGAAGCTTGTAATGCAATTCCTGTAATTCTGGATCGTCCATTTTTAGCAACTTCTAATGCCCTTATAAATTGCAGGAATGGAACAATGAAGTTGTCATTTGGTAACATGACATTGGAGCTCAATGTTTTTAATCTTTGTAAGCAACCACATGATAAAGGAGATGAAAGTGAAGATGAAAATCTTATTGAAACTCTTGTGGAAGAAAACATTCAAGATGGGAGTACTCGTGATCAATTAGATATTTGTTCAATTGAAACTGTTAAAGAAAATATTGAAATTGATCTTGATGATTTTATCAGGTATCACTCGTTACCAGGATCAGAGAAAGAATTTGATGCAAAATATGAGAACAAAGACGAACCACCCATATTGGAGTTAAAACCCTTGCAAGAAGAATTGAAGTATGCATTTCTTGGAGAAGATGAAACATATCCGGTGGTAATTTCTTCCAAACTAGAAAGTGATCAAGAAGGTAAATTAGTTGATATGCTTAAAAGACATAAAAATGCAATTGGTTGGACACTAAAAGATCTCAAGGGCATTAATCCACTAATTTGCACACACAAAATTCATTTAGAAGAAAATGTTAAAACATCTCAACAACCACAAAGGAGATTAAATCCACACATGAAAGATGTTGTGAAAACTAAAGTTCTCAAACTACTTGATGTTGGGATTATCTACCCTATTTCTGATAGTAAGTGGGTAAGCCCAACACATGTAGTTCCAAAAAAATCTGGCATCACAGTGATAAAAAATGAAAAAGGTGAATTGTTAACAAGTCGAGTCCCATCTAGTTGGCGGATGTGTATTGATTATAGAAAATTAAATGACGCCACTAGAAAAGATCATTTTCCATTACCATTTTTGGATCAAATTTTAGAAAGAATAGCAGGTCATCCATACTACTATTTTCTTGATGGATATTCAGGTTATTATCAAATTCCCATTGCACTCGAAGATCAAGATAAAACTACATTCACATGTCCTTTTGGAACATTTGCATTTAGAAGGATGCCATTTGGATTATGCCACTACAAGAAAATCTTAATTCAACAACACATCAAAGACAACAGTTTTTTATAAAAACCGTTGTGCTTTGTCTTTTAACAACGGTTTCAAGAGAAACCGTTGTCGTAGGCTCAAAAAACTCGCTCATAGACAACAGTTTCTAAGAAACTGTTGTCATTGATATGTCTACGACAACGGTTTTTAAAAACCGTTGTCTATTAGCGTGTTTTTTTTGGGCTACGACAACGGTTTTTAATAACCATTGTCTATTAACTTGTTTTTTTTGGGCTACGACAACGGTTTTTAAAAACCGTTGTCTATTAGCGTGTTTTTTTGGGCTACGACAACGGTTTTTAATAACCGTTGTCTATTAGCTTGTTTTTTGGGCTACGACAACGGTTTTTAAAAACCGTTGTCTATTGGCTTGTTTTTTTTGGCAACCGTTAACCTTTTTTTTGTTGGCCTACGACAACGGTTTTTAAAACCGTTGTCTATTATTGTGTTTTTTTTGGGCTACGACAACGGTTTTTAAAAACCGTTGTCTTTCAGCTGGTTTTATTAGAGCTACGACAACAGTTTTTTAAAACGTTGTCTTTTCTTAGGGTTTTATTTGGTTAACGACAACGGGTTTACAAAAACCGTTGTGGTAGAATTTTTTTAAAAAAATTTGAAGTGTTATATACACTTGCAATAAAAGGGAGAAGAAAAAGAAAGAAAACCCAAACCCATTCCCGCGCTACGTCGCCCTCTTCCCCCCAAAATCCCAAGCCGACGCCGCCGCTTCTCAACGCCAAGGAAAAACGGCCGACCACCGTGCGATCTAGCCATCAAATTTGCGACCTTGGTTCGCCAAGAAGACACCATTATCTTTTATCTGATCGAGAGAGCTACCCATTGCAACACGCAGCAAAGAAAGCGAACACAGTCTGATCGAGAGAGCTACCCATTGCTTTACCTTTCCCTTTCACAAAGCATAAAAGCGAACACAGTCTTTTGAGACGCTGCCCTCTTCCACCTCCGTCGGCAGTGGCGCTTCGAAACTCCTGCTTGTTGTCAAAAATCTCTCCGCCGTAATCGCGGAGTCCAAGCAGCCCATTCTTAAAGGCATTAATCTTACGGTTCACGAAGGCGAGGTACCTAATTTAAGTTTTTCCCCCCTTGTGTGGTATACAAAATGATGTCGATATGATTTATTCCATTTTGCTGCATATGTATTTTTTCCACCCAATTTTATGCAATTATGATAAACAGTTAAGTGGGGGCTAAGTTGGACGGGTATAGATGTTAAGTGGGCAAGATGAGAGTTTGATAACGAAATGTAATTTATCTTTTCACAATTCTGCTGTGTAATCTTGAAGATCACAATATTATATACCGTTTTATGGATATTATGCGGGAAGACATTGACATTTTTGTTGCATTCAAATCGGCTTTATGAAGTTAATTTGTGTTCCACGTTGATGTATTGCATCTGTTGGAAGGATTCGAGTTGAATATTTTTGTAATCACATGACCACTTTTATATTGCAGCGTAGGTGTTCGAGAATTTGCTTAAACTAGGTTTTTTTTCCTTGCAAATTTTTGGCAAAACCTTTTTTTTGTTGATATTTTCTTTTTTCGATAAAGCATGTATATTTTTAGTGAGACGAATTAATAATGATGGTTGAGAGGGAAACTAAAACTATATATATATCTTTTATTGAACAAAAGTAAATATTGAGACAAATAAAGGTTTTACTCTAATTCTAGTTGTAAGCCCATAGTTTTTCAGTTTCTTTGACTCCTAATTTCGTTGTTGGATATGAAAGGTTCATGCTGTGATGGGAAAGAATGGATCTGGGAAGAGTACATTCGCAAAGGTCGGTGCCTTTTTCGTGGTTTTTTGTGATTTCAATATTGTAGTTTCAGACGCATATAAAGAATGAGTCGAGAATGTTATATTTCTTGTCGAGCTCAAGTTTTAATTGCTTTATTTTATTGGGCTGAATTGAGCTCATACAAGCTGATTATATGAATTTTGGGTTAAGAACAAGTTTGAGTTATTCTCATTGAATATAAATCCTTCAAGCTTGTACTTTAGCTAGTCTGAGCAAGCTTCTTTGATGCGGATTTGAGCGGTAATTCCTTTGTTATGGTTGTTTTTCAAGTGTAGTTGTGTCACGTGATGGGCCTGATATGAATTTTTCATTCTTTATGTGCACAAAATTGAAGGTGACAGTGGGGTAGGAAATTTGCTTACTTTCAAGTTTACAGTCGGTAAAAAAGCTGCGGCGGCGGTTTCTTGCAGGTATGTTTCTGCATATTTACGAAATAAATTAATGTCATTTTTGATAAAGCCATCGCCACAAAAATACAACGAATGAAGCTATGTAACACGAGCATTGTTGATAGATTCATCACAACATTGATGTCTAATTTTGTTGTTTACAACTCTTTTGAACACCAACTTAATAGTGTTTGTACAATTGTTTTGAAGGATTTGACTCATTGATGGGTGGTTAGTGGTACGTATAATGGACAAAGATTGGATGTCAAAGAACAGGTTGTCACATGAATATGAGGTTGGGGTGGAGTATTTCTTGCAGTTTGCATCGCGAAACGCTAACAATCCGAATGCAATGTCTTGCCCATGTGCAAAATGTGGTAATCTAAAGACGAAAGATATTGTCACTATAAGGGCTCATTTGTGTTATAATGGTATAGATTTAACATATCATACATGGATTTGTCATGGCGAAAGATCTAAGTTCGGGAACTCAATGAATGATAGTGATCGATTAGGGCAAGATGAACGCAAATATTTTACCAAGGAACCTATAAGTATGGTACATGGTGCATATGATAGTTATGATAAGAATCCAAACCAATTCCATAAGCTACTTGAAGATGCCGAGAAACCTTTATATCCTGGATGTGTTAAATTTACAAAGTTATATGCACTTGTGATATTATATAACTTGAAGGCAAAATATAGTTGCAGTGATAAAATTTTCACTGATTTACTTGGTTTGTTTGGGCAAATGCTTCCAGATGACAATGAATTGCCTTTATCTTTGTATGATGCAAAGAAAAGCTTATGTGCTTTAGGGATGGATTATGTGAAAATTCATGCTTGTCCTAATGATTGTCTCTTATACCGGAAGGAGTATGAGGATTTTACCAGTTGCCCTATTTGCGGGATGTCAAGGTGGAAGTTGGGTAAAAATTCTACGATAAATGGAGGAGTTCCTGCAAAGGTCCTTTGGTACTTCCCACCTATTCCCAGATTTCAAAGATGGTTTCAGCAGAAGATGATATCTAAGGAATTAACTTGGCATGCTGATAAAAGAATTCGTGATGGATACTTGCGTCATCCGGCTGATGCACCCTCTTGGAAAGTAGTGGATCACAACTGGCCAAATTTTTCTTCTGAGCCAAGAAATCTAAGATTGGCCATATTAGCAGACGGCATGAATCCACATAGTTCGATGAGTTCTGCATATAGTTGTTGGCCAATTGTGATGATCACTTACAACCTTCCTCCAAGTTTGTGTATGAAGAGAAAATTTATGATGCTCACTTTGTTGATTTCTGGTCCCAAACAACCGGGAAATGATATTGATGTCTACTTAGCACCTCTAATTGACGAATTAAAATTTTTATGGGATAATGGTGTTGATACATATGATGCATATCGAAAAGAAATATTCTCGCTTAGAGCTGTGTTACTATGGACGATCAATGATTTTCCTGTATATGGGAACATGTCAGGTTGTATTGTGAAAGGATATCATGCATGTCCAATATGTGGTGAAGAAACATATTCGACAAGGTTGAAGCATAGTAGAAAAATTGTGTATACAGGCCATAGAAGGTTTCTTCCTACAAGTCATCCGTATCGAAGGCAAAAGAAAGCATTTAATGGGAACCAAGAGTTTAAACTCGCACCAAAACCATTAACTGGGCATGAAGTTTTAGAAAGAGTTGAAAGAATTAACTATCGTCTGGGAAAAATGAGTGGGAAGCTTCAGTTGAAGGTAGGTGATGAGAAATCATGTTGGAAAAAGAAATCTATATTCTTTGAACTTGAGTATTGGAAACATCTACATGTTCGACATGTTCTTGATGTGATGCATATTGAAAAAAATGTTTGTGAAAGTCTCATCGGTACGTTACTTGACATTCCAGGAAAAACGAAGGATGGAGTTGCAGCAAGACTAGATCTCATGGAGATGAATTTGAGGACTGATTTGATACCAAAGATGGGGGAGAAAAGAACGTATTTGCCAGCAGCCTGTTATACTCTAAGCAAGTCTGAGAAAAGAAAATTTTGCAATTCTCTGTTTGGAATAAAGGTCCCTACGGGTTACTCATCTAATATTAAAAACCTCGTGTCGATGAAGGACTTGAAACTTGTTGGCCTTAAGTCACACGACTATCACACTTTGATGCAACAATTGCTTCCAGTGGCCATACGTGGTGTCCTACCTAAACATGTTAGAGATACTATCACTCGCTTGTGTGGGTTCTTCAATGTGTTATACAATAAAGTGATAGATGTCTCAAAGTTGGATGAGATACAAAGAGAGATTGTGATGATATTGTGTTTACTGGAGAAATATTTCCCCCCATCTTTTTTTGATATAATGATTCATTTAACCGTTCATCTTGTACGCGAAATAAAATTGTGTGGACCGGTTTGGTTTAGGCATATGTATCCATTTGAAAGATTCATGAAGATATTGAAAGGCTATGTGCAAAATCGCAATCGGCCTGAAGGGTGTATAGCCGAACGTTATATTGCTGAAGAGGCTGTGGAATTTTGCTCGAACTACATGTCTAGTGTAGATACAATTGGTATCCCATCAATGCATCGGAGAGTACAACTCACTAAGCCTCTGTCTGGTTCAGTAATGCACTACACTAGTGATGATGAGTTGAATCAAGCACATCGTTATCTACTGGAAAATGATGTTGACGTTAAGCCTTATATCGAGTAATTTCTTTGACTTAGTAATACTTTCTTGCTATTCTTTTACATTCAATTGTTTAACTTATCCTTAATCATTTCATCAGGGAACACATGACATTTTTGGATGCAAAATTTTCCCATAAAGCAAAGTCCAAAAGGTGGTTACAAGATGAGCATAACCGAACCTTTATTAACTGGTTACGTGATACTGTAAGTTTTCTAAATATCAATATCATGGAGTTTTTTAAAACTTAGGGTTAAATTTTAGCACTTTGTGAAATATAGGTTGCAAGTGCAGTTGGCAATTCCACTCGTGAAATTTCAGAAAGATTGAAGTGAGTAGCGCGCGGACCTAGCAAACAAGTGTTAAAGTACTCTAGTTATTTGATTGATGGGGTCAATTATCATACAAAAGAGCGAGATGATGTACGAGTTGTGCAAAATTCCGGAGTAAGCTTAGTCGCAACGACAATGCAAGTTGCTAGTGCAAAGGATAAAAATCCAGTTGTGTCAGACATGATTTTTTATGGAGTTATTCAAGAAATATGGGAACTTGATTACCAAATGTTTCAAATTCCAATGTTTGAATGTAATTGGGTTGAGAATATTAACGGTATTAAAGTTGATGATCTTGGTTTCACGTTGGTAAACCTGAAGAGAATTGGATTCAAGTCTGACTCTTTTATCTTGGGCAGTCAAGCAAAGCAGGTGTTTTACATTGAAGATCCTCAAGATCCTGCATGGCATGTTGTACTTGCAAGTCCCACAAGAGAGTATATTCACTACATGAATGGTGATGAATTGGAGAATGATGTATCCCACTATCAATGTTTTACACGAGGGTTTATATCAATGGATGTTGATGGAATAGATGAAAATGAACCTCCATGCATTCGTGAAGATTGTGATGGGTATTGGATTGACAATAATTAAGTGCAATGCTAAATGACTTGAACCAGCATGATAGGTTACATTCATTTACTGTTCTGCATATTACATTTTCATGTAGAAAGAAAAATAAAGAACTGAGTACTAATTTTTTTATGACATGCATTGCATAATGCATTTTTCTGATTGCCTAACAAATTGTAAATGCTTGCAGGATGTCAAAGAACGAGAAGCCTAAACAGAATACTGCATATTCTGCCAATGACAATAGTTGTGGGGGCAAAACAGTTTTGGAATCTACAGAGACGGAAACAACAAAATCATGTAGAGGTCGTACACGTTTGGATAGGCTTGTTAGGCAAAGGGTTCATGGAATCAGAAAGGATGTGAGGTTCAATAAATTGGGACAGCCAGTTGGAGAATTTGCAGGTGAGATGCAAAGTTATATTGGAGTTCTTGTTCGAGAAAAGGTAAAGATAAGTTATCAGACTTGGAAAATGGTTCCAAATGATGTCAAAGATTTAATATGGGAATCAGTTAATGTAAGTTATAATGTTTTGACTATTTTAATTGTTTTTCATATGGTTATGATATGTTTAATGTTATGGGTTAATATGACTTCTACAGCTGACGTACAATGTTGATCAAAGCTGGAAGAAGGGATGTCTGAACTCTGCAAATAACAAGTGGCGACAGTTTAAAGCTTTTTCTCACTCAAAAGTTCATTCTTAGCAAGCGGGATAACACTGAGGATTTGAAAGAACCACCTACTGGGTTTGGTATTACACGAGATGATTGGAGTTCATTTGTAATCAGTCGCTTGTCTGATGACTTCATGGTAAGATTCTTAATTTGTTATTTTCAAATTAGTAGACCATAACAAATTATTTCTATTGACATATGATATATGTGGGCAATTTTCAATTACTAGAAATTGCGTGATGAACAAAAGAAGAGAAGAAAGCAAAACATAAACCCCCATCGTATGTCTCGCAAAGGATATGCACGTTTCGCCGACGAAATAGTAAGTATGAGAAACTGAGTTAATTCGAAAAGTTTACTAAGTCCATGCTATGTGATTTTTAAATTTGTTGATAACATACATATTGTTTGTAGGCAGATGAGTTATGTGACGATGATGATATAAATCGAGCAATTATGTGGAAGAAAGGACGGGTCAATAAGAAGGGTCAATATGAAGGCGATGAGTTGAAATCGGCAATAGAAAAGATTGTAAGCAAACAATACATGAAAATGAATAATTTTTATTCATTATAACTGATTTTAGTAATTATCTTGTTCTTTTGTGCATGACAGGATGGTTATGTGCAACAAAAAATCGAGGGTACGTTGCAATATGAAGAGGGAAAAAATGATATCCTTACGAAAGCACTGGATTCATATGAACATTCTGGTCGTGTGAGAGATGTTGGAGGTTATATCACTCCAAGCATCTACTTTAATATTGGTAGAGTATGGAAGAGTCCTTTTGGTGATGACCATATATTTCTTAATCAAACAAAGGAGTTGATGGAGGCGAAGATATTAATCTCAAAACAAGATGCACGAATCACAGAACAAAATGCACGCATATCAGATCAAGATGCACGCATACAGAGACTTGAAGAAATGTTCAAAAAGGGTGCAAGCAACTTTGACATTGAAGAAAAAGGTAGTTGCTCAGTAAAGTTGCATCCCATGAGTGACGATAAAATCAAAAAGGGTGCAAGAAACTATGCAACTTCGCATGATGATGACGTGAAAACTTTGAGCAATGCTGAGTTTCTACAGGTATCTGATTATTGCAATTGTCCATGACTATGATTTGTATCAATTTATAACATGATTATTTGTCTTCTAGGGCAAGCCGGTTGCATTGGCATTGGAATCTAGGACCAACATTGTTGCCTACGGTACAATTGTCCATGTCAATGCGGATGATAAATTATTTCATGGTGTTCCATCACCCATTACTTGCATGCACGTATCCATTGATAATGCTGTGGACAAATTAGCACATTTTCCATTTCCAATTCCAAACGAATGTGATACTGTTGGTGATGCTGTTGGAACACATGTAGCTTGGCCAGCACACTTCGTAGTAATTCAAGATGAGGTAAATGTCAATTTATATTTAAATTTAAAGTATCATAAATAATTCAATATTGCAGCTAACATATGTACATTTGCAATGTTTAGAAGCTTCAAAAGAAGAAAAATGTCGACCACAGAAATAAGATTGGTTTGTCTTCAAGTGTGCCAAGATCTTTACATCTTTTGTATTGTTATTGTAAACGTGCTCTAACCGATGAACAAAATTTATCACTGCTTTTTGATCATGATTTATTTGACGAGAGTTACGAACTACTTCTGCACCTTGAAGACATCATTCCTTTCTATAGTTTGGATCCAATATCTGCCAATTGTATAGTTGTGTACATGTGGTAAGTCTTCTTCTTTTGTTTGTTGACCACTTAAGCTGTATAAACTTAATTTATCATATTCACATTATTCTGTTGGAAATTGTAGGCATCTGTATAAAAAGATGAAAAAAGACAACAAGGCTGACAAGTTTAGATTTGTCAATCCACACACGATCCCATACATGCCATATGTATCCAAACTTGACAGAAACGGTAAAATCGAACACTTGAATGAAAGAGCAAGTGTTTTGGCCGAAAGACTAAGTGTTGCATCAACAAATCAACTAGTTTTAGTGCCACATAATATTGGGTGAGTCAAAATTACAATATCAAATTTAATTTATTTTCTTGACATTTTATAGAATTGTATGCACTAATTATGTGTTCTGTGCATAGTTATCATTGGATTCTCACTGTCATCGATCCTTACAAGGAGATGGTTTATTTGTTGGATTCACTTAGTCATCGAAACCGTTACGATGACTGGAAATATGTGGTGGATATATAAGTTAATATTTTGTTTTTATGTCAAATTTAATTCAGTGAATAAAACACTCATATGTTGACTGTTAATGATGTATGCAGGAGTGTAAGATTGTTTAATTCAAATAAGGAAAGGAAAGGGAAAAAACAAGCTATATGAGAAGTAGTAAAGGTATGCATGTGTACTTGTCATTAATTAACGTTTATTTCAATTTGTGTATCAATCACTAACAATTTTTTTTTTAAATTAGGGTCCACGACAACCAGATTCGAAACAATGTGGTTTTTATGTTATGAGATTTATGAGAGAAATGATTGAAAAAAATGCTACCAGTGAGAAGAACTCGATATCTTCAATTGTAATATTCGACATATTCTCAATATTCAAAAATAATTGTGTATTTCTCATTTTTCGATGTCTTTATTGATTGTTTTTTTACTAATATTAACATTGTGTTTGTTCACAGTTCATGAAAACTGAGTATTCCAAGGAAGAGATTGATGAAGTGCAATCCGAGTGGGCGGAATGCATACAAGACTATATTTATGAATAGGTATGCAAAGTATTGATGAAGTGCTTTGTGTTACAATGAACCAAATCAATCATTTTTCTATTTTCTTCAATAATGCATGGTATAGTATTTCCAACTGAATAAGTGCTTTGTAAAGTGCTTTGTGTTACAATGAATAAGTGCTTTGTGTTCCATTTCTGTGTCTATTCATGTTGATTTGTTCCAAATATTCAAATGCATTGTATAGTATCTCCAACTGCACATGGACCTATATATAAAACATTGGAAAATTAATCTTGATTGACAGCGGACCTGAAATCTAGAGAATGAAACTTGATTCGTAGCGATATTATTTGTGTTTTGATTTTTGCCAGCCTACTTTCTCATCATAAGAATGGAACTGGAGACTGAGCAAATGCCTCAGAGTTTTAGGAATTTTATTTCTTTCAATCAAGTCCCTGAAAAATATGATTTACTTCAATATATAAATTCCTTAGAACTTAAATGTTATTTGTTTGTGAATTGATGTTATGACTTTCTTTCGAGTATATAAATGTTGTTTGTGTTGGATGGAAATTTTTGGGATGTCCTACTTATGGGGAGGTCATGCCGAAATTTCTATTTTCCTCAGTATATATTAGTTATGACTTTATTTTCGTCTCTATGCACCATTTGTGTTAGTTGTGTTTCCAATGCATGTCTTGCTTGCAATCTCATCTCTTACATGGGTTTTTAATGGGCTTTCTATGTGTGGAATATATGGCAGGGATGAAATGGCAGGGGAAGGTTTTGATGCATAAATGTTGATGAGGTTTGAGGAGATCGAGACCGATGATGACAAAAGATTGCAGTATCCGTATTTTCTGTTTGGAAAATTTTGATATTGTGGGACTCTACTGCCACATTGCCATGTTGATGACGAACATGTATCAAGGTCAATTGCAATACTAAATTCAAATTTGTAAAATTTTTGTTTATCGTTGGCATATTTTGGATGATGGATTTTGAACAAAACATAGTCACGGATTTAATGGGGTAAATATTTTATTTTTGATTGTTATTTTTGGTTTAATTATTATTATATCTATATTGTAAATTAAAAGAAATTTAATACAAAATTTTTACCTAATGAAAAAAATTATTAACGACAACAGTTTTGAATTCTATTGAAGAAAATATAAAGACAACGATTTTGAATTGTTGTAAATTCAACAAAACACTACGATTTTTAGGCGTTGCAAAACTGTTGTCGTTGCTACAAAAAACAACGGTCTCAAAAGTGGTGAAACTGTGGTTGTTCATATATTATGACAACAGATTAAAACCGTTGCAAAACTATCGTCAATAGTGCTAGATAACAACGGTTTAAAACTGTTGCGAAACTGTTGTCGTTGGTAGATAATACAACGGTTTAAATCCGTTGCAAAACCGTTGTAGTTGGTATAAAAGACAACGGTTTAAAACCCTTGCAAAACCGTTGTTGTAGGTAGAAAATACAACGGTTTAACACCGTTGCAAAACCGTTGTCGTCGGTATAAAAGACAACGGTTTAAAACCGTTGTCGTTGAAGACACTTTCAACAACACCCTCAGTTACAACAGTTTTTGTAGTAGTGTGCAATGCCCCAGCAACATTTCAAAGATGTATGCTAAGCATTTTTTGCGACATGGTTGAAAATTGTTTGGAAATTTTCATGGATGATTTAACTGTCTTTGGGAATATATTTGATAATTGTCTTGAAAATTTGAAAAAAGTTTTAAAAAGATGCGAGGAAAAAGGTCTTATTTTAAATTGGGAAAAATGTCATTACATGATTACTTCTGGAATTGTTTTGGGACATGTCGTGTCATCTCATGGAATTGAAGTTGATAAAGCAAAAGTTGATGTCATTGCCAATTTATCCCCTCCAAAAACCATTAAAGAAATTCGCTCATTTTTGGGACATGCTGGATTTTATAGGAGGTTTATAAAGGACTTTAGTTTAATCTATAAACCCATTTGTAACCTCTTAACAAAAGACACTGCATTTGAGTGGACTCAAGAATGTCAAAATGCTTTTGATAAAATTATTCGACATTTAACATCAGCTCCTATCATGCAACCTCCTGATTGGTCTTTACCATTTGAAATCATGTGCGATGCGAGTGATTATGCAGTCGGTGCAGTACTGGGTCAAAGAAGAAACGGTAAGCTTTATGTGATATATTATGCAAGTAGAACTTTAAACAATGCTCAAATGAATTACTCCACAACTGAAAAAGAACTACTTGCTGTAATATTTGCATTAGATAAATTTCGTTCTTATTTGATTGGATCAACGACTATTGTGTTTACTGATCATTCTGCTATTAGATATTTGTTGACCAAGCAGGATGCAAAGCCACGACTGATACGATGGATTTTGTTACTCCAAGAATTTGACATTGTGATCAAAGATAAAAAAAGAACCGAGAATGTCGTAGCCGATCATTTATCGAGACTAGTAACAAGATCATCTTGTGAAATGACACCAATTAACGATAATTTTCCTGATGAACATCTATTTTCAGTTACTACTACACCTTGGTTTGCTAACATAGTAAATTTTCTTGTGACAGGAAAAATGCCACCGCAATGGAGTTCCCAAGATAAAAGAAAATTTTTGAATGAGGTAAAAAACTTTTATTGGGATGATCCGTATCTGTTCAAGTATTGTCCAGATCAAATTTTTCGACGTTGCATACCCGACAATGAGGTAAGTAGTGTCATTAAATTTTGTCATTCAGAAGCATGCGGAGGACATTTTTCTTCAAAGAAAACGGCTGCAAAAATCTTGCAGTGTGGATTTTATTGGCCCACTTTGTTTAAAGACACCCACGAAATCTGCAAGATCTGTGAAAATTGTCAAAAATTGGGTGCGATTTCAAAAAGAAACATGATGCCTTTGAATCCTATCATTGAAATTGAAATCTTTGACTGTTGGGGAATTGATTTTATGGGACCTTTTCCATCGTCGTTTGGATACTTGTATATTTTAGTTGCAGTTGATTATGTTTCCAAATGGATAGAGGCAATTCCATGTCGAAAAAATGATCATAAAATCGTCATCAAATTTTTAAAAGAAAATATTTTTAGTAGATTTGGAATTCCTCGAGCCATGATAAGTGATGGGGGAACTCACTTTGTTAATAAACCATTTGCTTATTTAATGAAAAAATATGGTATTACTCATAAAGTAACTACTCCTTATCATCCTCAAACAAATGGACAAGTTGAATTAGCTAATAGGGAGATAAAGCAAATTTTGGAAAAAACGGTTAACTCAAATAGAAAAGATTGGTCTCTGCGACTTAATGATGCATTTTGGGCATATCGAACAGCTTTTAAAACATCATTGAATATGTCTCCCTATAGGTTGGTTTATGGAAAACAATGTCATTTGCCTGTGGAATTGGAACATAAAGCTTATTGGGCGATCAAAACTTTAAATTCAAGCATGGATGATGCCAACAAATTGCGTAAATTGCAACTTAATGAACTTGATGAACTCAGAAATGACACGTATGAGAATTCAAGGATTTATAAAGCAAAAATCCAATCATTTCATGATAAAACAATTCTTAGAAAATCTTTTGAGATTGATAAAAAAGTTTTGCTTTATAATTCTCGACTTCGCATATTCCCAGGAAAATTACGATCAAGATGGACAGGCCCATATGTTGTAAAGCATGTGTATACTTATGGAGCTATGGATATTGAAAATCCTAAAAATAGTGATATTTTTAAAGTAAATGGACAAAGGCTTAAACCATTTTTAGAAAATGAAATCTTTCAAGAAGAGTTTATTTCCCTTTCTGATCCTTGATTTTTTTTTGTGTTGCATTTAAGTTTGTTTGTTTTTATTTCAGGTTTTCTTAATATTTTTATTTTCCCGGTTAAATGGCGGATAACGGTACTCCGTGACTCTCATAGTCGGTTAAATCAGTTTCCCACAATTGCTGATACAAAAATAAAAAAAATCATTTCTTTTCTTTTCAAAATGGATGAAATTCTCTCAAAAATTTGTAAATATTTTTCCTCTATTTTTGAAAATATTCTAAGAAAAATTTATGCAGGAAGGTGTGAAAGATTGAGATTGCTAATGCAAAAAAGAATTCCAGAAGATATTCGTCTTGTAATAGAAGCTAAGGTCCGATTTGGAGGAGAAGTTCCACAATCATTGCTCATTCGGTATTTGCCTGGATTAGAAAAAAGCACTTATGCGAAAAAACGAAGGGCCAAAAGTTTAGGGGTTTGTCATAAGTGTGCAAGATAGACTTGTGACAAATGATGCAGATCTTTGGGATGTGTTTCCAATAACAGAGAAGATAAAATTGGTTTCATTAAGAATGGGCTGAGTAAGGAGTCTTTAGATAACATCTTATTGACTCTTGAGACGCATTCTAGTGGACATGTGCATATTGAACTTCTCCGTTTATGGAAACAATTCCAAGATGAGTGTCATAGTCTTGGGAATCCGACTAAAAAAGACCCTGTTTGCCAATTTATAAGAAAATTAGATGGGAAGCATATCCTCGACTCATAGAAGGCGTTGAAGCCGTTTCTGGACGTAAAACCAGAGGAAAATTAATTTCATTTTAGAAAATTCACGACGGATGCTCATCTGTGCTTCGACTGCCGACCAATTAATTGATGATTTGGAAGCTTTTGTTCATAAGCCTGATTTGATGATAACAAAGATCAATTGGTCACAATCAAGCAGTAAGAAAAGGAAGTTGGATCATTGATTCAAAAGTCGTGGATTGGTTTGCGTTTGTTTTAGTTTGTTATCTTCAATAAAATTCCAGGTGATATCTCTTTCATTATGTACTCTTTATTAATAGTTATTTTGACATTAGGGACAATGTCATATTCTGATTGGGGGGAGAACAAACTTATAAAAAAAATAAAAATAAAAAAAAATAATATATATTATTTTAAAATAAAATCATATTTATTGTTTGTATCTTAGTAATTTTTGCAAAAATGTCATACATTACATGTTTGAAAGATTTAAATTAGAACATGCATTAATCTATTTAAGAATGTTTAAATTTTTATTTGAAAAAAAGTCAATTTTAATATTCTGATCAATATAAAAATATGATTTATGAAATCTTTTTGAGTGATTAACCATTGTGATAAAATCAGGTATTAAAGTATATAGCCCAAGATATACCTTATAAGAGTGCCTATAATTTTAAACTCACACATATTTTGTGAGTGAGTGGAGAGGACTGAGAAAACAGCTTTCGAGCCTTTATTGATCATGAGAGAGACTATCTATTGTTTAGATCTTGAGTTCTTATTTTGAAGGAAAAAAAATGATATTTCCTGAAAAAAAAAGGGAGAAAAATACAAAAAGAAAGATATTGAAGATCTATGTAATTTTTAAGTTATATGCTACGACCCATATATCTCTCATAAAAAATAAAAAAAATAAAAAAAAACAAAAAACAAAAAAGAGAGAGAAATTTATTGTACAAATTAAATAAATATGTGGTCAAGAAGCATAAACTTAGCCTGATTCCATGATGTTATGCAAAAAAAAAAAAAAAGAAAAAAAAATCAGGAAAAAATATATAATAAGAACAACTAGATTTTGAATCAATGGATTTTCTATCTTTTGATTAATTTGGCTCGTTTGTCTGTTTGCATTCTGTAATTATTATGATCTTGATATAACTTTGACAATTTTGAAATTTAATTTAAACACTTAGATAGTTTTGATTACATTTCTATTTAAATTAATCAATATGTTTTGTATTGCTATTAACGCTTAAATTGCTAGGGACTAGCAATAAGCTGGTTGGGAGGTGTGATAAACATAAAAATTGTACATTAATTAAATGTTTTATAATATAAATATATAGTTTTTGTTTTATTAAATGTTTAAATATTATATGTTTTATAATAAATTGTATAAAATATAAGTTGTTGTGTAATTACAAGTTTTTACTATTTTTTACAGGTTCGATAAAACAAGAATAAACTTGGCGTTGCAAATGGGATTAAGATGATTCTTGGACCTGTAGAAAGTTGATGTTAATATCTACAATATTGGTGGCAAGCATGAGATAAAAATCCTCTCAAAATTGGGATCAAATTAAGCAACAAATAAAGTTATCAAAGGAGTGACAGTTTTACCATGCTCTAGTATTTTGACCATATCTCTCAAATTACTTGGTCAAATGGTTTGAAAAAAATACCACAACTAGACAACTCAATTATCCACATGTTTCTTTTTATGCGAAGAAGCAAATTTGGAGAAGAAGATTTTCAAAAGTGATGTGTAATATAATATAATATCTTGGAACATCAATGAAGACTTATGTGTAAAAAAATAATATTTTATTTGTGGTTGTCTCCCCAAATTGGGCTATAAATAAGGGTGCATTGTAATGAATTGAGATATCCCTCATTCTATGAACAAACCTTTGAGTTCATAATATTTCTCTCTATATTTTTCCTTTATTTCTTCATTTAAATATAATTAGCATGTTAATTTCATATTCAAAGTTTTACACTTTGAATAATGAATAGTTAACTTCCTAAAGTTGAGATGAAAAGGTGAAACTCTTGGCATGATAATAAAGTTACTAAAAGGTAAGAATCTATGTTTTATATTATTTAATCATTATTTATTGTTTATGTTATATTTATTTCTTTAAGCATTTTTATACCATACTTATAAGTGGGGGTTTTGATTTATTGTTGCTATATGTTACACTAAATTCTTGGAACCATTTAAATGTTAGTTTGGTGTTACCAACCATTTAAAGTGGATGCCTTGATTTATTATATATGAATATATTATAATATTAAATTCTTGGAACCATTTAAATGTTTGTTTGGTTTTACCAACCATTTAAAGTGGGAACCTTGATTTAGTGTTTACAAATATATATAGCACAATAAATACTTTGACACATTTATAAGTTTTGGTATATATTATATACTTATAAGATAATAATATATAACATAATATAAATATGATTATTTAATATATTGGAACCATTTTATTAAGTTGATTTCAATAATGTTCGTTAATATTAACTTTATTAAAATACCAAGAGTGGATCATTTAATCTCAACTACTTAAATTAAAATTTGAACAATTAAAAATTACCAATTAAATATTCAAACAACTAAAAGAAAAATTAAATAAAAAGACATTGTAATGGACTTGTAATTACCTTAGCTTCCTCGTGGATACGATATTCGAACTCACCGAATTATACTACTTGTGAACAACTTGCTCTTGGGAGTGCAACAATCAAAGTCGCAACACAATTCAACATCAATATTCTCCTGTTCTCTCATCTCAACTGGTTGTCACCGATGTTCAAAGGATTTCTCCTCCATTATCCTCAGTTGTGAAGGTGCAACTAGAGTTGATCATATGGTGCATGAGGAGGCAAATACTGAAGAGGATGTCAACTAGTCGGACCACTAATATGACACCGGATCTCCCATAAAGAAATATTAGATTGAGGCTGATGATCATTTTGTAGAAGTCTTATCATATTGAGAAAGTTCAGAGTCATATGGTGGATTTTTGATGCTCGTCTGCTTGCTTCTGATCATGGTATATCCAATCTCCACCAATCCATCAATCAAAAAATATTTTCGATCTTTTGAGAGATATTCTCTTAAACATGATCGAGTTTCCATATTCCAAAATATCCTATAATGAAGCATTAGTCACTTTATCTGGTCAAATTACACAAAGTGAGCAGAGGACTAATGCTCACATTGATGGTATTCAAGCTACCATCGACACCCAAATCCAAGAAATACATGATTTTGTACAAATGGGTGATGCAAAAAGAAGAAAAATCGGCAAAGAATAAAGATAGAGGCCAAACGAAGGCTGGAAGATGCCAGAAAAAAAGTAACATATAGAGCAACAAAATAACACATGAAAAAGAACAAAGTTTCTCTGAGAAAAAAATGGATGCTCAGGTTGTGGTAGTTCTTGGTTCATAAGGGAGCACATGAATTAAATTAATGCTCTTAGGTGCATTAGTATTTATTTTTGTAATAATGAAATTCATTTCCTCAATAAAATTCATTTTTGGCACAATAATATTTCTAGAACTTAGGTTCTATCATCACCAAAAAGGGACAGTTTTACAATCCGTTAGTTTTGATGATAATAAATAATAATTCATTGTATTAGAACAAGCTGACACTATTCGTGTATTCAGATACTCGACCGTTCTGCCAAAGACAAAGAACAACACACTACTGTTTTTCAAAAGTTGGTTAAACGATCGCAAGAAATTTAGTATCTCTATCGATAAAGCTACTCAACCATTTACACTAGAATAATCTATCACTCCACCGGACCACTCAGAGATATACTAAATAACTCTCGACCGAACAGAGTTAAGGATATTTGTGAAAGTCAACATCACCAGTCGATAGCTTAAAATATAAATATTGCACATATCCTTCCAACTCTCATCTGACATAAGGTTTTATATCAGTTCGTTGTCTGACAACTTTTATAAAAGTGAAATTTTAAAAGCACAAAAGTAGGAAAAACATTAAAGAGCATTTAATGAAAGTTGTAGCATGTGACATTGATGTGTCCATATTGTCGGACTACAGCACAAAGAGTCTTTGAATGAGAAAAATGACTCCAGTACTATATATTGAGAATTCGAGCAAGCACAAGATAAAAAAAAGAAAAAAAAACATTTGAAGCAACAAATTAAAAAAGAAGGCTTGCATGCATACTCAAAAACTTTCTAAGCATACGTCTCATATATATCATATATTGCTCACCAGCTCTTTCTTCAAGATATTTTTAAATCTACAAGGATCACTCGTAGCTTGAAAATTACTACTCAACTGTTTTCTTCTAGAGACAGATTGAGGAGTTGCAAATATTTTGAATTTTAGGATTCATTCTTTGTTATATTTATGGTGTTTTGGTTGTTTGACAGAAAGTCTCAACCGCTGTAAAAGTTACTAAGAGTTTCAACTTAGGCAGCGGATAAGACCTAAGATTAAAGCGCGTTGTTACAAAGGATTTGTGAAACCAAAGTCTTATATTGAATTCTCTCATAAGTGGAAGAATGAGAAAAGTAGAGGAATTTATGTCTTCAAACTTCCATATATTCTGTGTCATTTACTCTATCACATTTACTTTATTTTTGTTGACTATCTACATTTAAGTATACAATAATTAAAAGAATCATCGAACCGTTCTTCCGTATTATTTTTTAGTCCCAACATTTTCTTAGAATTGAAAAAAACAGGTCTTGCATAGCTAACACTATCAAGACCGCTAAGAAAAATCTTAAAAAAATGTTTATCCACCTCCTCTAAATACATTAATGATCTTAACATAATTAATTATTAAAATTAATAAGTGTTAACATTTGAAAATTTATTAAAATTATTTATATAATATAATCAATATATTTAATTTTTATATTTCTATTAAAATTATTAAATGAAATATGTCTATAACATATGAGATAATTCTTAAATAAAAATAACAATATTCTGTTGTAAAATTGACTTTTTTAATCTTGGTTGAATCAAACTATTACTAATAACCACCTTTAAAAAGAGAAAATATGGATAGACGTTGAAACAACAATCATTGATGGAAATTAACCAACAAAAATTCTTCAATAATAACCACCTTTAAAAGGTTAAAATGTTGGTAGAAGTCTCTTCTTTGCTTTTGTTTGAGCTTATATTCCGTCTTCCGCAATTTATGTTGTTTGCATGTTGCTGTATATATATAATTGAGATTTAATCAGGACACACTTTAAGCAAGGAAGGAGCATGATGTGGCTTCTCTTGTTCTAGAAAAAATATGTTTATAGACTTTATTGAATAAATAAAAACGTACAAGTGACGTTTCGTAATTTTATAACCTTAAAGGGGTTTATTTGGGAATTACATTGTTACTCGATTATTAGCGCATCAATAGTTAGAGATGTTAATGGGGCAGGTATGACTAAACTCAAGGTCCGTCCCATAAAGAAAACTTTGACCCATTACCCGCCCCACCCGGTTAAATATTCTTCGGACCCGCCCCACCTCGAATACGAAACGAGGCTGGGTAGACCCGTGAGACCTGATTTTTTTTAAAATAAAAACAATAATATTTCTTTTCACATGACTGAGTTATTAAACAGACAAGCCTCTAAATATAACTCAATAAAAAAATTAATTCATGTCTTTGACCACACTTAATAATAACAAACAAAGTATTTTCATGACATAAAAAAGTACATAAAAAAAGAGTTACTAGCTCTACAAAAAAATCTCGACATCCTCAAAAATAAGTCATAACATAACTTAAACATATAAATATAAAATCAGCGAGTAGACAATATTTCAAACACATTCTTCGGGATCATCTTCCCCTTCATCAAGAATGGTAGGACAAATTGGTAAACTACTTGAAGAATTAACTACAAAATTAAAGATGGAAAGTACATTGAAAAAATAAAACTGTAAATAAATGTAATTTAAAGAGAGAAATTACTTTTAATAAAATTAAAATGAAAGGATAATAACAAAATAAAACTGTTATTTATTTACTTTTCACCTCACCCCACAACCATCTTCACGAGCACGTCAATGTCTCCAAAATCGTTGAATTAAGCCTACTAAGATAAGGACCAACTATTCTTCCACCATTGCTAAAAGCAGATTCAAATACAACAGTTGACATATGAATAGTTAAGACCGTTATGGTTGAGATAGGCTACTAAAACAATGAAAATTAATAAACTAAAACCCTAGAATACTTATATCCACATATATAGAGCGGATGTGGGACAAGTATTATAAGACCCATGACCCGTCTCATACCCAGACGGATCTGAAAAATTAGACCCGAGACTCGTCCCATCGTCCATTTGTTATGCTCAAACCCACCCATTATGACCCATTAACATCCCTAGCAACAGGTCCCCCAATAATCAAATGTTTTTCCATTTCTCGCTCAGCTACGCGTGTGAAGAATCTGGATCATCTTTATCCTTTGATGCGTTAAATTATCACTTCCTTTTTATACACGGTGTTGTCCTTTTTTGGTTATCGAAACGATGTCTTTGAGGCCCGGTGTGAAAGCGGAGGTGCGGCGGAACAGGTACAAGGTGGCCGTGGACGCGGAGGAGGGTCGGAGACGGAGGGAGGACAACATGGTGGAGATCCGAAAGTGCAAGCGCCAGGAGAGCTTGCTTAAGAAGCGCCGTGAACTTGTTCAACAACAGCAGCAATTCTCGGTGCCTCGTCAAGCTTCCCCTCTGGAGAAAAAGGTCTATTTTCTAATTATTATTATATTATGCGCGTCTATTTTTGTACCCTTGATTGTTGTGCATGTGAAGCTGTGGAGTAAAATATGCATTTTTACATTCATCTGCCGGGATAAAGATTGATTTTTGTGTCAATTAAATTGTTAGATACGATGGACACGAGACTGAAAAATAGAATGCCAAAATAGTTTTTAATTTAGATGCAATTTGAACTCTAGCTTTAGGTATTTATTTTAATCCGGCCTTATTTTTGGGTTAGGGCTCATGCAACCAGTGGGTTGTGATATTATCTTTTATTTTCTGATAATCTGGTCCATTGTTTGAATCACGCACGGGTTGCTTGCCTGTATCGGTTTAATACTTTGTTTGCAAGTGTGTGCTCAAGAGCGGTATATGTATCCTAAAAAGTTGCTTGCATCTCTTTGCTTGTAATTGAAGTTTTCGCTATTCTTGTGCAGTGATTTACAGAGAATAGTTAGTAATATGGTATGCTCTTACTTTGTAGGTAATGGATTTGATTATTAAGGATCTTTAAGAATTATGCTTTAGTGTAGGCTAATAATGATGTAAAAACTTTTTACATACATGGAGTGATAGAAAAAGCAGAAGCATATTAAATTTGTGTGTTAATTGCAAGGAGGGTACTGTATTTTTAGATTCTAAAGAGTCTTCAGACGAGGCACATACAACTGGACTTATTTTTGAGTATGTTGACAAGTGTGTTGAACAAGTAGGAGCTCAGAATGTTGTTCAAATTGTAACAGACAATGCTTCCAACAATATGGTTGCGGCTAAATTGATGAAAGAAAAGCGGCCTGTGATTTTTAGGATTTCATGTGCAACTCATACTGTTAATCTCATGCTTGAAAGTATTGGCAAGCTTCCAAGATTTAAAAAGATTATCGACCAAGCCAAGTCTTTTACAATTTCATTTATGCTCACCATAAGACTTCGTCATTGATGAGAAGTTTTACGAAGAAAAGAGACATAGTCTGGCTAGGAGTTTCCAGGTTTGCATCAAACTTCCTCACATTGAAAAGTTTGATTGAGAAAAAAATCTAGTTTAAGGGCCATGTTTACAAGTGATATGTGGGAGAACTGTAAATGGTCAAAGACAAACAAAGGGAAATTGGCTTACTCTACTATGATGAGCATGAGTTTTTGGTATGGTGTGACACTTTGTTTGAAAATATTTGCTCATTTGGTAAGAGTTCTCCGATTGGTTGACGGAGATAGAAAGCCATCCATGGGGTTTCTATATGGGGAGCTTCTTCGAGCTAAAGAAGATATCAAGGTGGTCCTGAACTATGTCGAATCAAATTATCAACCTATCATAGTGATTATTGAGTCAAAAATGGAGGATAGACTTGATACATCATTGCATACCACAGCCTATTTGTTGAACCCCTACTTCTACTACAAATATTGTTCTATTGCTCTTTATGGAGAGGTCGCAGTAGGGATTTTTGATTTCATGGAAGTTTCGTATGCCGATGAGTTTGAACTGCAAGATACAATTATTAACAAGGAATTTACAAAATATAAAGATAAGATTGGGTTATTTAGGAAAGCATTGGCTGCAAAAGCATGTGAAAAAAATGATGATACATTTGATCCATGTACATGGTGGAGTACCTACGGTGCTCACACACCCAACTTGCTAAGAGTGACATTGAGGATTCTTTCATCAACTACAAGTTCATCTGGGTGTGAAAGAAATTGGAGTGCATTTGAATGAGTAAGTTTAAACTTTAATTAAAATAATTTATTAATAATTTTTAAAGTGTATGTTCATATTCATAACTATACTAATTACCTTCTCGATTTTTTTTAGATTCATACAAATAAAATAAATAGGTTGGATGTCAATAGGTGGAACAATCTAGTATTTGTCCAATTTAATGCTAGATTGTTTAACAAGCAAGAAAGGAACGTCGACGTCCTTCTTGAAAAGATGCTTCAAATGCACAAGGTTGGATTGTGGATGGTGGGGAAGAAAATTAAATTGAACCAGGTTCGGGGCTCACTTGGCAATTAGTTGATGAAGCAACTGGGGCAGATGAAAATCTACAACCCCGAAGAAGCTCTAGAAGTTCTAGTATGTGATTTATTATGTTTTGATTCCGTAGAATCCGATTAACAGTGCCTAGTCCCTGCCTCGGTCTAGCGAATTTTAGAACCTTGGTAAAAAGTTAATACTTGTGATTTTCCTGTTTGTAATGATTGGGCTTTGTTATGTTTGTCTGTTGTGCTGTGTGACCTAGAAGCAAGCGAGAGTCTTTGGGTAGTCGTTGCATGTCCTTCCCATGCTTCATGATAATGGTGGTGCCCCAAAAAGTAGGGGCAGGCCACTCGTTCTGGGTTTCCAGTGCAGCTATGGGGGGCTGAATCCCGATCCTGATGCCAGAAATCTCATATTTTTGTTTATTTTTTTCGATGGTGATTGATTATGAAGGTCGATGACAGGCAGAGAGAAAGATTTTTATTGAAACTTAAATAGCCAAAATACAAACAACCAACCCCTATTATATATAGGGCCTAAACTATGCTATATCTCGATAATCTAGGACTAAGATTAGATCACAAAGGAAATTTAAATATAAACTTATCCTAACAATATCTTCAACACTAGCTTGTCTACAAACTTCTCGAATATTGGTTTGAATAGTCGCTTCGTTAGGATATCCACTGTATTCTCTGTTGTTGTTAGATTAACCATGCAGATTGTTCCTTCATCTTAATCTTCTCCTTTATAGAGGGCCGGTCCACTTTTACATTTTTGGTTCTATCATGGTGAACTTGATTGTGAGAAATATTGATTGCAGCTATGTTGTCACAAAACATCTTTACAGGCAACCCAATAGGCACCTCAAGCTCTTCAAGTACCTTTTTCAGCCACAATACTTCATAGACCGTGCGCAACTGACCTTAGCTCGGCTTCAAAACTATTTCTGGCAACCACCGTCTGGTTTTTACTTCTCCAAGTCACTAGGTTTCCCCAGACAAAAGAACAATACCCTAAGGTGGATTGTCTATCATAAATAGATCCAGCCCAATCAACATCTGAAAATATTACAATGGCTTTTTCTTCAATTTTTCGAAAAAATAATCCTTTTCCAGGAGTCCTTTTTTAGGTACCTTAAAGTCCAATAGACAACATCCATGTACCTTTTTAGGGTAGCATGCATGAACTGGCTCACACAACTGACCGAGAAAGCTATATCAGGTCGTCGTATGTGAGAGATATATCAATTTTCCCACCAAATGTTGGTATCTTCCTTTATCTACTGGACTTCCATCTATAGTTCTCCTAGTTTTACATTTGGATCCATTGATGTATCAATTGGTTTACACCCAAGCATCATAGTTTCTTTCAGCAGGTCTTATCATATATTTTCTCTAAGATACTGAAATTCTAGTTCTATTTCTCGCCACATCCATCCCCAGGAAGTACCTTAGATTTCCTAAGTCTGATTGCTCACTGAAATGTCATCTTTGAGGTAATAAAGTCCAGAAATGGACTTAGCATTGTCAATTTCCTTCTCGAGCCCGGTCCTGAAAAATACCTATAGACAATGTAAAGTTAACGAGGAATCCAAATCTTTAGTGATCTTACGAATATAGTAAATTGCATGCTAGTTTAAGCACATGAAGTACATCCTTGAGAGCAAGTAAAGGATTTATTCGAATGGTGTCTATGCCTACGACGATACTAAATGACCCCAATTGCAATTTTTATTTTATGATTTTCGGGACAGGGATTATATGATATAAACAATTTTTCATTACTCGTCGTATGATGAAGCCCCAAAATCAATAATCGAAGCCTCACCTTTGGTAGTAAGTTCACTTATTGCTGCAAATGTGATACCTTTGTTTTCCATGTTCAAGCTGCACGATGATGTACCAGAGAGGAGTTGGCACAACTTCTCGATTTGTTCCTTGGTCAGAATTGCAGTTGAGGCTTTACTCTCTGCATCAAAATTACATGTGGCAGGTGGATTCTTCCATTTTTTTTTTGCTTTAAATCTGTTTGGTACCGAATTCGCTGGTTTACATGTATCTTCCAGCAAGTGGCCTCAGTATGGCACACCAAGGTTTCCCATCTTTTGTCTGAGAGTCATCACGGACGTCCTATTCTCGGGCTGCAATGGCCGAGTTTTCAGTAATAGTTGGAGAATCAAGGAGCATCACCCTCTTTCGGGTTTCTTCTCTCCGAACTTCATCAAATACTTCATTAATTGTTGGTAAGGGTTTCGGTCCAAGTATTCTACCCCTTACTTTGTTGAGTTCACGATTCAAGTCAGCCAAAATCGTATACTTGTTATCGGGCCACCATCTTTCTGTACCAAATTGCATTCTTAGGGTCTTTCCATTCCACTCGATTAAATAGATCAACTTCCTGCCAAAGTTTTTTTAGTGTGTTGAAAAACTGAGTGAGTTGTTTCACCTTGTTTGGAATCCTTTATCCTGTGCGCAATTCAAATACTTGGAAGAATCTTCACGATCAGAGTATGCCACGGCCACGACGTTCCAAATTTCCTTCGTGGTGGAGTAAAATAGGTAAGAATCTTCAATAATTTTCTCCACGGAGTGAATAATCCATGCCATAACCATGGAGTTTTGAATATCCCAATTTTGGTAATTGGAATCCCCGATGTTCGGCTTCGGAACTGTTGGTAATTGGAATCCCCGATGTTCGGCTTCGGAACTGTGCCATCAAGAAATCTGAACTTCCCTTTCCCTCGGATAACTATTTGTACGGAGCGAGACCATTGAAGGAAGTTTCTGCCATTAAGTTTGTGACTCATAATCTGCAGGGTTGCGGAGTCACTGGCCGGGGAAGCCGGAATTGTAGAGATGGCAGAATCTGTTTATTTGGATTCTTCAGAATACGCTTCTCTAGAATATGCCATCTTTACCATTGTAATATGGAAGTATCATGTTATTGAACGATCTTGGTCTCTGATGCCATGAAAGTCGATGATAGGCAGAGAGAAAAGAATTTTATTGGAACTTGAATAATCAAAATTCAGCCAACCAACTCCTAATATATATAGGGCTTACAATTTGCTATATCTCGAGAGTCTAGGATATAATCTAGGTCTAAGATTAGATTACAAAGGAAGTTTAAATATAAAATTAAAATATAAACTTATCGTAACAATATCTTCTATAGATTATAGATTTATCGTCTATAGAACAATATGACAGACAATATAAGGATAAGTAATTCTCTTTTTTCTTATTCTCTAAATACATGGATTAATATACTTTATATAGATCAACAAAGAGAAATCAAATCCCATTAAATCTGGGAAATATCCTATCGTACAAATAATATAGGATCCTAGTTCAAAATAGAGCCTATCAAATCTCTATCAAATCCTAACTATTTCAACACTCTCCCTCAAGTTGGTGCGAAGATATTAATCATCCCCAACTTGCTCACTTGTTCTCCAAAGGTTTGTTTTGATAGGCCCTTAGTTAGGATATCTGCAACTTGTAATAGTCTTGGAACAAATCGAATACATATAACTCCTTCTTCAAGTTTCTCTTTTGTAAAATGCTTGTCAATTTCGATATACTTTGTTCTCTCATGAAAACTGGATTGTGAACTATGCGAATGGCTGCTTTGTTATCACAGTACAACTTTATGGGAAGCTTCGGAACCGTTTTTGGATCCTCCATTACTCGTTTAAGCCACAATACTTCACACATTCCATGTGCCATAAATCTGAATTCTGCCTCTGCGCTGCTTCTTGCAACTACTCCTTGTTTTTTGCTTCTCCATGTTACCAAGTTGCCCTACCAAATGTGTAATAACCAGAGGTTGATCTTCGATCAGTGACTGATCCTGCCCAATCAAAATTTGTATATACTTCAACTTCTCGATTCTCAGTTCTCTCAAAGAGTAATCCTTTCCCTGGAGTTCTGTTTAGATATTGTAGAATTCGATATACAGCTTCAAGGTGTTTTTCACACGGCGACTGCATAAATTGGCTCACCATACTTATTGCAAAGGCAATGTCTGGGTGTGTGTGGGATAGATAAATCAATCTCCCGACTAGCCTTGGCTTCTCGCAAACTTTGTGAATCTTTTGAACCATGTTCTGGGAGACTGTTTCAGTCTATATAGTGATTTCTTTAGCTTGCACACTTTTGGTCTAAACTGATCAGTAAATCTAGGTGGTGGTTTCATGTACACTTCCTCTTCTAGATCACCATTTAGAAAGGCATTGTTCACGTCTAGCTGATTTATTGGCCAATCAAGATTAGCATCAGCAGAGAGAATGACTCGAACTGTACTGAGTTTCGCCACTGGAGAGAGAGTTTCTGTGTAGTCAACCCCATATGTTTGGGTGAAGTCTTTGGCAACCAACCGTGGTTTATACCGTTCCAGAGATCCATCAGAGTTGTATTTTGGGGAAAATGCCCACTTACACTCTATAAAAGATTTCCCACTTGGTAGGTCAGCCTTCTTCCAGGTAGAGTTTTTTTCCAGAGCTCTCATCTCCTCATAATTCGTCTCTCTCAATTCAGGGATTTCTAAAACTTCCTGTATATTCTTAGGAATAATGATGGCATCTAGCTGAGAGACAAATAGACACGGTGACAGTTTTTTATAAGATACAAAGTTTGAAATTGGGTGTTTTGTGCATGATCGGGTACCTTTTCTCAGGGCAACAAGAAGATCAATGTTGTTTTTAGGAGTAGTCAAGGCATCATTCTGAGTTTCAAGATCCAGTCTACGAGTTGACTCATCGCATTGTTGAATGATAGGGTCTACTCCTTTCTTTGCATCTTTCTTCTTTTTATAAACCAATCCTTTAAACTGTTTCTCACCTGTCTCCGCTGTTATGTCGGATTGATTAAAATTTGAAATTTCATAGTTTCCTAGTTCTGTATAAAAGTCAGGCTCGGTTGAGTGATCATCATCTACACTATCTTTTGACTCCTCCTGAAGATGTGGCGCATAGAAGAACTTGCCTTCAACGAATGTTACATCCATGGAGATAAAAAAAAATTTGGTAACAGGGTCAAAGCACTTGTACCCTCGTTGGTTTGCAGGATACTCAACAAAGATACATTTTCGTGCCTTTCGATCCAGTTTTGAGATACAAGGATCAAAATTATGAACAAATGCTAGACTGCCAAATATTCTTAGAGGGATTTTAGTGAGAAGGCGTGTATTGTGAAAACTTTTTTGGAAAATATTTACAGGGGATTGAAAATTCAAAATCGTAGATGGTAGTCTATTTATCAAATATACGGCTGTTAAAAGTGCTTCTCCCCACAAATACTTAGGCACTTTGGTTTCAAAACTAATTGCTCGAGCAACTTCAAGGAGATCTCTGTTTTTTCCTTTAGCCACACCATTTTGTTGAGGTGTATGGGAACATGAGCTTTGGTGAATGATCCCTTGTTCTTGTAAAAAGTTGCCAAGTATATTGTTAAAGTATTCCCGCCCATGATCACTCAGAAAAATTTTGATCCTAGTGTGGAATGAGTCTGAATCATTTGGAAAATTTTTTGAAATGTGATCCCTACGTCAGACTTATCTTTCAAAACGAAAACCCAAGTCAGACGTGAATGATCATCAATAAAGGACACAAACCATCGTTTATCACTAAGCGTTTTTACTTTGCATGGGCCCCGAACATCACTGTGAATCATTGTAAATGACGTGGACTTTTTATAAGGATGAGATGAAAAAGAAGCTTGATGATGTTTGGCCAACTCATAGTATTCATGTAGCGCCCAACCACTACTAAACAGACTAATAAGCATGCAAAATTTAAACTTAATAATAATAATTAAACAGCAGAAACCAAATAACTTAATCATTTTACAACCCAAACAAAAAAGAACAATAACCGCAGTCTCAAACGTTAATACAACAATATCAAAAACATAATGTGCTCAAGGAAACAATGAACCAAATAAAACCTCATCTGGAACACCACCAAAAACCCAAATGCTCTAGCCACTGCCCTGGCCGTTTGAACCGTCCAACCTAAGACCTGCCCCGTGGAATGGGGTGCCCAAGATGAAACAAGGACGTGAGCGACAATCGCCCAAAACGAGAACGTACGAGTATACAAACTGATATGATGCATGCGAAATGCAATATGCTCGGATATCAAGGATCAAGTCAAAAATTTCATGCTCAGTCTAGACATGTTTTGGCTCCTACACTCATCATCAAGACGTGGACCTACATTGGCCAGGTCATCAGAACCCGCGAGTCCCGTCGGACATTATAGCTCTCGATTCCCCACGTCCATAATACAGAATAAGGCTGAGCGTCCCCAACAAACGAGGTATATCTCAAAAAATATCAGGCTCAACATGATATGTCATGCATAATATGCCAAAGCAGTAAAACATGTATCATGCAACAGATAAATATGCAGCATATAAGTGTGTATACTAGGCTTGGATATCTCAGTCAGTACATCACGTACCTTACTGAAACAATCTGACAGAAAGCTTACTCGTCTGAACCTTGACAATATCAATATAACGAAATCACTATCAAACCAGATCCTGAATTACCAAACATGCTTCAAAGTTCTTTCTAATAATCCTTAAATCACTATTTAAGGCTTTAGAATTATACATGCGTCCGTCGTCAGTCCGCTGATGACGTCTCGATCTGCCTCCCGGTTCATTGACCCCTCGAGTCGACACTAGCTTCGAAACTTCCCTACACCAAACTGCCCTATATGACCAGAACTCTCTCTAAAGGAAGCGAAGTAGGAAACTAAATAAACCAGCTTCCATTATAGGCTGCATCGAGACTAGCTCATAAAATCCGAATCAATCTTATCTGCACGCGTCAAAATCTCATTCGTCTAGTTGGATTTCTCGGGATAATGTAATCTGAAGTATATTGGGTTGTCCATTTTAAATTCAGTAAATCCCAACAGGTTGATCCTGAATTATCAATTCCTTAATAATGTTTAATTAACAACCCTTTAATCATTTCTTAATTAGCAATTCATTTAAAATAAAGATTTTGGTCATTACAATTCACTATTCAAAGTAGAAATATTTTTTTTGATAAACAACTTTGGAAAAATTTTCTTTAAATAAATAAAGTTCGGATGACCTAACCGACTATGCCAGAAGAAAATATCGACACTTGAGTGGGAACAGAAGTGAGAAACTCGTTTGGATCACGTTTGCCAAGGAAATAGTTGGTGGTAAGAAAGTAGAAACCACCATCCTGTTTAGCAATGACAACTATCTTCCTCGAGGCTAGGTCTTGAAATTCACAATGAGATGACAAAAATATGACTCGACACGTATGATTAATGGTGAGTTTGCTGATTGACAAATGATTGTATGATAGAGGGGGGGACGTGTAACACATTTGTAAGAATCAAAGACGAGGAAATAACAAAGATTCTTTTCCCTGCAACAGATGCAACAGAGCCATCAGCAAGTTTAACCTTTTGGTTTCCTGCACATGGAATATATGGGGAGAACACTTGCGATGAACCTATCATATGATCTGTTGCTCTAGAATTCAGAATCCAGACACTGTTAGTGGTCGAATTAGCAATATTTGCACAAGGATAAATACCTGTCTGGGCTAAGGAACATGAGATTTGGATTTATCACGTCTATAATCAAATAATTGGAATAGTTGCTCCAACTGATCCTTGCTGAAGGGAAGAGAATCTGAGGAGGTAGAGGGCAGTCCAAAAGCTTCACCACCTGCTTGAAGAGCTCGAATATCAGTATTCAATCTGTTGGTGCCAAATTTTTTCTTAAGATGGGCTGATTTCCCATGTATTTTCCAGCATGTTTCTATAGTGTGCCATGGCTTTTTGCACTTATCGCAAAATGGACTCCCATCAGACCCTGTCTCTCGACTTACAAGGGCTGAATTTTCAGACTCCATGGTGTTTTCAGAATGTTTCAGCATCACTTGACGTCAAGTTTCTTCACGTCGGACCTCGGAAAACACCTCCCGAAGGTTGGGCAGAGGTTTTCGCCCAAGTACACCTTCTCTAACCTCATCCAGATCCTTGTTTAATCCTGCAAAGAGGACAAACATCCTATATCTGTCTAGTTTTGCCTTGTATCTAGTACAATCCTTGCTACTCTACCACTCATATGCATCGAGGAGGTCCAATTCCTGCCATAGAACTGTCAACTTGTTATAGTAAGTTTTGACGTCTTTTTTACCTTGTTGCGTCTGTCATACCCGAGTATTTAACTCGTACAGTTGAGAGTAGTTTTCAGAATCGGAGTAGGTTTCTCGGACCGTCTCCCAAACCTCCCGGGCCGTGGGTAAAAACATGAATGGTTTACCGATTGCTGGCTCCATCGAGTTTATCAACCATGCCGTGACCAATGAATTCTTGGAACGCCACTGCTTGTATCTCGGGTCAATCGAAGCCGGAGCTTTCACTTCGCCGTTCACGAATCCTAGCTTTCCTTTTCTATCAATCACAAGTCGGACTGATTGTGCCCACTCCAGTTTTCCCATTCAATTTGTGGATCGTTATTTGAAGTGAATTTAGGGGTTTGACATGTGATTGAGTTCCACCATCATTGCTTGAACCGGCGCCTTCACTACTAGAAGTAGCGCCGACCATATAATTCTCTTATTTCTTATTCTCTAAAGACATGGATTAGTACACTTTATATAGATCAACAAAGAAATATTGAATTCCACTAAATTTGGAAAATATCCTATCATACCAATAATATAGGATCCTAGTTCAAAATAGAGCAGATCAAATCTCTATCAAATCCTAACTATTTCGACATCTTCAAACTATGATTTTGGTTTTTATGGTCAATAAT
This sequence comes from Primulina tabacum, assembly GCF_025594145.1. Classification (NCBI taxonomy): domain Eukaryota; kingdom Viridiplantae; phylum Streptophyta; class Magnoliopsida; order Lamiales; family Gesneriaceae; genus Primulina; species Primulina tabacum. The sequence continues at coordinate 43,131,013 of NC_134554.1, forward strand.
ACCTTTTCATTCACATGCAGTTGGAGAGTCTTCCTTCTATGGTTGCTGGGGTTTGGTCAAACGATAACAATCTGCAGCTGGAAGCAATTATACAATTCCGTAAATTACTTTCCATTGGTAAGACTTGTAGTCTCACTAATCATGTTCATGACTTTATGGACCACTGATCGTCTTGGAACCAAATTACCAGAGAGGAGTCCTCCTATTGAAGAAGTGATTCAAGCTGGTGTTGTTCCTCGCTTTGTTGAGTTCCTTACGAGGGAGGATTTCCCACAGCTCCAGGTTTAAAGTTGTGACCTGATATATGATTCACCCTTCTTTTCTATAAAATTTGATTTTGCTACAGTTTGAGGCTGCTTGGGCTCTCACTAACATTGCCTCTGGAACATCTGAGAACACCAAGGTGGTTATCGATCATGGGGCAGTCCCAATTTTTGGTAAGCTTCTAGGTTCCCCTAGCGATGATGTGCGTGAGCAGGTATTATTTTCAGTTTAATTTAAAAAATTAGGATTGTTCTTGTTTCCTTGTGAATTATCTATTTTCTTAAACATATTGTTTTTGCCTTTAAATATAGGCTGTCTGGGCATTGGGTAATATTGCTGGCGATTCTCCTAAGTATCGTGACCTTGTTCTTGGTCATGGTGCATTGGTTTCTTTGCTTTCTCAGTTGAATGAACTTGCCAAGCTTTCAATGCTTAGGAATGCCACATGGACACTGTCAAACTTCTGCAGAGGCAAGCCACAACCACCATTTGAGCAGGTTTCTGTTTGCTTGGTTTGTCTGGATGAGGTTTACTTCTTCTTTTGTTATCATATACTATACGGTGCACTATTATGAATTTTTTTTATCAGGTAAGACCAGCGCTTCCAGCACTCCAGCGCCTTGTTTATTCAAATGATGAAGAGGTTCTGACCGATGCATGTTGGGCCCTCTCCTACCTCTCTGATGGTACAAACGACAAAATTCAAGCTGTGATCGAGGCAGGTGTCTGTCAACGGCTTGTTGAGCTCCTCCTGTGAGTGGAATTATGAATAACATTTGTGAATTGCTTTACTAATTGAAGCAATAGAAATTTGAATAATAAACATGTTGTGTTTCAGTCATCCTTCTCCATCAGTGCTTATTCCTGCACTTCGTACTGTTGGGAATATTGTGACTGGGGACGATGTTCAAACACAGGTGTTAAATTTTTATCCTGCATTTGGTTGTTCGTGATAACTTAGCTGCTAGCATTTCTACATAATTGGAGAAAATCAGGCCTTAGATGGGCATTATATACCTTTAACTGTTATTTTTATCACCAGTATATTGCTGATCATGGTGTGCTTCCCTGTCTGTTGAGCCTGTTGACTCACCACCATAAAAAGAGCATAAAAAAAGAAGCATGCTGGACACTTTCTAATATTACTGCTGGAAACAGAGAACAAATTCAGGCAAGTGTTTTAATTGAAAGTTGCCAGCATAAAGCGTAAGTCTTAATATGCGTTTGACTTTGATGCTTTGGAATTAAACATTGTATTTTCGATTTAAACCCATGTTGTTTCTAAAGAAGTGTATCAGTGGTTGTATTTTTCTCTCTTCCAGATAATCAATATATATGAAAATTGTCTTTTTCATGAATTGATTCACCAATAATACAAAAGATTTGTTTGTTTTTATCAAGCTTTTCATCATGATCTTTATTGTCAATTGGATGTTCATATGTTGTTTGCTTTGTAAGTCAGTTGGTTTGACTAACCGTTTCTTTTCTTGATATGGAGGAGTGTAAATTGCCATTCCCGTGTTATCTTTCTATCGGTCATTCGTACTGAAACATGCTTTGGTATTGCAGGCTGTAATTGATGCTGGATTAATACCCCCCCTGGTCAATCTTCTTCAGAATGCTGAATTTGAGATAAAGAAAGAGGCTGCATGGGCTATTTCAAATGCTACCTCTGGGGGAACCAATGATCAAATCAAGTATTCTATATCTCTATTCTATAGTGCTGTCTAGTGTTTGTGAACTGGTGAAAACTTTACGTAAGATTGTCACACTGAGATATATACTAGTATATTTTTACAGGTACTTGGTGAATCAGAGTTGTATTAAGCCTCTGTGTGATCTTCTTGTTTCTCCTGATCCAAGAATTGTCACTGTATGCTTAGAAGGATTAGAAAACATATTGAAAGTCGGGGAAGTTGAAAAAGGTGACACTGGAGATGTCAACTATTTTGCACTGCTCATAGATGACTCTGAGGGCTTGGAGAAGATTGAAAATTTGCAATCTCATGATAACAATGAAATATATGATAAGGCTGTGAGAATGCTTGAGACATATTGGCTTGAGGAGGACAATGAAACGTTGCCTGCTGGTGACGAGTCACGGGCTAATTTTAACTTTGGAGGGGGGAATGGTATTCAACTTCCACCTGGCGGACGATTCGATTTTAGCTGAAGGTATGCCCTGGTCTTTGGAATCTTTACTGCCAAATTATCGATCACTTGTGGTTGTGGATTCTCAAGAATCCTTCCTATCTTTCAAAGGATGAATGCTTGTTTTAACTTTCTGCGAACTGATATTGCACACAAATATGTCTCAGTTTTGGTGGATTAAGTTTTTCAGGTCGAGGCAAGCCACATCATCCCAGTGAGTTTGATGAGTCGGTCCCGTGTCAGTTGTAAGCAAGAGGTGCCTCATTCAAGAGTCGGTGCTGTAGGAGGGCCGGTCGGATGTTGAACAGCTTAATACTCGTCAAACCAAATGCATGTTACAATCCGTTAAGAGAGCTGATTAGAATGAGGATGCAAATTATATATATATATATATTAAAAAATCTTAGAGGAGCCGTCTGTTATGGTTAAGCCAGGTTGAATATCAGAAAATCACATCCCGAGCAATTACGAAGCTCGGGATGGCTATTGTTCGGGATGATCTAGGTATGTTAGGATCAGTTAACTCAGGTAAAATGTTTAGAAATGGTTGAATAAATTCTTTGGATTTTTGAGTTCTTTGTTGAATGTGAGTCAGTTCCTAAATCTTATATTGCAATATTGATCAGTTAACTGAAATAGTGTAGAAAGAAACTGAAGGATAGATTTGAATATTTTGGCTAGGGTACTGTGAAAACTGAATGAAAACAAGAATTTTTATGGATATTCAGATATTTCAAATGCTATTACGTTATATCTTCTATCCCGAGGATAAATATTCACTAAAATATTTTGATTAATTACAACAAAATGTAATGATATACTTCATTTTGGGTTTAAACACTGTCAAATTGAAACTTACAAAATTTATTAGTTGATAACTGAATAGCTCAAATAGGTAGCCTGATTGCTACAAATAATTCAGTGAAGTATGAGCTTGAGATTGCGATTTGCAAAGTGAATGTAAGTTTGAAAATGAATCGCAACTGACTTGAAAAATAGATTGTTCTTTGAGTAGTTGTGTAATTGATGTTTGCATGAAAATTGTTTATTGTTTTGTTCTTTTTCACAACTAAACTATTCATTTATATATAATTTTCAATTCCGACGATAACATTTATGCATTAATTAATGGTGTCCGTTGAGTCGTCTTTTTGTCAATGTAGACATCCTTCTGACAGTAGTACGATGCATGAGACTGTTATGTGTCAAGTTTTGCTCAGATACGGTATGTCAGTTTGTTTGCTGAAATTGCAAACTGCAACTTGTGACATGATCAACTGACCAGGAATCAAACTGGTCGACTGATCAGTTGAGCTGATCTATACTTGTTAATCAATTCTTACTGATGTCCTTTAATTTTTTATGTTCTATAACTTCAGTTCCAGTTTTCAGTTATGTTATATCATATCACATTCAGTTCTGCTCTTCAGTTTTGGTATCAGTTGATTTGTCAATCTTCGATTCATCAGTTTTGAGAATTATTTATATTTTGAGAACTTTAGTTTAACTACTTCAGTTATACTTAGTCTATTGATTGGTTTGTCAAGCTTCCAAACATGATATTATCAAACAATTTCTCCCTTTTTGCTATTTGACAAAACTTAGAATTCTGATCTCTATATCTAAATTATCTGAAACTGATTATCTAAAATTGATGTGTAGATAAAATAAGTCTTTTGAAATGTACATATTCGTATATAAATAAGAGAATTTTTGCATAAATTTTGAAAGAGGTAACAAACATTTCAAAAGAAAAGGTCTAGGGTTTAGGGTTTTTTTTTTTAAAAAAAGAAACATTGTCGGAAGCTGGGTGGTTAGGCGTATCTCTACCAGTATATACAACAAAAGAGCAGTTCAAAGAAAACCCAATGGGAGTGACTATACAATCGTGACATCATAACATAAATAACGACATACTACAGCGGGACAACCCGGAATACAGCAAAACAAAAAGCCAATAAAACAGCGGGCGTCCCGGAATATATCAATCAAAAGAAGACAAAAGGGTGGACAAGCAGAATTCTAGATGATGTATAAATCGAAATCGGACGATAAACGGTGGCCTGAGCGATCACATTCGTCAGAAATTGCAGGTTTCTCGAGAATTTGGACGTGAAATTGGGCAAGCGAACCTGCTCCTATGGACCTGATATTTTCATAGTAGCCTCTTCTCGTCGAGGCGCATCTGACGGTACCATTGGCCGGCTAAAAATCCGCGCCAACATGGGGCAATTTTTTGGGCGATTTTGGGCGTTTTTTGGAACACTATTCACACTAGAGAATTTTTTTTGGCTGGTTTCGGGTTTAGGATTTTGGGTTTTTTTTTGTGGTTTAGGGTTTGGGGTTTAAGATTTAGGGTTTTTTTAAAACAGAAACACCGCCATAAGCATGGGGGTTAGGGTTTCGAGTTTAGGGTTTCGGGTTTGGGGTTTTTTAGGGTTTAGGGATTTGGGTAGGGTTTGGGGTTATGGTTTAGAGGTTTTGGGTTTTGGGTTTATGGGTTTTTTCCGGGAGAACACCGTTGGAAGCAGGGGGTTAGGTGGACCTCTATATGTCTATAGCAACAAAAAAGAAAGATACAGAATACAAGCCTAAGAAGAGGGAGATTAGGCCAAGACCTCCCCAAAAAACTTAAAAGAAAATACAAATACCAGAAAATCTAGGGTAGGAGAAAATATACAAATACTAACGCTAGAAAAACAAAGGTGCCCTAAAAGACTAAACAATACCATAACAGCGCCGATAACGACAAAATAATCAAGTCAAATGAAGACGCACTAAGTGAGGAGAGAAGGTCAAGGAGAGGCACCCACTAAGATCCATATGCTTGTATAGCATAAACTGTCAAAAAGGACTTGCAACTATGATGAGTCAAAAGCGGTACGAGACCACAAAGCCTATGTCCAAAAAACTTCAAAAGTATATGGAGCTCCGCGATAGAAAATATCACTTGAATAGAGTAGGAGGAACCACAGAGAAGCTCGAAAGTAGTATAGAAGAGATGGTGGGCAAGAAGAAGCCTGCAGTAAACGCCCGTTTAGAACCGGATTGAACCCAAGAAAGTACCAAATGAGAAGGTACGGGAATCAATCTCACGAGAGGCCAAAGACCGCAAAAACGTGCAAGTGTCTGGCCCCACTTGCACGACCCAAAGAAGATACCAAAAGAGAAGGTACCGAAATCCAACCCACAAAAACCAGGAGCCCCAAAGAGTGCCAGTGTCTGGGCCCACTAGCACTAAAGTAGCTAAAAAAAGTGAAAAACATCTCATCGAGAGAGCTTAGTGGGCAAGGAGAAGATGCAGTAAGCGCCCGCCTGAACCGGGGTTGGCCAAAGAGAAGCACCGACCGAGAAGCTGCTGGGGCCTACCCAGAACTAAAAGAAGAAAAACAGGAAGAGTGCAAGTGTCTACATAAAATCTGGAAAGGAGGAGGAAAGACAACCCCATGATATCAAAAGTACCTGCAAAGGAAAATATACATATATAGAGATACCAATATAAAGAAAGAGAGTCAAATAATAGAATGGTCTGCAAAGGGCTAAGAATATCTGGATCTCAGGTAGGAGAGCCCTGATATATCAGAACGTGCAAGGTTGGAGATGTGGCTTGGAAGGGAAGGATCTAACTGGCTAGGATGGGAAGGATCTAAGTCTAAGGTATACTGCCTAAAGGTATGTGCCCTCGTCACCAAAGCAACCGCCACGAATTACCCTCCCGGAAAATATGCGAGATATGAACCGTATGCCCCCTCAAGAGAGTCAAAATCCGAGAAACAATATGATCTAAACCCCAACAACACCGACATGAGTGGAGGATATGAATGGAAGTCTGAGAGTCAAGCTCGATCCAAATGGGAAAAAGAGAATGATCGGAACAAAGGAGAACACCCCTCCAAACCCCCCAAAGTTCTGTCCGGAGATTAGACCCAGCCCCAATGAACTCACTGAACAAGGACCCGCCCGGAGTCATCATGAACCACGCCGCCAACAGTAGAATCTCTAGGATTGTCTCTCGAGCTCCATCAATATTCAGCTCAAAACACCCCGAAGGCGACCGAAGCCGACAGACAATCATCGTCCTACGAACTCTATGAAAAACAATCGAGATTCCCAGTGATATCGCCACATGAGAGACACCCACCCAATGGTGGGGCTTGACAGTACGCACAGCATGGGCAATACACATGTAAGACATAATCGGGGACTTTACAATTTTCCTTGAAATGTGCAAATGATGATGCTTCGCATCATTACGAGCCATCCAGAGAAACCACAACACAATAAAAATCCAAAAATTTATTCACATGGCCACCGCGTGTCCAGAAAGGGTTCCTCTTCCAAGCACTGGGGAACAATTTAAAATCCTAGTGTGGGGAATCCGGACATGAAAAATTGCCCCAAAGAAATGCCAGACAGATCGAGCAATCTGGCTATCGAGGAAAATGTGAGTGAATGTCTCCGACGTATGACAACACTGGCATTTGGAAGCTAACTCAAAGCCACGATGCTGAAGCACATCATCAACCGGGAGCCAGTGATGCTTAAATCCCCAAAGGAAGAATGACATAGTTGGCCGCAACCAGCTGCCCTAGCAAGGAGTCAAGATATCAGATGGATGGTCTCTCAAACAAACAAGCTCCCACGCAGATTTCAGCGAAAAAGCACCGTCAAAACTGTGAATCTAACGAACCACATCAGGCTCACCATAGGCGATTGGAACCAGAGAAATCACCTCAGTCACAAAGGAGGCAACCACCGAGTAAAGGAGATCAAAATTCCAAGCCCCCTCTTAAAGAAAATATGATACACAGGCATCGCGGGCCCCTCTAACCTCACTCTGACTCGACAAAAGGGAGTCCCCAAACCAAATATCGTCCCAAAAAAAAAACATCGCCCAAACCATCCCGCCAAAACATAGCAGGCTCTGCACGGGGCGGAATATGAAGGATACAGAGCCAAGTAGGGGATATAGAACCACGAGAGAAGGCGCAGGCAGGGTGCGCCGTTTAGGGTTAAGGTTTTTTTTAAGCAGAAACACCGCTGGAAGTGGGGTGTTAGGTGGACCCCTACCAGTATATACAACAAAAGAGCAGAACAAATAACACCTAATGGGAGGGGGACTAGGCCAAGACCTCCGCAAAAAGGCTATACAATCAACATCAAAGCATAAATAAAGACATACTACAACAGGGCAACCCGAAATACAACAGAACAAAAAACAAACAAACAGCGGGTGCCCCAGAATACATCCAGCAAAATAAAACAAAATGGTGGGCAAGGATAACTCTGCAGTGAATGCCCACCACATATTGCCCAAAAGGCGAAAAACAATATCATCCTGGATCAGGAGGTCGCCCATAGGGCTAACCCGCCTGAGCCGCCTTCTGTCTGTAATACCGCCACTGCTAAGATCACGTACGGTCGGGAAGCGTTAAAGATAAACAGGCAGTGGTAGAAGAAGACACATCACCTTCCTCACATCCCACACTCCCTGAACCCACCACAAATGAAGTCATCATAAGAGAAGCAGTAGTATCAACCACAGAATCTTGGACGGCAGGAGCAGGCTCAACCACCGGAACTAGAACAACTACGGGTTCAGAAATAACTGCAACAGCAGGAGACACCACCTCAACCATACCTGTGGCCTGAGATGAGATAACTGAAGCCACAACTAGTGGAGATAGATACCCTCCTCTAGCATTTTGCTCCATCGCAAGCATACTCAAAAGAGACTTGACCTTGATGGGACGGGTTTTCACAACACCCGAAGACTCACCAGGACAAGAATCATTAGGTAAATCCTGCAGGACCTCATAATAATTCTTCGTAGAAATAGGCCTATTCGGATCTTTCCTCAGAAAAGGCCAACGCTGTGGACGCTTAGAAACATGCTCTGTAAAATCAGTAACACTAGACGGAGGTGGATCAGTAGTAACACCCTGTGATGACACGATAAGAATCTGCACAGGTGAATCAGATACAACATCATTACCATTAGGACGGGACCTCCGTGGAATAGAAGATTTGCCATTACGAGAACAAAAATCAAGTGAATGCCCCAACAACTGGCAATGAGTGCAATAATGGGGAACTTGCTCATAGACCACCTCAACGACATGACTATGATCTCCCCACCAACCCATATATGCTCCGGACGTGCCTGAAGAACATCAATCTCAACACAAACCCGAGCAAAAGAACCTCTGGTACCCTCAGCAGTAATCTCATCAATCTTGACAGGATTACCTAAAAGTTTAGCAAGTGGATACAAGCTCTGTTTAGCATAGAGATGCAAGGGCAAATCAAGAAATCTTACCCAAACCGGAGCAATAGGAGAGTCCACCTCAAACTTGAATTCAGGAGTCCATTTAGAAAAATGAATCACAATAGACCGAATTGAAACTACAGGCTGAGTCCAAAACCTCAGATAATCCTCCTCATAGGAAAGGGTGAGAACCATATACCCACGAGGAAGAAAACGAACAGTATGAGAACCCAACAAACCAGTACAAGACAAAGCAGATAAAATATCAGTATTGGGAGTCAAACCCCGGTTCCCAGTGATACGCCATACCAAAGCAAACTTAAAAGGAGCAGATAGGGACGAAATAACCTGATCCGGGAACAAAATACCGGGAATCCCGTCACGAACATTCGGAGCTAGCACTTCGTCCATTGAGTCAGCAATGTCTGCAAAACTATGATCCTGCAAAATCGGAGACGAACGCTTCAATATATCCTTAAAAGAGACCGTAGGAGGACAAGGAACCTTCAAAGAATGGTCAGTAATATCCGTTGGAACAACCGATGCAGCAATACGCGAAGGAGAAACTGCCGGTTCAACTCGGCAGAGTGAACTCAGTGAGCCGACCGAGTTCACTTGCGAGTCACCTGTCGGAGCACAACCGAGGGCCGGCGACGAGAAGAGGAAACCAGAACAGGCCAAAAAACTATTAGAATCGGCCGAAATAGGAGTGACTCGGGACAAACTCGGCAACGAACTCACTTGAAAATCATGAAATTGGGTGTTTTTGATTCCGCAATCCATTTTTGAAATTGAAGGTACCATCGTGTTACCCATGACCTGGAAATCACACTGTGAAGAGGAAATTAAATTTGGATTAGGACTTCCGGAGCAATTGACGATAGAAGTAGACGGCGCAAGGGTTTGGGGAGTCCCAAACGTAGATCTGAAATTCACGGCAGACGGCAATGAATTGGACAACGGGGCCTGGCCCATTGGTCTCGTTGTGGAACAAGGATTCCAGATCGAGGCTTTGATCGGAGACAGGACGTCGGAGCTGGCCGGAATCGATGAAAGACTACTCGGATTCCGTTTGAACAGTACATGCGTCACTTCGCCGGCCGATTTGGGTGAGCAAATGAACTCCGATTGAGCTGAAATTTGAACACAAGGAGCGCCTTGAGGAGACGATTCAGATGAACTAAGATTCGTCGGCAAAGGAAAACTGGACACCGGCACGATTTCGTCCACCGGATTCTGCGCAATTTTCGGGCAATAGGACGTCGATTTGGCCGAGATATATTGCTCCGATGGACCTGAAACTTTTATAGCATGCTTGCCTCCATGAGGCGCACTTGATCGTACTGTTGGCGGGCCGGAATCCGGCGCGGACATGGGGGAGATTTTTAGGAGATTTTTAGGCGATGTTTTGGCACTATTCACTTCAGAGAAAAAATTTCGGGGTTCGGGGTTGGTTTTGGTTTAGCGTTTAGGGTTTAGGGTTTTTTTTTTAAATAAAACACCACCGGAAGCGGTGGGGTTAGACAGACCCTACCTGTATATATCATCAAAACAGCAATACAAGATAACACCTTAAGAGAGGAGGATTAAACCAAACCTCTCTAAAGGCTAGTCATACAAAACATAAAAACAAAGACCTAGGGTGGCAAATACACGAGCCAAAAGCTAATCCCTAAGTAAAAAGCATAATACAAAAGAGCACCTAAGAACATCGTTAGATACATGAAAACAAATCGAAACCTATGTAAACAGCAAAGATCCAGCTCAGAAGTAGGTGCAAAATACCACCGATGGTACCCATCTTTGAGCTGTCTGTCAATGTAATGCCAAACTGAAAAGAACATCCTAATCCGAGATCGATCAGTTGTACAGGATCCCGGAGTTAAAAAAATAGTATTCAGCTGGAGAATCACTATACAAAAATAGTCGAGGCACAAAAATAAGACCGCAATCCAGCTCAAGTCAGAGAAGCTCCAAGACCCAAGAAGAGAGTGATAACGGCCTGAACTCATAAAGTCAGAAGTACAAGTATGAATCGCATGACTGTAACTCTGAAAAAAGAACAACTAAGAGAGAACATCCAGAGCCACCAATACGCGCAGCAAAATATATAACCGATAAGTCCCGACATGAATGGAGCCCCGGGCCAGAGAAACCATTGATAGAAATCATTCAGAGCCACCACAACACTCGGCAAGTCAAAGAGAAAAGTCGGCGGACAAGGAGAAGCCCGTAGAGAACGCCCGCCAGAGAACAGGAGTGGACCAAAGAAAAGCACCAACTAAGAAGGTACTGGAGTCCACCCAAATCCAAAAAAAAAAAAGCATGAAGGGTGCAAGTGTCTGGACCCACTCGCACACACCTGTCAAAAAGAGAGAAGAACAAACTCCCAAAAAGCAGTACCTACAAAAGAAATAATGCATATATAAAAAAACAAGAAATGGATCCAAAAAAAAGAAAGGGCTGCAAAAAGCTAAGAACATCTGTATCGAATGTAGGGAATCCCGGAGATATCCGAGCGGGTCAGGATGGAAATATGTCTGGGAAGGGAAGGACCTAACTCTAAGGTATAAACCCTAAGGGTATGAGCTCTCGCCGCCAACGCATCCGCCACAGAATTTCCCTCCCGGAAAGTATGTGAGAAATGAACAGCCCGCCCCCTCAAAAGAACCAGAATCCGGGTGACTGTATGATGAAGATCCCAATGGCACTGATGAGATCGAAGGATCTAAAGAGATATCTGAGAATCGATCTCAACCCAAAGGGGAAAAAGACCAAGATCAGAACAGATAAAAAGCCCCTCCAAACCGCCCAAAGCTCCGCCCAGACATTGGTCCCAACTCCGATAAACTCGCTGAAGGAAAGCAACACCCTGCCATAAAAATCACGAACAATACCACCAACAGATGACTCCCCCGGATTGCCTCTCGAACTCCCATCAATATTCAGCTTAAAGCACCCAGGAGGTGGACAGAGCCACCGGACAATCGCTAGCCTATGGGTGCGCTGAAAGCCAACAAAAAAACCCAGCGATCTCGCCGCCTCAAAAACACCAAGCCAGTGCTTGGGCTTAACAATGAAAGCAGCCTGAGCGAGACGCAGGTAGGACAAAATCTGAGACTTCACAGTCTCTCCTGAGATACGCAACTGACGGTGCTTCACATCATTACGAGCCGTCCAGAGAAACCACAAAACAATAAATGGCAGAAACTCCTTGACGTGACCCCCAGGTGCTCAATGAAGATTTTGCTTCCAAGCACTGAGAAACAACCTGAAATCCCCAGTGCAGGGGATCTGGACACGAAAGATGGCCCCAAAGAAATGCCAAACTGTACGAGCAATCGGGCCATCAATAAATACGTGTGTGAAAGTCTCTGACATATCACAACACTGACATCGAGAATCCAAATGAAAGCCACGACGCTGGAGTATATCATCCATCGAGAGCCACTGATGCCAAAGTCTCCAAAGGAAGAAAGACATAGTCGGCCTCAACCAACGGCCCCAGCAAGGAGTCAAAATATCAGAAACCGGGTCTCTCAATCGGACAAGCTCCCAAGCAGATCTAACCGAGAAAGCACCATCAGAACTATGAATCCAAAGAGCCAGGTCAGGCTCGTCAAAGGAGATCGGGATCAGAGTAATCGCCTCTGAAATAGAGGGGGCCATCATAGAGCATAGAAGATCAAAATCCCATGCCCCCTCAGACAAAAAGTGAAAAACCCAAACATCACGGCCCCCACGGACCTCACACTGACTGGACAGAGGTGTGTCCCAAAACCAAATGTCATCCCAAAAGGACACGTCTCCAAGGCCAACGCGCCAGCGAATACCAGGCTCCGCGCGAGGGGGGATCCGTAGGAGACGATGCCAGGTGGGGGATATAGAACCACAATGAGGAACGCAAGCAGGAGCATCCAGTTGGCAATAATTCCGTAAAAGGAATCTCGCCCAGAGAGAGGAGCCCTGCTTAAATCTGAACCACAACTTAATAGAAAAGCTTTCCACCAGATCTTTCAATCTTCAGAAGCCAAGACCACCCTCCAACACTGGAAGGCAGGCCCGAGGCCACCTGGCCCAATGTCATTTCTTCTCCAAGGGCTGCGAACCCCAGAGAAAGGCATTGAAGACCAGTTCAAGTTTCTCCAAGACATCAAGCGGTGGCTGAATAACCTGAAACAAATAAATCGGCAAGGAGAGGAGCACACTGCGGATAAGGGTCATACGGCTACCCGGGGAAAGCGTCCGAAGCTCCCAACCCTCTAATTTCCTACGAACAGACTGTAGGAGGGGCTAAAAAAGGGAACAAACACGATTCCACCTAAACAAGGGGACCCCGAGGTACTTGAGGGGCAAGTGACCCTCCGCGAACTTGGTGATGCGCAAAATCCGGGAGCAGAGGTGCGTAGAGCAACTCGGAGGCAAGATCACATAACTTTTAACAGCATTCACCAGCTCCCCGAGAAATTCTCATAATGATGCAAAAAGTCCATAAGACGTTGCATCCCACGGGACCCACCATTGGCGAAAATAATGATATCATCAGCATACGCCAGGTGGGAAATTAGAATATCACATCCGGAGCGGTACCTGAGCGTAGGATGCTGCAGGAAGAGACGGTCAAGGCCTCGCGAAAGGTACTCCGCCCCCAATATAAAAAGAATGGGGGACAAGGGATCGCCCTGTCTGAGGCCTCTAGTGGAACCAAAGAACCCCGAGAGAGAGCCATTGATGTTAATGGAGAAATGACAGTGAGATATGCAAGCCGAGACCAGCGCCATAACCCGCTCCGAGAAACCAAAGTGTCTCAAAACCTCAAAGTGAAAAGACCACTGGACCCTGTCATAGGCCTTAGCCATATCCAACTTCAGAATAACATTAACGCCACGAGTGGGGAGAGTGAGACTGTGAGTGAGCTCCTGAGCAAGGAGAATATTATCAGAAATCATCCGACCCGGAACGAAACCACTCTGATTCGAAGAAATAAGTCTCTCCACCACAACCCTCAGCCGATAGTACAACAGCTTAGATATGATCTTGTTCGAGACATTGCACAGACTGATCGGACGGAAATCCGACCAAGCATGTGCACCCTCAACTTTGGAAATCAGAGTAATCGTAGTGGCAGTAAAGCCCAGGGGGAGAGGAGAACCCCGGAAGAAGTCCAGGACAGCATCATAAACATCCTGATGAACAATCTCCCAGCAATGCTGAAAGAACGCCGAAGAGAATCCATCAGGCCCAGCTACACTATCAGGATGAATGGAGAAGACGGTCGCACGGACCTCCTCCAAAAAAGGGGTCGCAGCATTACCATCATTCTCCACAGTAGAAATAAGCGAGGGGAACTCCGAAAAATCAGGACAGGCAAGCGCAGAGGGTTCCCCCATAAGTAAATCCTGAAAAAACGAGGCTCCCGATTGCTGAATCAACTCAGGAGATGTCAGGCAGACCTCATTATCCCTGATGCGGAAAATCTTATTCGTCACTCGTTTCTTCTTCACCATGTTGTGAAAGAGTTTTGTATTACGCTCACCATCCTCTAACCAGTGACAAGCAGCTTTCTGTTTCCAAAAATCCGCCTCCATAGCGGTAACACGAGCCAGATCCTCATTGCGATCAGACAGGGAAGCCCAATTCAACTCAGAGGGATCGGCCTCACAGACAGCCTCAGCAGATCGAACAGCCCTCTCAGCCATAAGAATTTTATCGAAGATGTTCCCAAAAACATCCTGATTCCACCACTTGAGGTGATCCTTGAGGCGCTTCAGCTTAGCAAAAAGGCGAGGCAAGCCACTCAGATTGCAAGGCAAATTCCAATTAAGCCTAACTGTCTGCAAAAAACCATGATACCGAATCCACATACGCTGAAAGCAAAACGAACTCGGCCCACGAGCAAAAACTGGAGCGGTAACCAAAAGCGGACAGTGGTCAGAAACAGTACGGGCGAGATGTTCAACTCGAATGGAGCTGAATTGATCACCCCAATCAACGGAAACCATAACCCTGTCCAACTGCTTCCAAATGGTCTTATTCGTCCAAGTGAATGAAGACCCCTCAAAACCAGCATCAACCAGATCGGAATCCAAAATAAAAGTGTTGAACTCCTCCATGGGTAGCATCCTACCACCACGGGTGACCAAACACTCAGAAGCATCCCTGACGACATTAAAATCGCCCCCAACCAGCCAAGGACTCAGAGTAGGCTTAACTTGAAGAAGGGAAGCCCAAAGATCTCTACGCTCAATGTAGTCGCATCTGGCATACACAAATGAGCAAAAAATCTCAGTCGGCAAAAAAAAATGCAGACACCTTGATGTGCAGGAACTGAGCATGATCAAAAACACACTCAGCCCTCACATCAGCAGAAAAAAACCCAGATGTGACCAGAAAGATTCGAAATGACTTTAGAGAAGCCCAAACGGCGAGTCATAAATCTTTGGTCTAACTCAATCATCGGCTCCAAAATAGCCAGAACCTTAACCTGTTTCTTCTTCATAAAGGCATGAAGCCTCTGCTGGGACTCCGAGCTCCGAAGTCCCCGGATATTCCAGATCATGTAATTCATAAAGGGTAGGCATCAGGATCACCCTGTCGCCTCTTGGACGAATCATCAAGATCGTCCTGATTTCTCTTCTTCACATCAGACATACCTTTGTACGGAACACTAGACGCAGAGCGTCTATCAAACCCCGATCCGGGGTCCTCCTCAGACACCTGTCTAGCAACCTGCTCACAGACAGGGGGCCCCTATCGAATAAAAAATTCCTCCACCATGGAGGAAACCTCCAGAGAGCCAGGGAGGGAGGGAATCGAGTGGCTACTGTGATTCTCCAGACACAGAACAGAACCAGCAAACACCGGAGCCTCTCCAGCTGACGGAGAGCCTAGCTCATCCACACAATCCTGAAAAGGGATAATATCCTCCTCCTCAAGAACCCGATCATGAGACTGGGCATGCACACCGGCCGTGCCCGAAGGGAGCATCACAATTATGGGAGGTCCTGAACAAACAAGTCCAACTCCTACGGGAAGATTCTGCTCCATATGAGCATCTCCAGGAAAACCAGCTCCCACATCCCCAAAGTGGGAAACATCATCAGGGCTATCACAAACCACCCTGGAACCACTACCTCGCTCCGCCTCCGCATGCCAAGGAGACAAGACATCAAAAGCGTTCGAGGTGCCCGTCGGAACAACATGCCCAGCAGGAGGAGCCCTCACAGGAGGACCACAAGGCGCAGCCCGCCTCCTCCTCCTGCGCTTAGGGCCAACAAATGGCTCAGGATTCGGGTCCTGAGGACCCAGAGCAAATCAAGAGCCACACCCTCAGGTGGTGTAATGCACGCAGTATCTAACTGAGGCGGGTGAACAGGACCAGAAGGTCTGGTCCAGACTGGGCGGGGGTTCTTTCCGTGCGAATAACATACACTGGTCGCATGCCCCAACATCTTGCAATCAGTGCAATAAGCTGGTATCTTTACATAAACGACCTCGATATCTTGTATGTGATCACCCCAAGATACCCATATGGACTGGATAGGGGGCTCCAAAACATTGATCTCCACACAAACGCGGGCAAGGGCCCCACGAGTGACATCTGCTGTGTGATCATCAATCTTAATGGGAGTGCCCAAAAGCTTAGCAAGAGCGCAAAGGCTCTTCTTGTCATATAGATGGAGTGGTAACTCCGGAAGTCGAGCCCAAACAGGGGCAAGCGGAGACTCCGCCTGGAAATTGAACTCAGGGGTCCACTTGGAGAATCTGATACCAACTGGACCAATAAACAGACTGCCCTTAGCCCATAGACGGCCATAATCCTCCTCGCATGAGAGGACAATCACAAGGAATCCTCGTGGCAAGAATTTCAAATTAAACGGTCGCCCAAAACCAAATTTGGCAAAAGCCGCAGAGATAGCATGATTGGGCACAACCGACCAGTTTCCAGTAATTTTACCGACCAGAGCAAACTTGAACGGTGCAGATAAAGAGGATATGATCTCATCCGAGAAGCGAATGCCCGGTTTACCATCCCTAAAGAACGGTGCGAGCATCTCATCCATCGACCCAAGAACGTCCTCGAAACTGTTCTTAGTCGCCCGGGAGGACGCCGGGGCCAAAACATCTCGAAAAGACAGGGGAGGTGTAACAGATGCAGAGGGGCCAGAAAAACCCGAAGAAGTACCTGGAATTGCAGAATTGACTTTTCGAGCTCTCGGGTTTGACTGCGAAGAGTTGACCGTTGACTTTCCGATTGACTTTCCGATCGAAGACCCACCGTGGAATGGCGCCGACGAGAAGAGCACAGAAAAGGGACCAGTCGGAGCGGAACCGGACGTCGGCAAGGGTAAATCAGAGGAAACAGTAGCTGGAAATTGAGATGAAATCGAGATTTGGGCGTTTCCGACTACGGTGGAATTATCACAAATTGATTTTACAGGGCTCTTACCCATGTCTGGACGAAGAACACTAGAAGTTTGATTGAAAAAAATCGCCGGGACGGCGCCGGAATTTGAACCAGAAGAGGACGTAAACAAGGCGTCCGACACGGCAATCTTAGATCTGAAATTACCGCCTGAGGAGAACACCGTTGGAGCGAATTCCGGTGGCAATGGCTTTGTGTTAGAGAGAGGATTCCAGATCGGGGTCCCTTTTGAACAGAGGTGGCCGGAATCGGCCAGAATCTGCGAAATACACTCCACCTGCGAATTGAACAGTGCCGTCGTGGATTGAATCGGTGATAACTCCTGAACGGCGGAGGTATGAGGTCGTGGAGGGGTGGTAAAAGCTTCATCAGGAAGAGACGATTCTGGTGGACCAAGTCCGGCGTCGGGAAGTGCAGAGACCGGCGCCGGCGAAACAAGAGTCAAAGGAGATGCGAGTTCGATCGGGAAAACGAAGGGGTTGCCGGAATCCTTTTGTTTTGAAATTTTGCGGGGGGGGTCGCCGGAGGACGGCGGTTTTGGTGATTGAGGTTGCCGGCCGGGATCCGGCGGCGGTAGCATGGTGGCAATTGGACGTGAATAGTGGCAAAAGTAGTGTGTTTTTTCTCACGCTTTTAGTGAATGTTTTTTGAGAGCATTTTTTGGGTCTGGTTTAGGGTTTAGGGTTTTTTTTTTGTTTTTTATATACAACAAACGATCAGTACAAATAAAACCTAATGGGAGGGACACGGTGTCAAGACATCCGCAAAAGGCTATACAATCACAACAGCAAAACAAAAATAACGAAAAGACCTAGGGTGGCAAATACTTCTGCCAAAATCTAATCCCTAAGAAAAGCGCATAATAAAAATGAACATCTAAGATCAGCGCTAAGTACATCAAAGCAAATCGAAGTCTATCTAAACAACAAAGATCCAACTCAGATGTAGGTGCAAAAGACCACAGATTGTACCTATCTCTGAGCCGTCTGTCACTGTAAGTCCAATCTGAAAAGGACATCCTAGTCTGAGATTGGTCTGCAATAAATGATCCCGCAGTCAAAATAGTATCCGGAAGGAAAATCACTGTGCCAAAACGGTCGAAGCACAGATGGAGGACAACAATCCAGATCCAGTCAGAGAAGCGTCAAATCCCAAGAAGAAGGTGAAAACGTATGAAGCTCATAAAGTCATAAATCCAAGCGTGACTGGAACTCTGATATAAGAATTAACCAAGAGAGAACATCAAGAACCACTAATGCATGCAGCACTGCAGAGAACATATAAATCCCGACATGAATAGAGCTTCAGGCCAGAGAAACCACTGAGAGAGATCATCCTGAGCCACCATAACCCTCAGCAATAGAACATAAAAGATGGAAGGCGTCGAGCAAGGAGAAGTCTGCAGTGAGCGCCCGCCGATATCACCTGTCCCGAATCCATCTACCAAAATACTCGTCAAAATATATGAAAGAGAGGAAATAGCGAGCAAGGAGAAGCCTGCAGAAAATGCCCGCCAGATATTGGTGAGACAGATAAAGGAGACACCACCGTAGCAGGTGCCTGAAACCACCATGTATAAGAGTCTTGAGGAGTACAAGTGTCTAAACCCACTCGCACAAACTGTCAAGGAGGAGAGAAGACAACCTCCCAATGGTAGCAAACCTGCAAAGAAATATACATATATATAGAAATGTAAATAAAGAAAGAGATCCAACAAATAGAGATGGGCTGCAAATGGCTAAGAACATCTGTATCTCAGGTAGGGGAGCCCTAACAGATTAGAGCGGGCAAGGGTGGAGATGTGGCTAGGAAGGGAAGGACCTAACTCTAAGGAAAAGTGCTTAAGGGTATGAGCCCTCGCCGCCAAAGCATCCGCCACCGAATTACCCTCCCGGAAAATATGAGATATATGGAACGTACGCCCCCTCAAGAGAGTCAAAATCAAAGAAACAATATGGTCCAAACCCCAACAGCACCGACGGGAACGAAGTATCTGAATGGAAGTCTGAGAGTCAAGCTCGATCCAAATAGGGAAAAAGGAAAGATCGGAACAAAGGAGAAGACCCCTCCAAACCGCCCAAAGTTCTGCCCGGAGAGTAGACCCAGCACCAATGAACTCACTGAACGAAAAGAAGAACCCTCCCGAAGGCATCACGAACCACACCACCAATAGTAGAATCGCCAGGGTTGCCTCTCGAACTCCCATCAACATTCAACTTAAAACACCCCGAAGGCGGACGAAGCCAACGAACAATCACCGTCCGATGAACTCTATGAAAAACAACCGATATACCCAGCAATCTCGCCGCATGAGAAACACCCACCCAGTGGTGGGCCTTGACAATATACGCAGCATGGGCGAGACGCAAGTAAGACAAAATCTGAGACTTCACAGTCTCAACAGAAGTGAGCAACTAACGGTGCTTCTAATCATTACGTGCCGTCCATAGAAACCACTGCACAATAAACGGCAGAAACTCCTTCACGTGGCCACCTGGTGTCCAGCGAGGATTCCTCTTCCAAGCACTGAGTAACAAAGAGAAATCCCTAGTGTGGGGAGTCCGGACACGGAAAATAGCCCCAAAGAAGTGCCAGACAGATCGGGCAATGCGGCTGTCGAGGAAAATGTGAGTGAATGTCTCCGGCATATCACAACACTGGCATCTAGATGCTAACTCAAAGCCATGACGCTGGATTACATCATCAGCTGGGAGCCATTGATGCCAAAACCTCCAAAGGAAGAATGACATGGTAGGCCTCAACCAGCTACACCAGCAAGGAGTCAAAATATCAGAAGACTGGGCTCTCAAACGGACGAGCTCCCACGCAGAATTCAACGAAAAAGCACCGTCAGGACTGTAAATCCAACGAGCCACATCAAGCTCACCAGAGGCGATGGGAACCAGATAAATCGCCTCAGCCATCGAGGGGGCAACAATCGAGCAGAGAAGATCAAAATCCCAAGCCCCCCTTGAAATAAAATTTGATATACGGGCACCTCGGCCCCCTCTAACCTCACTCTGGCTCGACAAAGGTGTATCCCCGAACAGAATATAATCCCAAAATGAAACATTGCCCAGGCCAACCCGCCAGCGGATACCAGGCTCCGCCCAAGGCCGAATATGAAGGAGGCGAAGCCAAACAGGGGATATGGAACCACTAGAGGGGGCACAGACAGGGTGCACAACGCGACAGTATTTCTGCGTCAAAAATTTGGCCAGAGGGAAGATCCCTGCCTAAACCGAAACTACAGTTTGATGGAGAAGCTTTCCACAAGATCTTTCAGTCGACGGAAACTGAGACCCCCCTCAAGAACAGGGAGGCAATCCCAAGACCATCGGGCCCAATGCCATTTCTTATCAGAGGGTCTAGATCCCCACAGAAAGGCATTAAAAGTACGCTCAAGCTTCTCCATAACTGCTAACGGTGGCTGGACCACCTGAAACAAATATATCGGCATCAAGAGGAGCACACTACGGATGAGGGTCATGCGACTCCCCGGAGAAAGTGTCCTGACCTCCCAACCCTCAAGCCGCATCCTAAGCGACTGTAAAAGGGGCTCAAAAAGAGAACGCAACCTATTACCGCGAAACAAGGGAACTCCAAGATACTTGAGCGGTAAATGACCCTCCGAAAACCCAATAATAAGCACCTCGGGGGAAAAATCAAATAACTCTTAGCAGCGTTAACCAGCTGCCCCGAACAATTCTCATAGTGATGCAGAAAATCTATGAGAGCCTGCATCCCACGAGACCCACCATTGGCAAAAATAATGATATCATCAGCATAAGCAAGGTGGGAAACCAAAAAATCACAGCCAGAACGGTACCTGAAAGCAGGATGCTACAGGTAAAGGCGGTCAAGGCCACGCGAGAGATACTCCGCCCCCAAAATAAAAAGAAGAGGAGACAATGGATCTCCCTGTCTAAGACCCCTTAGAACCAAAGAATCGCGATAGAGACCCATTGATATTCACGGAGAAATGACAATGAGAGATACAGGCCGAGACCATCGCCACAACCCGCTCCGAGAAACTAAAATGACCCAACACATCAAGGAGGAAAGACCATTGAACTCGGTCATATGCCTTAGCCATATCCAATTTCAAAATAACATTACCACCACGAGTGGGGAGAGTGAGACTGTGAGTGAGCTCCTGTGCCAGGAGGATATTATCAGAAATCAGCCGCCCTAGAACAAAGCCACTCTAATTCAATGAAATCAATCTCTCGACCACATCCCGCAAGCCAGAGTACAACAACTTATAAATGATCTTATTCGTAACATTACACAGGCTGATCGGACGAAAGTCTGACCAAGCTTGTGCACCCTCGATTTTCGGAATCAAAGTAATCGTGGTGGCAGTAAAACTCTAAGGCAAGGGAGAACCTCGGAAAAAATCCAAAACTGCAACTAACACATCCTTATGAACTATCTCCCAGCAATGCTGGAAAAACGCTGAAGAGAAGCCATCAGGCCCAGCCACACTATCTGGATGAATGGAGAAAAAAGTCCCGTGAACCTCCTCTAAAGAAGGGGTTGCAGCAATACAATTATTCTCCATCTCAGAAATCATCGAAGGGAATCCCAAAAAATCAGGACGATCAAGCACAAAGGGATCCCCGGTAAGCAAGTCCTGAAAAAACAAGGCGCCCGACTGTTGTATCAGCTCAGGAGACGTCAGGCAAACCCCATTATCCCAGATGCGGAATATCTTATTCGCCACACGCTTCTTTTTAGCCATGTTATGAAAGAGTTTAGTGTTCCGCTCACCATCCTCAAGCCAGTTGCATGCAGCTTTTTGTTTCCAAAAATCCGCCGCCATGGTGGTGAGACGAGCCAGATCCGCATTGCGATCGGACAGGGCAGTCCAATTCAACTCAGAAGGATCTGACTCAAAGGCAGCCTCAGCAGAAAGAACAGCCATCTCAGCATCATTGATTTTATCGAAGATGTTACCAAAAACATCCTGATTCCACCACTTGAGGTGATTCTTTAGGCGCTTCGACTTAGCAAAAAAGGCGAGGCATGCCAATCAGACTGCAAGGCAAGTTCCAATTGAGCCAGACAGTTTGCAAAAAACCATGATGCCGAAGCCACATGCTCTGGAAGCGAAACGAGCTCGGCCCACGGGAAAAAAGTGGAGCGATAACCAAAAGCGGACAGTGGTGAGAGACCGTACGAGAGAGATGCTCAACTCTAATAGAGTGGAAATGATCACCCCAATAAACTGAAACCATCACCCTATCCAACCGCTTCCAGATGGTCTTATTCATCCATGTGAACGAAGACCCCTCAAATCCAGCATCAACCAAACCAGATTCCATAATAAAAGTGTTGAACTCCTCCGTGGGCAGCAACCTACCACCACGGGTGCCCAGACATTCAGAGGCATCTCTGACAATATTAAAATCCCCACCAACAAGCCAAGGACCCAGAATAGGCTTGACCTGAAGTAAGGAATCCCAGAGATCCTGACGCTCAATGTAGTCACATCTGGCGTAAACAAAAGAGCAAAAAACAGGTGTGGGTAAAAAAGGAGCAGATACCTTGATATGAAGAAACTGCGCATGATCAAGTACACACTCAACCTGCACATCAGCAGCAAAAAAGACCCAAATGTGGCAGGAAAGATTCGAAATGACTCTAGAAAAACCCAAACGACGGGTCATGAATCTCTGATCCAAATCGATCATAGGCTCAAAAACAGCCAAAACCTTAATTTGTTTCTCCTTAACATAAGCATGAAGCCTCTGTTGGGACTCCAACCCCCGAAGTCCCCGGATATTCCAAATTAGGAAATTCATGAAGAACGGGCAGCAGAGATGCCTGATCACTTCCTAAGCGACCCAAGGAGATCATCCCTCCCCCTCTTTTTCTTAACATCTGGCATATATGAATCCAAGATGCCGTCCTTAGACGCACGACCATCACCAGGCTCAGAGTGTCTATCAAAACCCTGGTCAGGATCCTTAACAGACATCTCACGATCAACCCTCTCACAAGTAGGAGAACCCTGCCTATTAACCAGCTGTCCTAACAAAGAAGACGCATCGGCAGGGGACGGAGGACCAGAGGGGATCGAGTGACAACTATGGTTCTCCAAACAAAGCACGGGTTCAGCAAACACCGTGTCAATACCAGTATGCGGAGATCCCAAAACCTCTGCACAATCTTTAAAAAGAATGACATCCTCTTCCTCCGACTCCTTAGCCCAAGACTGGGCTGACACACCACCAAACCCCAGCAGGGAAACTGCAACTGTGGGTGAACCCGAACAGACAGGATCCACACCCACGGAGGGAGCGGGCTCCAAACGAGCACCTCCAGAGATATCAACACCCACATCCTCCACGTGGGGCCCAAAATCAAATGTGGGACCAACTAACTCACTAGTATCAAAAGATTGTGCCTCCTTCTGCCAAGGAGAAAGTACATCAAAAGCATTCAAAGTACTGGTCGACTGTGGAGGAGCCTGCCCTGGAGGGGGAACTGGCGCGGGTGGAACCCGACGCACTGGCCGCCTTCGTCGTCGACGTTTAGGACCAACAAAAGAATCAGTAGTAGGGTCCTCAGGACCCTAGACAGAACCAGATGGGACACCCTCATGTGGTGTCTGACCAGAAGTATCCGCTCGAGGCGTAGAAACAGAGCTAAAAGGCTTGGACCGGGTCGGGCGGGGATTCTTACCATGTGAATAGCAAACACTCGTCGCATGCCCCAGTATTTTAATCAGTACAATATGCTGGGATACTCTCATACACAACCTCAATCTCCTGAGTGTGCTCACCCCAGCCCACCCAAATGTGCTTAACAGGAGGCTCCAACACGTTGATTTCCACACAGATTCGGGCAAAAGCCGCACGAGAAAGATTAGTGGTGTGGTCATCAACCTTGATAGGAGTACCCAAAAGTTTTGAAATCGCACAAAGACTCTTTTTATCATATAAATGCAGGGGTAATTCTGGAATCCTGACCCAGAGAGGCGCAAGCGGAGACTCCGCTTGAAACTTAAACTCCGGGGTCCACTTGGAAAAATGTAAGCTAAGGGGTCCAACAAAAAAATTGTTCTTCGTCCAAAGACGAGCATAATCTTCCTCACAGGAGAGGACAATCACCATAAACCCCCGAGGTAAAAATTTCAGATTAAACGGTCGCCCAAAACCAAATTTGGCAAAAGCCGCCGAGATGGAAGTGTTTGTGACCACAGATTGATTACCCGAAATTTTACCAACCAGTGCATACTTGAAAGGCTCAGATAATGAAGAAATAGTCTCAGAGGAGAACCTCAACCCCGGTTTACCATCCAAAAAAGACGGTGCGGGCATCCCATCCAAAGAACTAAGCACATCCTCGAAACTATTCTTCACCGTACTCGGTGAGGGTGGGACCAAAACATCCCTAAACAAAACAGAAGGTAAAACACCAACACTAGTGCGAGAAGATCCCTTAAAATTACCTGGATTGACCGAGTTAAAACGCCGATTCCGCAGAGTTGACTGACCAACGTTGACCGTTGAGTTTACCGTTGACTTTTTGACCAATGAACCAATAGTGAACAACGACGTCTCAAGGAACATAGAACCGGACCCAACATGGCAGAACCGGGCAGCGGAGGGGTGAAATCAGCTGAAACAGTTGCCGGAGAAGATGAGAAAACTGGAAATTTGGCGTTTCCGATCACCGGCGGTTTTTCCAAAATTGAGGACGGAAAAACGTCCCCCATGACTGGATGATCACAGGCTGAAGAGGAATTGAAAAAACAGGCCGGCAAAGGGCCCGAAATCGCCGACGAAAAGGACGAATTTGGGGCGTCCAACCCCAATTCCGTAGATCTGAAATTCCCGTCGGATATGAACACCGATGATGACGTGGCTTCTGGCATTGGAATCGTCTTGTCATGGGCTTTCCAGATCGGGAACCCGATTGAACATAGGTTGCCGGAATCGCGAAGCATGGACAAAATCGTGGATGGGTTCGCCGTGAACAGTAGAGGCGAGACTTTGGAGCTTAAATTGGCCGAGCAAATAAACTCCGATCGAGCTGAAATTTTAGCACAAGGATTGCCTAAACGAGACGAATCTGTTGGTGTATGAATGGCGCCCATCGGAGCAGTGGATGTTGGCGACGTAGAAATGGCCGAAAATTGCGGAATTTTATGAGGCGATTTGGACGGGCAAACATTCTCCGATGAGGCTGATTTTTGGATATGTTTTTTTTCAAGTTGAGGCGGCTCCTATGAGGTGGTGAACCGGGCGGAAACCGGCGGCGGCAATACGGCGGCGTGGGCAAGAAAATTAGGCGATTTTGGGGTGATTTTTTGGGTTTTTTTTAGAGGAGAGCATTTTTGCAATAGGGTTTACGGTTTAGGGTTTTTTTAAGCGGGGGTTAGGCGGACCCCTACCTGTATATATCAAACAAAAATAAAGGTACAGAAAAGAAAGCCTAAGAGGGAGGGGGACTAGACCAAGACCTCCCCAAAAAGCTAAAGGACCAATAAATTAATACAATCCATAAATCACTAAAAGGCTAGGGCAGCATAAAATACACAACTGCTAACCCTAATGAAAGTAAGGCTCGCAAAAATACTAAAAACGATAAAAAAACCCGAGCCGATAACGTAAAAAAAATCCAGTCGAAAGTAAATGCTCCGAATGAGGCGAGAAAGCCAAAGAAAAGTATCCAACTCTGAGCCATATGACCTGTATAACTCAATCACTCGAATAAGGCACTAAGGATGATCAAAAGGAGCCACCAATAAAGTACCAAATGAGAAAGTACTGGAATCCATCTCACGAGAGGCCAAAGACCTCAAAAATGTGCAAGTGTCTGGCCCCACTCGCACTAGAGAATGCATACCTGTCACCGAGTGGACACTCAAAGAAGATACCAAAGGAGAAAGTACTGGAATCCAACCATCAAAAACTAGGAACCGCAGAAAGTTCTAGTGTCTGGGCCCATTAGCACTGAAGTAATTAAGCAAAGTGAAAAACAGCTCATCAAGAGAGCTCAGTGGGCAAGGAGACGCCTGTAGTAAACGCCCATCTGAAACCGGGGTAGGGCCAAAGAGAAGCACCAACCAAGAAGGTACTAGGGCCCACCCTGAACTAAAAGAAGAAAAACAGGAAGAGTGCAAGTGTCTGAGCCCACTTACACAAAATCTGGCTAGGAAGAGGAAAGACAACCCCCTGATAACAAAGTACCTGCAAATGAAAACATACATATATATATATATAGATACCAGAAAGAGAAAGAGAGTCAAAAAATGGAATGGGCTGCAAAAGGCTAAGAATATCTGGACCTCAGGTAGGGGAGCCCTAATAAATCAGAGCGAGCAAGGATGGATATGTGGCTAGGAAGGGAATGACCTAACTCTAAGGTATACTGCCTAAGGGTATGAGCCCTCGACGCCAAAGCATCCGCCACCGAATTACCCTCACGGAAAATATGCGTAATATGAACCAGATGCCCCCTTAAGAGATTCAAAATCCGAGAAACAATATGATCCAAACCCCAACAGCACCGACGGGAGCGAAGGATATGAATGGAAGTCTGAGAATCAAGCTCGATCCAAAGGGGAAAAAGAGAATGATTAGAACAAAGGAGAAGGCCCCTCCAAACCGCCCAAAGTTCTGCCCGTAGAGTAGAACCAGATTTAATGAACTCACTGAATGAAAGAAGGACCCGCCTGGAATCATCACAAACCACTCCACCAACAGTAGAATCTGCACGATTACCTCTCGAACTCCCATCAACATTCAACTTAAAGCATCCCGAAGGCGGACGAAGCCAACAGACAATCGCCGTCCTACGAACTCTATGAAAGACAACCAATATACCAAGCAATCTCGCCGCATGAGAAACACCCACCCAATGGTGAGCCTTGACAATGCGCGCAGCATGGGCGAGACGCAGATAAGACAAATCTGAGACTTCACAGTCTCAGCTGAAATGTGCAACTGACGGTGCTTCGCATCATTACGAGCCAACCACAGAAACCACAGCACAATAAAAGGTATAAACTCTTTTACATGGCCACCTGGTGTCGAGCGAGGATTCCTCTTCCAAGCAATGAAGAACAAAGAGAAATCCCTAGTGTGAGGAATCCGAACACGGAAAATAGCCCCAAAGAAGTGCCAGATAGATTGGGCAATGGGGTTGTCGAGGAAAATGTGAGTGAATGTCTCCGACATATCACAACACTGGCATCTAGACGCTAACCCAAAGCCACGACGCTGGATTACATCATCAGCCGTGAGCCATTGATGCCAAAACCTCCAAAGGAAGAATGACATAGTAGACCTCAACCAGCTACCCCAGCAAGGAGTCAAAATATCAGAAGACTGGGCTCTCAAACGGACAAGCTCCCACGCAGATTCCAACGAAAAATCACCGTCATTACTGTAAATCCAACGAGCCACATCAGGCTTACCAGAGTCGATGGGAACCAGAGAAATCGCCTCAGCCACCGAGGGGGCAACAACCGAGCAAAGAAGAACAAAATCCCAAGCCCCCTCAGAAATAAAATTTGATATACAAGCACTGCGGCTCCCTATAACATCACTCTGGCTCGACAAAGGGGTATCCCCGAACCAAATATCGTCCCAAAATGAAACATTGCCTAGGCCAACCTGCCAGCGGATACCAGGCTCCGCACGAGGCTGAATATGAAGGAGGCGACGCCAAACAGGGGATATGGAACAACTAGAGGGGGCACAGACAGGGTGGACCACGCGACAGTATTTCTGCATCAAAAATTTGGCCCAGAGGGAAGATCCCTGCCTAAAACGAAACCAAAATTTGATAGAGAAGCTTTCCAGAAGATCTTTCAGTCGACGGAAACCAAGACCCCCCTCAAAAACAGGGAGGCAAGCCCGAGACCATCGAGCCCAATGCCATTTCTTTTCCAAGGGTCTAGATCCCCACAGAAAGGCATTAAAAGTACGCTCAAGCTTCTCCATAACTGCTAACGATGGCTGGACCATCTGAAACAAATATATCAGCATCGAGAGGAGCACACTACGGATGAGGGTCATGCGACTCCCCAGAGAAAGTGTCCTGACCTCCCGACCCTCAAGCCGCCTCCTAATCGACTGTAAGAGGGGCTCAAAAAGAGAACACACCCTATTACCGCGGAACAAGGGAACTCCAAGGTACTTGAGCGGCAAATGACCCTCCGAAAACCCGGTAATACGCAAAAGCCGAGAACGGAGGCGCGTGGAGCACCTCGGTGGCAAAATCAAAGAACTCTTAGCAGCGTTAACCAGCTGCCCCGAACAATTCTCATAGTGATGCATAAAATCTATGAGAGCCTGCATCCCACGAGACCCACCATTGGCAAAAATAATGATATCATCAGCATAAGCAAAGTGGAAAAAAAAATCACAGCCAGAATGGTACCTGCAAGCAGGATATTGCCGGTAAAGGCGGTCAAGGCCACGCGAGAGATACTCTGCCCCCAAAATGAAAAGTAGAGGAGACAATGGATCTCCCTGTCTAAGGCCCTTGGTAGAACCAAAGAACCCCGAAAGAGTCCCATTGATATTCACGGAGAAATGACAATGAGAGATACAGGCCGAGACCATCGCTACAACCCGTTCCGAGAAACCAAATTGACGCAACACATCAAGGAGGAAATACCATTGAACCCGATCATAGGCCTTAGCAATATCCAATTTCAAAATAACATTACCACCACGAGTGTGGAGAGGGAGACTGTGAGTGAGCTCCTGGGGAAGGAGAATATTATCAGAAATCAGCCGCCCCGGAACAAAACCACTCTGATTCAATGAAATCAATCTCTCCACCACATCCCGCAAGCGAGAGTACAACAACTTAGAAATGATCTTGTTCGTAACATTACACAAGCTGATCGGACGAAAGTCTGACCAAGCATGTGCACCCACAACTTTCGGAATCAAAGTAATCGTGGTGGCAGTAAAACTCTGAGGCAAGGGAGAACCTCGGAAGAAATCCAAAAGCGCATCCAAAACATCCTGATGAACTATCTCCCAGCAATGCTGGAAAAACGCTGAAGAGAAGCCATCAGGCCCAGCCACACTTTCAGGATGAATGGAGAAAACAATTGCGCGAACCTCCTCTAAAGAAGGGGTTGCAGCAATACCATCACCAGTAGAAAAATCGGATTTTACTTCGGCAAGCGTTACTCTGGCAATAATAAATTACGAAGTAATACATTACCAATAACTTCAGTAACAACACAAGTTAAGTAAAATAATATATTTTACTTCGGATGTTTAAAAACACGGGCTTCACTATATTTTTTTATTATATTTTACTTCGGCATATCAATGTTGATGAAGTAAAAAATAAGGAAAATAAGTTCATACTGAAGTAAAAAGATGAACCGATAAGTTTAATTAAAAATATTACACAACACACTACAAGAGAGAGAAAGTGAAACCCAAATCCCCAATCTCTTAACCATTCCCCTACTCCCGTCAGTGTTGCGTCCCGACTCCAACCACCACTGTGTGCTGTCCGGCCACCGGAGATCGAAGCGCAGTAGCCAGCAACCTTGTTCCCCTAACCTTGCGCCTCCTTCCCTGCCTCAGATTGGAAGAACTAGCGCGAGTGAGAGCCCTGTTTCAGTCTTTTTCCGTGCGCGAGTTTGTCCTCTATTTTCGGTGAGTGTGTCTCTCGATTTTTTTTTTATTTAGTGGTTTGTTGTTGAGAAGTCGAAGCCCTAATGTTTTCCCTGTTATCCCTGCGATTTCCAGCCACATTTAGCTCCGTCCAGTCACGATTCCAGCGAGTTTTCCTACTAGATATAACCTTTGCACCATCTTGAGACCACCACTGCCCGTTCAACTTCGATTCTTGGTGCATTTTAGCTTGAATTCCAGTCTATAGTTCAAGTATACAAGCTTTCTGGATTCGAGTATTTTTCCAATCCGATTTAATGGTTTTCTTTGCGTTAGTAGCATAATATTGACCCATTGTTGGGTTGTTATATGTCCAGCTAGTATCCGAGAATGAGGTCCCTTCTTTTGTATTTTTCCGACTTGTATATGGTGTGCATGAAACAAAAAAGGAGTTATATTATTTACTCGTAGAAAAATGACCATTTTCCCAAGTAGTATGCATAGGACATGTATGAAGAAGGGTTTATATTATCAACGTGATCTATGCTTTCAAAATGAATGCATTTAATACCGATTTATATTATCATTTGTTTCTTTATTCACGACCTTTCACTTTCCCTCATGTTGATGGTAGGATCTAAATTGCATATCAAAGCTTTGCCAGATTACATAGTTTCTTTTTTGTAATGCCTCATATGTATTCTATAGCAAGACTTCTAAGATCAAGATCATTACCATGGCTCATCCGTGCATTGTTAGACCATGTGTCAAATAAGGTATCGTTATCTGATCCTTCATGAATTCGCAAATGGACATGTTTCGTAAAACTTTTATTTATTACATGATGAGTTTACCTCTGTTGCCGTATCATCTTTCATTGTTTGCTTGTTGATTTCAATGTATGTCTGCTGAATGAGTACAAGCAAATGCTGCTTAAAGCTATCAACTAGGATTATAAATTGGTTGCCTTTTGAAACGTCTGTAGTGATGGTGGCAACCTTTTTTCTTTCTAACGTTGGGTTTTCTGGTGGTGATGAGCTTGGTTGTAGTTGCATGGCTTGTTGTTCAATAGCAGCAGTACTAGCATGAGAGATTTGACTGACAATAAATATCATCTTGAAAGTCTTTTGTCCTTTTTTCCTTCATTTTCTTGTGTTTGCTGGATGGGACTTTAGTGGAAGTTTAAGTTTTGGTGGATAATTTTTCGGTGGACTTTTTGTCTTGTATGATGAGTTGCTTCATGAATGTATATGTATCTGAGATAATGAGCAAATTTTAATTATGTGTGATGAATGTCAAGTGATGGGTACATCGGTTGATTACAAAAAGCTGTGAAGTTAAATGCTATTAGCGATATTTCTGGAACTAACAACATTTTTGTATATTATATCTATGGCTCAAATCAGAACTTGTTAACTAATTTGTTTCATTACAAATTGTGTTCTCTTAAAGTTGTTTAACTTTGTGAAATGTGTGAAAGGCTTTTTGATACGGATAGCATTTCATTTAGTACAATAACAACAGTAACAAAATGATATAATTGGAAAATAATCAATGAATTCCAATCCAATGCAATAGAAATGCTTGTACAAAATAAATGAGCCATTATGTAAACTTTAACCATAAACATTTTCATAAACATGTAAAACATAAACATTTTCATATTATCATAAACATTTTCATATTATCATCAACATATACATATCCATATTCATTTTCAATGTCTTTATATACAGATTACATAATGAGACATTTGTAAGTGTCATTACAGATTACATAATGAGACATTTTAAATTAACCTTATAACCTATCATTAGTGACATTTTTATTGTCACTATAAATAACACACACGACACTTTTAGTTGTCATTATAAATGATTTTAACTGACATATAAATTTGTCATTATTACTATAATAACAAGACATTATAAATGTCTTTAAAACATGAGTTTTCCTGACATTTAAAATTGTCATTATATAAATAATTAGTAACACGTATGAAGTTGTCATTAACATCTTATAATGACATTAAAAAATGTCAGGAAGTTTAAGACGACATTGAAATAGAGGGCATTTGTTGGATGTGTCACTAAAACTTAAATGTCACTAAATATTGAATATGATGACATTTATGAATGTCACCATAAGCATTTATTCTTGTTGTGCTTGCTGGTTAAAATGCGAATGTCTTCTATGGTGGTTTTAACGAAAGATTCGGGACTCGGATCTGGAAATAAGGTTGAAAATTGATGGATTTATTTTGTTGATAATGTGTGCTCATTGAGTTTACTACATGTGTTGAGGGTTAAAAATGAAAATGAAACTATGGAATCGTGTTCCAGTTGTGAAAGATGAATTCTATCTGAGTGTTTTGTGTCATTGGAAAATTATTCCTTTATGATTGTTCATTATCTCTAGCTGGCGCTTTTCCACCCAAAGTTCAACTAATTTAACCCAGGGAAAAACGTTCGTTAAATTTTAAGTATTGAATCACAAATAATCTTGCTAACTGTCACCCGTTTGAGGGATCGGATTGTGTTTATGTGCCCCATGTCAGCTTCATCTGTTTATACGACGTCATGTATGTTTTCCTGTTTATTCTGCTCGCAGTTGTAGTTTTTGGGAAGGATTTGATTGTATAAAACTGCCTTTTTAATCTCACCTCCATCTATGTTTGGAGATCTTGTACCTAACAACAGTTCGCATTTACGCAAGTCTGGAAGCCGATCTGTTGTGTTTGATGTTGGTGAGAGAAGATTTATCCTACACTTTCTTTTAGACGTGGTTTTTCTCCTTTTTCACTGATTTATTCCATATATTAACTATGTTATGATGTTATCTGCCAGGTACAAATGAACTGGGAAATAGTGCTGAAGAAGATTTCTTACATTCCACAGTGTCAAATGTAATGAAGGGTATGAGTTCACCGTTGCCAAGTGTAGGTATTATGCCTTCTCCTGTTCTGCTATGGAGATTCAAGGTATCACTATAACCAGGTTTATCGGGTTAGTTATAAATATAATCTGGTCTCAAGTGATCTTTTGATTTATAACCTTCTTTGAATTTTTAATTTCCCGGGTATATCAACAATCTTTCGTAATTGAGGGAAAGAGTATTATGATGAGTACATTTGGATATTCTGAGGTCCATTTACTTTTTTCATATATTTTTCTGGGTTGCTTGAAGAAAGGGGAACCATTAACAGGAAAAATGAGGGAGATTAACGATTTTTATTTTTCTCACTTTTTAGTTTGATAAAGTAGGAAATTGTAATTCGGCTACATGAGTAGAATTTTCATCATACATCATTACATTGAATTTCTTTTTTAGTAGAACTTATTATGTGTACACATGGTTTGATCTTATGGTGTGAAAACATTGTTGATGGGAGGTCATAGATGCTGGAATCTCTGATTGTAGCAGTAAAATTAATGGGATAATAGAATATTTCATCTTCAAATCCTTAGAACTAGGAGACCATCTTCAATATGCCAAAATTGTTGTAATTTTCGATGAAATACGACATTTGCTCTAGAAGAATTTCCACATTTCCCGTTTACATTGAAGTTCTGAACTTAAAAACACCAAATGAAATTTGCCTGAAAAGCATATTTCAAAATTAGAAAATAATGAAAACCAACCTGAATGAGCTAGATGTAAAAATAAAGTATATTTAGAATTTGGGGCGATGAGAAGTTCAAAATAAATAAAAAATTTAATAATCTGTTCTAAAATTATGAAACAGAAAGTCTCTTTACATAGGCAAAATGACTGGATTTGCAGAGAACTTTAGCGTGGTCAGCAACTTTGCGACACTCCTTGTTATCATCTTGTAAATCTCACAATTCCAAAATTGTCAAAAGTTATGAGTCCTATGGCCATTTGAAGTTTTATCAATATATCACTTTTTTGTTCAGGCTTTTGTTGTTCTAAACTCTTTGGAATCATACTCACCTTGTAAGGCCCTTGGTCTCACACTAGCAAACAAACATGGGGTACCGTGGTGTTACACACCTTTTGTCCTACTTCAGTTTCATCTCTTACCGTAGTTATACATAATTCACTCTCTATAAATTGCGGCAAAGTCTATAATCCTCGAGCTTTACTCATTATGTTTTGGTTGATTGACATGTGTACAATTTTAATTATTTTATTAATTTTTTTCTATGTTTCTTTAGAAATGATATACATGTGTGAAGTGTCAAGCTGGAAGCATAGACTTACTAAAACTGTAATGATTCTGGTGTGGCCAAGTGGGTATTAATGGATTTTTATGCTGGAAAGAATTTCAACAAATTGAATTTTTGTCATTATGGTAATTTATTCCATCTGGGGTTTCTGCTTCTGATTCTTCATCTTTTCTCTATGATTTATGTTATGATATGCTACTGACTTCAGGCTATGGGGAATAAATCTGTGGGTTTTTTTCCCACATATTGTGTTTGCTTTATTGCAGACTATGATGGTTTGGCTATGGGAAATAAATCTGTGGGTTTTTTCCCAAGCTAATGTTGGTTATGCTAAAATCTTTCTTAGATCAAAGTCATCTCACTCATAAAGAAATATGGGGAATAAATTTGTGGGTTTTTTCCCAGGCTAATGGATGTAGACTAGATGGAAACAACAGGCGCTATCTCAGCTTTGGAGAGTGGTGACATGTTATGAATTTTTATCCGGTGTTATTTCAAGATGCAAATGAAATAAGTCCGTACTTTCAAATGAAACCTGTCTCTACCAGTACTGATATATTTTATATCTGTCAATTTTTATTTGAAATAGAAGAATCTAATGTATTTTCTTTTTCAAATTTCAGTTTGCAGGATGCATCAAGAACCAATATTACACCCAATCTCAATATGACGAGGTCAGAAGTGAATAGAGTGAATTTGTTTAGTCCTATGTAGGTGCTTAAATGGATGGTGTATGTTAGGGATAAATATTTTGTTTGTCATTGTGGATTTTTGGATATACTTTTGGTTTTGTTGATACATTTTTGGGTTATTTGTGGATTGATGAATATGTAATTGTGGATTCGTGGATATTCATCATTTTTAGATGGATAATTTATGAATTTAATTATATTAGTGTATTAACAATTACTTCATCAAAATAAAAAATAATGAAGTGTAACAGGTAAATTACTTCGTTGTTATTTGCAAACTGTGAAGTAACATAATATTAAATACTTCTTCAATAAGAAATCAGACGAAGTGATAGAATTAATTTACTTCAACATTGTTATGTAAAAGCGAAGTTGTTTTGCGCAATTACTTCATCAAAATACAAATTATTGAAGTCTTTCGAACCACTTACTTCGTCACTAAATGTAAATTGTGAAGTAACATAATATAATATACTTCAACAAATAGGATAAATGCTGAAGTTATAGATTTTATTTACTTCGACAAATAGGATAAATTATGAAGTTGTTTGTGACTATTACCTCACCAAAATACATAACTACGAAGTCTTTCAGATGAATTACTTCGTCGCTCAATGTAAATTGTGAAGTAAAATATTATAAACTGCTTCGCTAAATAATAATTAAGACGAAGTTATATATAATATATTACTTCATTACTTACAATAATCGATGAAGTAAAACACATTTCTTACTTCGGCACCGGTCCAATTCTGGACCAGTTTTCCTTCGAAAACCGGCCAAAGACTTCAGTATTTTCAATCATACAACTTCGATTATTATGCGAAGTAAAAGGTACATCTATTACGTCACGTCCATATACTTCGGCACTTAACTACCTTATTACTTCATTGAATACGCGAAGTAAAAAGCGATTTTTCTACTAGTG
Organism: Primulina tabacum; assembly: GCF_025594145.1. Lineage (NCBI taxonomy): Eukaryota > Viridiplantae > Streptophyta > Magnoliopsida > Lamiales > Gesneriaceae > Primulina > Primulina tabacum. The sequence continues at coordinate 43,166,536 of NC_134554.1, forward strand.
CATTATTCTCATCTCAGAAATCAACGAAGAGAAGCCCGAAAAATCAGGACGATTAAGCAAAAAGGGATCCCCAGTAAGCAAACCCTGAAAATATGAGGCACCCGACTGCTGAATCAAGTTAAGAGACGTCAGGCAAACCCCATTATCCCAGATGCAGAATATCTTATTCGCCACACGCTTCTTTTTAACCATGTTATGAAAGAGGTTGGTGTTCCGCTCACCATCCTCAAGCCAGTTGCATGCAGCTTTTTGTTTCCAAAAATCCGCCTCCATGGCGGTGACAGGAGCCAGATCCACATTGCGATCGGACAGTGCAGTCCAATTCAACTCAGAAGGATCTGACTCACAGGATGCCTCAGCAGTCCGAACATCCCTCTCAGCCGCAGTGAGTTTATCGAAGATAATAAAAAAAACATCCCGATTCCACCACGAGAGGTGACGCTTGAGGCGCTTCAACTTGGCAACAAGGCGAGGCATACCAACCAAATTGCACGGTAAATGCCAATTGAGCCGGACAGTCTGCAAAAAACCATGATGCTTAAGCCACATACGCTGGAAACGAAAAGAGCTCGGCCCACGGGCAAAAACAGGAGCGGTAATCAAAAGCGGACAATGGTCGGAGACCTAAAATGATCACCCCAGTCAACCGAAACCAACACCCTATCCAACCGCTTCCAAATGGTCTTGTTCGTCCAGGTGAACGAAGATCCTTCAAAACCAGCATCAATCAAACAGAATCCAAAATGAAAGTGTTGAACTCCTCCATGGGTAGCATTATACCACCACGGGAGCCCAGACACTCAGAGGAATCTCTAACAACATTAAAATCTCCACCGACAAGCCAAGGACCCAGAGCAGGCTTCACCTGAAGCAGGGAGGCCCAAAGAGCCGGACGCTCAATGTAGTCACAGCGAGCGTAAAGAAAAGAGCAAAAAACAGATGTCGGAAAAAAAGGAGCAAAGACCTTAAGGCGAAGGAACTGAGCATGGTCAAAGACACACTCAGCCTGCACATCAGCAGTAAAAAAGACCCAAATATGACCAGAGATATTCGAAATGACTCTAGAAAATTCCAAACGACGAGTCATGAATCTCTGATCCAAAGCAATCATCGGCTCAAAAATAGCCAAAACCTTAATCTGTTTCTCCTTAACCAAGGCATGAAGCCTCTGTTGGGACTCCGAGTTCCGAAGTCCCTGGATATTCCAGATTAGGTAATTCATGGGGAGTGAGAAGCAGAAGCGCTCAACTTATTCTTGGACAACCTACGAGGATCATCTTGTTTTTTTTTCTTCACATCGTTCATATCTACATCCGGAGTACACTCCTCAGACACAAGACCATCCCCAGACTCAGAATGTCTATAAAAATCCTGATCAGGCTCATCTGCAGATACCTCTCGAACAAAAGTCTCACAAACAGGGGACCACTGTCGAGCAACCAAGTCCTCAAAATGAGAAGAAACCTCTAAAGAGGAATAATTGGAGGGGATCGAGTGGCTATACTATGATTCTCAATGCAATGAACGGGAGCAATAACCGGAGGTCTCAGCTCATCTGCACAAACCTCAAAAGAACCAATGCCCTCCCCCTCCACACCACGAGCCCAAGATTGGGCTGACACACCTGCCAAACCGATTGGTAAGACCTCAATAGTGGATGGACCCGGTCGATCAGGATCAACATTAACAACGGGAATCTTCTCAACAAGAGTGTCCACAGGGATGTCGACACCCACACTTCCCAAGTGAGATCCAAGGTCAGGATTGTGACCAACCAAGCCACTAGCATCAAAACGCTGAGCCTCATTCTGCCAGGGTGACAGGACTTCAAAGGCATTTGAAGAAATCACAGGCTGTGAAACAGAAGGACCTGAAGGGGGAACTCCAGCTAGAGGACCCCGACGCACTGACCGCCTCCTCTTTCTCCGTCTGGGACCGTCACCAATTTCTTGAAGCTGGGGCTGTGGTCCCGGATGGAATACAGGAGTGGCACCCCCTTGGGTTTTTGGATTGAAGGAGCAGCAGACTGCTGATGAAGACGATTAGCCTGCTTAGGCCTAGAAGGCTTGGGGTTCTTCCCATGAGAATAACACACGCTAGTCTCATGTCCCAGCATCTTGTAATCAATGCAATACGCGGGGATTTTCTCATATATAACATCAATCTCCTTTGTGTGTTCGCCCCAACCAACCCAAAGCAAACTTAAAGGGTTCAATTAAAGAAGAGATTACCTCATCCGGGAATCGGATACCCGGCATACCATCCCGAAGAGACGGTGGAGGCATCTCGTCCATAGAGTTGCGCACGTCTTCAAAGCTTTACTTCACGGTGCGAGGAGACGGTGGGCATAAGACGTCTCGAAAAGACACCGTTGGCGGGACAGAAAAACCCGAACCAGAATTGACCACGTGGCAAAGAGTGCACTGCCGAGTTGAACCGAGTGGAACGGCCGAGTCAGTGACTCGGCCGAGTGGCTCGGCCGAGTCAACTCGTGAGTCATCGGCCGAAGCAGTAGCGATCGACGGCGACGTCAAGGGGAGCTCAGAACCGGTCTTCATTCCAGCAGAATCGGACGGACGAGGGGCCGATTGAACGAGTGAAGGAGGCGAGTTCGATGGAAAACCTACAAATTGGGCATTTCCGATCACCGGTGTATTTCCGGCAATTGATTGAGGAAAAAGATTACCCATTGTCTGGGCATTACACGGCTGAAAGAAATTAACGTTTGAAGCAACGACGGCGGAGTAATTGGAGTTTAAGTGTGACGCACCTAGGGTTTGTGGAGGAAAATCGGTAGATCCAAAATTCCGATCAGAGATGAATGTTTTTTGGGACGGGACTAGTGAAATTGAAGTCGTCTCAGCAAGAGGATTCAAGATCTGGCCTTCGATCAAATTAACATGGCCAGAATCGAAGAAAACGCGACGGAGCTCGGAGTGAACATTGACGACGAAACATCCATGCCGGAAATTGGTGGACAAATGGACACTAAATTAAATGATTTTTGGACACCAAAGTCGCATTGAAGAGGCGAATCGATTGATGTAGGTGCGGTGGGAAGAGGACCGGTGGAGATTGCCGGCGCGAGAATGGCTGTAAATTGCGGGATTTAAGTCGGCGATTTGGTGGGGCAAACGTTGTCCGATGGCGACGATTTTTGGATATGATGGTCGTTGGGGGGTGGCGCGTCGGGTGATGTGGTGAACCGGCTAGGAACCGGTAGCGGCGGCGGGGTTGCAAGGGTTGGGCGATTTTTTAGGGGATTTTTGGGATTTTTTTAAATTGGGAGCATTTTTGCTTGTTTGGGGTTTGGGGGGTCTCGGGTTTTGGGTTTGGGGTCTCGGGTTTGGGGGGTCTCGGGTCTAGGGTTTGGGGTCTCGGATCTAGGGTCTAGAGTCTCGGGTCTAGGGTCAGGGGTCAGGGGTCTAGGGGTCTAGGGTCTAAGGTTTTAGGGGTTAGGGGTTTAGGATTTTAGGGTTTAGGGTTTAGGGTTTTTTTTCAATTTTTTTTATTTTTATACAACAAAAGAGCAGTACAACTAAAACCTAATAGGAGGGGGACTGTGCCAAGACCTCCACAAAAGGCTATACAATCATAACATCAAAACATAATTAAAGACATACTACAACAGGAAAACCCGAAATACAGCAGAACAAAAAGTCAACAAACAGAAAGTGTCCCGGAATACATCAAGCAAAATAAAACAAAATGATGGGCAAGGAGAACTCTGCAGTGAACGCCCACCACCGAACACCCAAGAAAAGGCGGAAAAACAAGATCAACCATATTCAGGAGGTCGTTCGTAGGGCGAACTCGACTGAAGAGCCTTATTTCAGTAATATTGTCTCTGCTGAGAGCGCGTACGTCCAGGGAGAGGTAAAGATAAACACTCAGTGGCAGAAGAAGGCACCACACCCTCCTCACTGCCCACACTCTCTAAGCCCAGCTCAAACGCAGGCAAAACAACCTCTCGAACTCCCATCCACATTAAGCTTGAAACACCCCAACGGCGGTCGAAGCCAACGAACAACCGCCGTCCGATGATATCTATGTAACCCAACCAAAATCCCCAGCGATCTCGCCACGTGAAAGAAGCCTGCCCAAAGTTTGGGCTTGACAGTACGCGCAGAATGGGCGAGGCGCAGGTAAGACAGGATCTGGAACTTCACCGTCTCCCCAGAATTGGAGAGCTGGCGGTGCTTCGCATCATTCCTAGCAGTCCAGAGAAACCACAAAATAATAAAAGGGAGAACCCCCTGGAGCCCAGACCAGATCCCTCTTCCACGCACTAAGGAATAACCTGAAATCCTCATTGTCAGGGATACGAACCCCAAAGACAACACCAAAAAAATGCCAAACAGGGTGAGCCACCGGGCTGCAAATAAACACATGCGCGAATGTCTCAGACATATCACAACACTGACAACGAGACGCTAACGCAAAGCCACGGCGCTGAAGCACCTCATCAACTGGGAGCCACTGATGCCAAAATCTCCAAAGAAAGAATGACATCGTAGGCCTCAACCAACTACTCCAGCAGGGGCGATAAATATCAGAGATCGGGGCTCGCAAACGGATCAACTCCCAAGCGGACTTGACGGAAAAAGCACCGTCGGAGCTATGGATCCAACGGGCCGAATCCAACTCTCCCGAAAGAATCGGGACCAACACAATCTGCTCCGCAATAGAAGGAGCAACTACTGAACAAAGGAGGTCAAAATCCCAGGTTCCCTCCGAAAGAAAATGGGAAACCCGAGCCGCACGATCCCCACAGACTGCGGTCTGACTGGACAGAGGAACATCCCTGAACCAACAATCATCCCAAAATGAAACCTATCCATGGCCAACACGCCAGCGAATACCACGCTCCGCACGAGGCCTGATCTGGAGCAAGCGCCGCCAAGTGGGAGAGATAAAACCACGAGAAGAGACACAAGCTAGGTGCGCCAAGAGACAATATTTCCTCATCAAAAATTTGGCCCAGAGGGAAGAGCCCTGCCTGAACCGAAACCACAGTTTTATAGAGAAGCTATCCACCAGATCTTTCAATCTGCGGAAGCCAAGACCCCCCTCTTCCACAGGGAGGCAAGCCCGAGACCAACGAGCCCAATGCCATTTCTTCTCCAAGGGCCTAGACCCCCAAAGAAAGGCATTAAAGGCTCTCTCAAGTTTCTCCATGACAGCCAACGGAGGCAGAACAACCTAAAACAAATATATGAGCATCGAGAGGAGCACGCTACGAATGAGGGTCATGTGGCTCCCTGGAGAAAGAGTACGAATCTCCCAACCCTCCAGCCGCCTCCTAACAGACTGTAAGAGGGGCTCAAAAAGAGAACACGTCCTATTACCCCGAAATAAGGGAACTCCGAGGTACTTGATCGGCAGATGACCCTCCGCAAATCTAGTGATACGTAAAAGTCTAGAGCGAAGGCGCTCAGAGCATCGCGAAGGTAAAATCAGGGAACTCTTGACAGCGTTCACCAGCTGTCCCGAACATTTCTCGTAGTGTTGCAGAAAATCTAAAAAATGCAGCATCCCACGAGACCCACCATTGGCAAAAATAATGATATCATTAGCATAGGCCAGGTGGGAAATCAAAAGATCACAACTAGACCGGTACCTAATAGCAGGATGACGCAAGTATAGTCTGTCAAGGCCACGCGAAAGATACTCCGCCCCTAAAATGAAGAGAACGGGGGACAATGGGTCTCCTTGCCTGAGGCCCCTGTTAGAACCGAAGAACCCCAAAAGAGAACCATTGATATTAACAGAGAAATGACAATGAGAAATACAGGCCGAGACAAACGCCACAACCTGCTCGGAGAAACCAAAATGGCACAAAATATCAAAATGGAAAGGCCATTGAACCCGGTCATAGGCCTTAGCCATATCCAACTTCAAAATAACATTATCACCACGAGTGGGAAGAGTGAGACTATGAGTGAGCTCCTGAGCAAGGAGGATGTTATCAGAAATCATCCGTCCCTGAACAAAACCACTCTGATTAAAAAAGATGAGTCTCTCGGCCACAATCCGCAAACGAGAGTACAACAACTTAGAAATGATTTTGTTCGTGACATTACACAGGCTGATCGGACGGAAATCCGACCAAGCCCGAGCACCCTCGACTTTTGGGATCAAAGTAATCGTGGTGGCTGTAAAGCTCTGAGGCAAGGGAGAGCCTCTGAAAAAATCCAAAACTGCATCTAACACATCCTGATGAACGATCTCCCAGCAGTGCTGAAAAAACGCTGAAGAGAAGCCATCAGGTCCTGCCACACTGTCAGGAAAAATGGAGAAAACAGTCGCACGCACCTCCTCTAAGCAGGGGGTAACAGTAATCCCATAATTTTCCTCATCAGAAATCACCGAAGGAAACCCCGAAAAATTCCCGACAATCAAGCACAAAGGGATCCCCAGTGAATAAGTGCTGAAAAAAACGAGGCACCCGACCGCTGAATCAACTCAGGAGACGTCAGGCAAACCCCATCATCCCATATGCGGTAACCAAAAGCGGACAATGATCAGAAACAGTACGGGAGAGAAGTTCAACTCGAATGGAGTTGAAATGATCACCCCAATCAACGGAAACCAAAACCCTGTCCAACCGCTTCCAAATGGTCTTATTCGTCCAAGTGAACGAAGACCCCTCAAAACCAGCATCGACCAGACCAGAAGCCAAAATGAAAGTGTTGAACTCCTCCATGGGTAGCATCCTACCACCACGGGTGCCCAAACACTCAGAAACATCTCTGACAACATTAAAATCGCCCCCAACCAGCCATGGACCCAGAGCGGGCTTCACTTGAAGAAAGGAAGCCCAAAGATCTCTACGCTCAATGTAGTCGCATCTGGCATAAACAAAAGAGCAGAAAAGATCAGTCGGCAAAAAAGATGCAGAGACCTTGATGTGCAGGAACTGAGCATGATCAAAAACACACTCAGCCCTCACATCAGCAGCAAAAAAAGCCCAGATATGACCAGAGAGATTCGAAATGACTCTAGAAAAGCCCAAACGGCGAGTCATAAATCTCTGGTCCAACTCAATCATCGGCTCCGAAATAGCCAAAACCTTAACCTGATTCTCCTTCACAAAGGCATGAAGCCTCTGCTGGGACTCCGAGCTCCGAAGTCCCCGGATATTTCAGATCATGCAATTCATAAATGGTAGGCATCAGGATCACCCTGTCGCCTCTTGGACGAATCCTCAAGGTCGTCCTTTTTCCTCTTCTTCGCATCGGCCATATCAATGTCCGAAACACCAGACGCAGAGTGTCTATCAAACCCCGCACCGGGGTCATCCTCAGAGACCTGTCTGGTAACCAATTCAAAAACAGGGGGCCCCTGTCTAGCAATCAGTTCCTGCACCATGGAGGAAACCTCCGGAGAAGCAGGGAGGGAAGGAATCGAATGGCTACTGTGATTTTCCAAGCACAGAACGGAATCAGGAAACAACGTAGCCACCCCAACTTTCGGAGAGCCCAGATCATCCGTACAGTCATGAAAAGGAATAGACTCCTCCTCCTCAAAGACCTGAACACGAGACTGTGCAGGCACACCAGTCGTGCCCGAAAGAATCATCTCAAAGGGGGAAGTGCCCAAACGAACAATATCAACTCCCACAGGAGAAATCTGCTCCAAGGGAGCATCACAAGATAAACCAACTTCCACATCCCCCAAAGGAAAAACAGTATCAATACTGTCTCCAACAACCATGGAATCACTACCTCGCCCCGCCTCCGCCTGCCAAGGTGACAAGACATCAAAAGCGTTCGAGGTGCCCGCCGGAACAACATGCCAATCAGGAGGAGCTCGCACAGTAGGAGCACGAGGAACAGCCCGCCTCCTCCTCCTACGTCTAGGGCCAACAAACTGCTCCGGATTCTGATCCTGATGACCCTGAACAACCTCAGGGGCCACACCTTCCTGGTGTGTCATACCCACTGTCTCATCCTGAGTCGTGGGAACAGGACCAGCAGGTCTGGTCCGGACTGGACGGGGATTCTTCCCATGCGAATAACAAACAGTGGTTGCACGCCCCAGCATCTTGCAATCAGTACAATAAGCTGGAATATTCTCATAGACTACCTCGATCTCCTGAAGGTGATCACCCCAGGACACCCAGATGGACTGGACAGGGGGCTCCAAGACATTGATATCAACAAAAATTCGGGCAAATGCCCCCCGAGTGCAATCAGCTGTGTGATCATCAATCCTAATGGGACTGCCCAAAAGCTTAGCAAGAGCGCAAAGGCTCTTTTTGTCATAAAGATGGAGAGGTAACTCCGGAAGTCGGACCCAAACCGGAGCTAGAGGAGACTCCACCTGGAAATTGAACTCCGGGCTCCACTTGGAGATTCTGATACCAAGTGACCCGATAAACAGACTGCCCCTAGTCCAGAGAAGGGCATAGTCCTCCTCACAAGAGAGAATAATCACAAGAAATCCCCGTGGTAAGAATTTCAATCTATACGGTCGCGCAAACTCGAAATTGGCAAAAGCCGTAGATATAGCATGATTGGGCACAATCGATCGGTTGCCAGAAATTTTACCGAACTGAGCAAACTTAAATGGTGCAGATAAAGATGAGATGATCTCATCCGAAAAATGAATACCCGGTTTACCATCCTTAAAGGACGGTGCGGGCATCTCATCCATCGACCTAAGAACATCCTCGAAACTGAGGCCAAAACATCTCGAAAAGATATGGGAGGTTTAGCAGATGCAATAGGACCAGAAAAACCCGAAAAAGTACCTGGAATAGCAGAGTTGACAGTCCGAGCTCTCGGGGTTGACTTTGAAGAGTTGACCGTTGACTTTTCGGTTGACTTTACGATCGAAGTACCACAGTGGAACGGCGTCGACGAGATAAGTACAGAACCGGCACCAGCCGGAGCAGAACCGGACGACAGCAGGGGTAAATCAGAGGAAACAGTAGCCGGAAAATAAGATGAAATCGAAAATTGGGCGTTTCCGGCTCCGATGGAATTTTCCGAAATTGAAGGTACAGGACTCTTACCCATGTCTGGACGAAGCAAACTGGAAGTTTGATTGAATAAATTCGATGGGACGGCGCCGGAATTTGAAGAAGAAGGTGACGTGAAACCACCGTCCGACGCATGAAACTTAGATCTGAAATTGTCGGCCGATGCGAACACCCTTGGAGCTGATTCCGATGTCATTGGCTTTGTCTCAGAAAGAGGATTACAGATCGGGGGCCGTTTTGAACAGAGGGGGCCGGAATCGACGAAATACTCTTCGCCTGCGTAGTGAACAGTGCCGCTGAGGGAAGAATAGGAGAAAGCTCCTGGACGGCGGAAGTAGGTGGTCGCGGAGGGGTGGCAAAAGCTTCACCATTAAGAGGCGATTCCAGTGGACCATGTCCGGCATCGGGAAGTGCAGTGGTCGGCGCCGGCGAAGCAAGAACAAAAGTAGGCGAAATTTCGATCGGAAGATTGAGGTGGTTGCCGGAATCCATATGGTCTGAAATTTTGCAGGTAGGGTCGCCAGAGGACGGTAGTTCAGGTGGTGGAGGTGGCCGGCCAGGATCCGGCGGCGGTAGCATAGTGGCGATTGGTGGTGAGGAGTGACAATTTAGTGTGTTTTTTCTCACGCTTTTAGTGTGTGTTTTTGGTTTAGGGTTTAGGGTTTTTTTTTTAATAGAAAACACCGTCGGAACCGGGGGGTTAGGCAGACCCCTACCTGTATATATCATCAAAACAGCAATACAAGATAACACCTTAAGAGAGGATGATGAAACCAAACCTCTCTTCTAAAGGCTAGTCACACTACACACATTAAAAAACACCTAGGGTGGCAAATACACGAGCGAAAAGCTAATCCCTAAGTGAAACGCATAATACAACAGAACACCTAAGAACAGCGCTAGAAACATGAGAATAAATAGCAACATATGTAAACAGTAAATATCCAGCTCAGAAGTAGGTGCAAAAGACCGCCGATGGTACCCATCTCTGAGCCGTCTGTCTGTGTAAGGCCAAACTGAAAAGAACATCCTAGTCCGAGATCGATCTGCTATACATGATCCCACATATTCATAATAGTAAACAATTGGAAAATCATTGTGCAAAAACTGTCGGAACACAAGAGGAGGGCCATAATCCAGCTGAAGTGAAAGAAGCTCCAAATCTCAAGCAGTAGGTGAAAACGGTCGAAGCTCATAAGGTCAGAAATACAAACATGAATCACGTGACTGGAACTCTGATATAAGAGACAAACAATAAAGAACATCCAGAGCCACCAATACACGCAGCCAAAGTATAGCACATAGACACCCCGACATGAATGGAACACTGAGCTAGAGAAACCACATATAGATATCATCCAGAGCCACCACAACACTCGGGAAGCGAGCATAAAAGATAAAAAATGGCGGGCAAGGAGAAGCCTGCAGAGAGCGCCCGCCAGAGAACAGGGGTGATCCAAAGAGAAGTACCAACAAAGAAGGTGCGGGAACCCACCCAGGTCCAAAGAAGCAAAACAATGAGGATTCAAGTGTCTGAATCCACTCTCACTCAACTGGCAAAAGGGGAGAAAAGCGATCCCCCAAGGAGATAGTACCTGCAAAGGAAAAAATACATATATATATAGATATAACAAGAAATAGATCCAAATAAAAGAAGGGGCTGCAAATAGATAAGAACATCTATATCTGAGGTAGGGAAGCCCGGAGATATCCGAGCGGGTCAGGATGGAAATATGGCTGGGTAGGGAAGGACCTAACTCTAAGGTATAAACCCGAATGGTATGAGCCCTCGTCGCCAACGCATCCGCCACCGAATTCCCCTCCCGGAAAATATGTGATAAATGAACAGCTCGCCCTCTCAAAAGAACCAGAATCAGAGTGACTGTATGATTAAGATCCCAATGGCACCGACGCGATCGAAGGATCCGAAGAGAAATCTGAGAATCGGTCTCAACCCAAAGGGGAAAAAGATCGAGATCGGAACAGATATGAAGACCCCTCCAAACCGCCCAAATCTCCGCCCGAACATTGGTCCCAACTCCGATAAACTCGTTGAAGGAGAGCACCACCCGGCCAGTAGAATCGCGAACAACACCACCAACAGAGGACTCCCCAGGATTGCCCCTCGAACTCCCATCAACATTCACCTTAAAACACCCCTGAGGTGGACAGAACCACCGGACAATCGCTATCCTATGGGAGCACTGAAAGCCAACAAAAAAACCCAGCGATCTCGCCACCTCAGAGACACCAAGCCAATGCTTAGGCTTAACAATGAAAGCAGCCTGAGCGAGACGCAGGTATGACAAAATTTGAGACTTCACAGTCTCGCCTGAAATATGTAAATGACGGTGCTTCGCATCATTACGGGCCGTCCAGATAAACCACAAAACAATGAATGGCAGAAACTCCTTGACGTGGCCCCCAGGTGCCCAATGAAGATTTCTCTTCCACGCACTGAGAAATAATCTGAGATCCCCAGTGCAAAGTATTTCGACATGAAAGATTGCCCCAAAGAAATGCCAAAAAGTATGAGCAATCGGGCCATCAATAAATATGCGTGTGAAAGTCTCCGACATATCACAACACTAATACCTAAAAGCCAAATGAAAGCCACGACGCTAGAGCACATCATCCACCGGGAGCCACTGATGCCAGAGCCTCCAAAGAAAGAAAGACATAGTCGGTCGTAACCAACGGCCCCAACAAGGAGTCAAAATATCTGAAACTGGGTCTCTCAATCAGACAAGCTCCCAAGCAGATCGAAGCGAGAAAGAACAATCAGAACTATGAATCCAAATAGCCAGATCAGGCTCACCCAAGGTGATCGGGGTCAGAGTAATCGCCTCAGCAACGGAGGGGGCCACCACAGCACAGAGAAGATCAAAATCCCAAGCCCCCTCAGAAAAAAAAAGTGAGAAACCCTAACATCACGGTCCCCACGGACCTCACACTGGCTAGACAGAGGGGTGTCCCCAAACCAAATGTCATCCCAAAATGACACGTCGCCAAGACCGACGCGCCAGCGAATACCAGTCTCCGCACAAGGGCGGGTCCGTTGGAGACGACGCCAGGTGGGGGATATTTGACCCCGAGGAGGAACACAAGCAGGAGCATCCAAGTGGCAATATTTCCGTAAAAGGAATCTCTCATAGAGAGAGGAGACTTGCCGAAATCTGAACCAAAACTTAATAGAAAAGCTATCCACCAGATCTTTCAATCTGCGGAAGCCAAGACCACCCTCCAACACTGGAAGGCAAGCCCGAGACCACCTGGCCCAATGCCATTTCTTCTGCAAGGGCCGCGACCCCCAGAGAAAAGCATTGAAGATCAGCTCCAGCTTCTCCATGACAGCAAGCGGTGGTTGGACCACCTGAAACAGATAAATTGGCATGGAGAGGAGAACACTACGGATAAGGGTCATGCGGCTACCCGGAGAAAGCGTCCGGATCTCCCAACCCTCCAACTTCCTATGAACAGCCTGTAGGAGGGGCTCTAAAAGAGAACAGACTCGATTACCCCTAAACAAGGGGACTCCAAGGTACTTGAGGGGCAAGTGACCCTTAGCAAACCTGGTGATGCGCAAAATCCGGGAGCGGAGGCGCGCAGAGCACCTCGGAGGCAATAACACAGAGCTTTTAACAGCATTCACCAGCTGCCCCGAGAAATTTTCATAATGATGCAAAAACTCCATAAGAATTTTCAAACCATGGGACCCACCATTGGCGAAAATAATGACATCATCAGCATAAGCCAGGTGGGAAATTAAAATATCACATCCAGAGCGATACCTGAGCGCAGGATGCTGCAGGTAAAGACGGTCAAGGCCTCTCGAGAGATACTCCGCCCCCAATATGAAGAGCAGGGGGGACAAGGGATCGCCCTGTCTGAGGCCTCTGGTGGAACCAAAAAACCCCAAGAGAGAGCCATTGATATTCACGGAGAAATGACAGTGAGATATGCAAGCCGAGACCATCTCCACAACCCGCTCCGAGAAGCCAAAGTGCCGCAAAACCTCAAAGAAAAAAGGCCACTGGACCCTATCATAGGCCTTGGCCATATCCAACTTCAGAATAACATTACCGCCATGATTCGGGAGAGTAAGACTGTGAGTGAGCTCCTGGGCAAGGAGAATATTATAAGAAATTATCCTACCCAGAACGAAACCACTCTGATTCAAAGAAATAAGTCTCTCCACCACAACCCTCAGCCGAGAATACAACAGCTTAGATATGATCTTGTTCGAGACATTACACAGAGTGATCGGACGGAAATCCGACCAAGCATGTGCACCCTCAACTTTGGGAATCAGAGTAATCGTAGTGGCGATAAACCCGTGGGGATAGGAGAACCCCGGAAGAAGTCCAGGACAGCTGCATAAATATTCTGATGAACAATCTCCCAGCAATTTTGAAAGAATGCCGAGGAGAATCCATCAGGCCCAGCAACACTATCAGGATGAATGGAGAAGACGGTCGCGTGGACCTCCTCCAAAGAAGGGGTAGCAGTAATCCCATAATTCTCCTCATCAAATATCACCGAAGAAAACCCCGAAAAATCTGGACAATCAAGCACAAAGGGATCCCCAGTGAGTAAGTACTGAAAAAAAGAGGAACCCGACTGCTGAATCATCTCAGGAGACGTCAGGCAAACCCCATCATCCCATATGCGGAAAATCTTGTTCGCCACACGCTTCTTCTTAACCATGTTATGAAAGAGTTTGGTGTTCCGCTCACCATCCTCTAGCCAGTTGCATACAGCTTTTTGTTTCCAAAAATCCGCCTCCATGGCGGTAACACGAGCCAGATCCGCATTACGATCGGACAGGGCAGTCCAATTCGAATCAGAAGGATCGGCCTCACAAGCAAGCTCAGCAGAACGAACCGCACTCTCAGCCTCCGAGATTTTATCAAAGATGTTACCAAAAACATCACGATTCCACCACTTGAGGTGATTCTTAAGACGCTTCAACTTGACAAAAAGACGCGTCATGCCAATAAGACTGCAAAAAACCATGATGTCGTAGCCACATACGCTGAAAGCGAAACGAACTCGGCCCACGGGCAAGAACTGGAGCGGTAACCAAAAACGGACAGTGATCAGAAACAGTACGGGCAAGATGTTCAACTCCAATGGAGCTGAAATAGTCACCCCAATCAACGGAAACCAAAACCATGTCCAACCGCTTCCAAATGGTCTTATTCGTCCAAGTGAACGAAGACCCCTCAAAGCCAGCATCAACCAGAGCAGAATCCAAAATAAAAGTGTTGAACTCCTCCATGGGTAGAATCCTACCACTACGGGTGCCCAAACACTCAGAAGCATCTCTGACGACATTAAAATTTCCCCCAACCAGCCATGAACCCAGAGCAGGCTTAACCTGAAGAAGGGAAGCCCAAAGATCTCTACGCTCAATGTAGTCGCATCTGGCATAAACAAAAGAAAAGAAAAGCTCAGTCGGCAAAAAAGATGCAGACACCTTGATGTGTAGAAAAACAGAAACCTAGGGTGGCAAATACACAAGCCAAAAACTAATCCCTAAAAAAAATACATAATACAAATAAACAAAAGAAATCAGCGCTAAATACCTGAAAACAAAGCGAAAACTATCTAAACAGTAGTGATCCAGCTCAGAAGTAGGTGCAAAAGACCATCGATGGTACCCATCTCTGAGCCGTCTGTCGATGTAATGCCAATCTGAAAAGTACATCCTAATCCAAGAACTGGCAGCTGTAAAGGATCCGCAGTCAAAAAAGTAAACAGCTGTAAAGTAACATCATGAGTCACGCGAATGAATGGAACTCTAGGCCAAATAAACCACTGAGAGAAAATATCCAGAAACTCCATATCACTCGGCAAAAAACATAAGAACAGAAGTCGGCGGACAAGGAGAAGCCTGCAGAGAACGCCCGCCAGATAACAGGGGTAGTCCAAAGAAAAGCACCAACGAGGCAAGTGCTAGGACCCACCCCAATCCAATGGAGCAAAACAAAGAGGGTGCAAGTGTCTGGGCCCACTTGCACAAGACAAAATGGATGCGAGTGTCTGATCCCACTCACACAAGACTAGCAAAACGGGGAAATAAAGAAACCCCCGAAATAACAGTACTTGCAAAGAAAAAAATATACATATACATATAGAAAGATGGAAGAAATGGATCCAAGTGAAGGGAAGGGCTGCAAACAGCTAAGAAGATCTATATCTCAGGTAGGGAAGCCCGGAGCTATCCGAGCGAGCAAGTATGGAAATGTGCCTAGGGAGAGAAGGACCTAACTCTAAGGTAAAGTGCCTAAGGGTATGGGCCCTCGCCGTCAACGCATCCACCACCGTATTACCCTCCCGGAATATATGCGAAATATGAACAGACCGCCCCCTCAAAAGGACCAGAATCCTGGATACAATGTGATAAAGACCCCAGCAACATCGACGGGAACGAATGAGCTGAATAGAAGTCAGAGAATCAAGCTCGATCCAAAGAGGGAAAAAAGAATGATCAGAACAAAGGAGAAGACCCCTCCAAACCGCCCAAAGCTCAGCCCGGAGAGAAGACCCAGCTCCGGTGAACTCGCTGAATGAGAGCACAACCCTCCCGGAATCATCCCGAACAACGCCACCAGCAGAGGAGTCCCCAGATAGACCACGCGAGCTCCCATCCACATTAAGCTTGAAAAACCCGGATGGCGGTCGCAGCCAGCGAACAATCACCGTCCTATGGAATCTGTGGAGAGCGACCGAAATACCCATCAATCTCGCCACATGAAACACACCCATCCAATGTCTGGGCTTGACAGTACGCGCAGAGTGGGCAAGACGCAGGTAAGACAAAATCTGATACTTCACCGTCTCCCAGAAACAGGAAGATGACGGTGCTTAGCATCGTTCCGCGCAGTCCAGAGGAACCACAGAACGATGCAGGGGAGAAACTCCCGTACATGGCCCCCCCGGGACCAGACCAAATCCCTCTTCAACGCACTGAGGAACAAACTGAAATCCTCAGTGTCGGGAATACGAACCCGAAACACGGCGCCAAAGAAGTGCCAGACAGACCGAGCAACCGGGCTGCGAATGAATATGTGTGTGAATGTCTATGACATATCACAACACTGACATCTCGAGGCTAACGCAAAACCCCGGCGCTGGAGCACCTCATCAACAGGGAGCCACTGATGCCAGAATCTCTAGAGGAAGAACGACATGGTAGGTCTCAACCAACTCCCCCAACACGGGCGGAATATATCAGAAGACGGAGCACGCTGACGGATCAGCTCCCAAGCAGATCTCACAGAGAAAGCACCATCGGAGCTATGGATCCATCATGCCAGATCAGGGTCTCCCGCAAGAACAGGAATCAAAACAATCTCCTCGGCAACCGAAGGAGCAACAACCGCACAAAGGCGATCAAAATCCCAGGACCCCTCAGACAGAAAATGAGAGATCCGAACATCACGTCCCCCGCGGACTACACACCGGGAGGACAAAGGAACGTCCCCAAACCAAGTGTCATCTCAAAAGGAAACATCTCCGAGTCCAACTCGCTAGCTAATGCCAGGCTCCGCGCGAGGGCGGATCCTGTGGAGACGACGCCAAATGGGGGATATAGAAGCACGTGCGGGGACACAGGCAGGAGCATCCAGTCGGCAATACTTCCGAAAAAGGAATCACGCCTAGAGAGAGGAGCCCTGCCGAAATCTGAACCACAATTTTATAGAAAAGCATTCCACGAGATCTTTCAATCTGCGGAAGCCAAAGCCCCCATCAAGCACGGGGAGACAAGCCCGGGACCACCGGGCCCAATGCCACTTCTTCTCCAAGGGTCTCGACCCCCAGAGGAAGGCATTGAATGTCAGCTCAAGCTTCTCCATGACAGCCAGAGGTGGCTGAACCACCTGAAACAGATAAATCGGCATTGAGGGAAGCACACTGCGTATCAGGGTCATGCGGCTACCCGGAGAGGGTCCGAATCTCCCAACCCTCTAACTTACTACGAACAGACTGTAGGAGGGGCTCGAAAAGGGAGCATGTCCGATTACCCCGATAAAGGGGAACTCCGAGGTACTTGAGGGGCAGATGACCACGAGACCCAGAACACCTCGGAGGCAAAATCAAAGAACTCTTTGCAGCATTCACACGCTGCCCCGAACAGTTCTCGTAGTGATGCAGAAAATCGACAAGGCGCTGCATACCACGAGACCCACCACTGGCGAAAATAATGACATCATCAGCGTAAGCCAGGTGGGAAATCAAAATATCACAATCAGAACGATACCTCAGCGCAGGATGCTGCAGGTAGAGGCGGTCAAGGCAACGAGAAAGATACTCCGACCCCAAAATGAATAGAAGGGGAGACAATGGATCGCCCTGCCGGAGGCCTCTGGTGGAACCAAAAAACCCCGATAGAGAACCATTGATATTCACGGAGAAATGACAATGGGAAATACAGGCCGAGACCAAAGCCACAACACGCTCTGAAAAACCAAAATGTCTCAAAACATCAAAAAGGAAAGGCCACTGGACCCTATCATAGGCCTTGGCCATATCCAACTTCAAGATGACATTACCACCACGAGTGGGGAGAGTAATGCTGCGAGTGAGCTCCTGGGCAAGGAGAATATTACCAGATATCATGCGACCCGGAATGAAGCCACTCTGATTCGGGGAAACAAGTCTCTCCACCACATCCCTCAACCGAGAGTACACCAGCTTCGAGATGATCTTGTTCGTGACATTGCACAGACTGATCGGACGGAAGTCCGACCAGGCGCGTGCACCCTCGACTTTGGGAATCAGAGTGATCGTGGTGGCTGTAAAACCCTGAGGCATATGAGAACCCTGGAAAAAATCAAGAACAGCACCAAAAACATCATGATGAACAATCTCCCAGCAATGCTGAAAGAACGCCGAAGAGAAGCCATCAGGGCCAGCAACGCTATCAGGGTGAATGGAGAAGACGATCGCGCGGACCTCCTCCAAAGAGGGAATCGCAGCAATACCATCATTCTCTACGGCAGATATAACCGAGGGAAAACCAGAAAAATCAGAGCAATCGAGCGCAGAGGGCTCCCCGGTAAGAAGATCCTGGAAAAACAAGGCTCCTGACTGCTGAATCAAATCCTGAGACGTCAGGCAGACCCCGTTCTGCCAAATGCGGAAAATTTTGTTCGCCACGCGCTTTTTCCTCACCATATTATGGAAGAGTCTGGTGTTCCGCTCAACATCCTCAAGCCAATGGCAAGCCGCTTTCTGTTTCCAAAAATTCGCCTCCATGGCGGTGATACGGGCCAGATCCTCATTGCGATCGGATCGGGAAGTCCAATTCGCATCAGAAGGGTCGGCCTCACAGACATCCTCGGCGGAACGAACAACCCTCTCAGCCTCAGTGAGCCTATCAAAGATGTTACCAAAAACATCCCGATTCCACCACTGGAGGTGATGTTTGAGACTCTTCATCTTGGCAAAAAGCCGAGGCATGCCGCTAAGACTCCAAGGCAGATTCCAATTAAGCCTCACAGTCTGCAAAAAAACCATGGTGCCTAACCCACATACGCTGGAAGCGAAACGAGCTCGGCCCACGGGCAAAAACAGGAGCGGTAACCAAAAGCGGACAGTGATCCGAGACAGTACGAACGAGATGTTCAACCCGAATCGAGCTGAAATGATCTCCCCAATCAACAGAAACCAAGACCCTGTCCAACCGCTTCCAAATGGTCTTATTCGTCCAAGTGAACGAAGACCCCTCAAAACCAGCATCGATCAGGCCAGAATCAAGAATAAAAGTGTTGAACTCCTCCACGGGTAACAACCTACCACCACGGGAGCCCAAGCACTCAGACGCATCCATGACGACATTAAAGTCGCCCCCAACCAGCCAGGGACCCAAAACAGGCTTAACCAAAAGCAAAGAAGCCCAAAGATCCCTACGCTAAACATAATCACATCTAGCATAGACAAAAGAACAAAATATCTCTGTCGGCAAGAAAGAGACAGAGACTCTGATGTGAAGGAACTGAGCATGATCAAAAACACACTCCGCCCTTACATCAGCAGCAAAAAATACCCAGATATGACCGGAGAGATTAGAGATGACTCCAGAAAACCCCAAACGGCGAGTCATGTATCTCGTATCCAGATCAATCATGGGCTCCAAAACCTTAATCTGTTTCTCCTTCACAAAGGCATGAAGCCTCTGCTGGGACTCCGAACCTCGAAGTCCTCGGATATTCCAGATTAAGCAATTCATGGGGAACGGGTGGAAGAAGGATCCGATCGCTTTTTACGCGATCGCCGACCATCATCCTGAGATCTTTTTCTGGGATTGGACATGTCAGTGTCCAGAATACTACACTCAGACCCACAGCTAACTCCAGACACAGAATGTCGATCAAAATCCTGATCAGGATCATCAGCCGACATGTGACTGGGAATCATCTCAAGGATAGGGGGTCCCTGTGGAGCAATCAACTCGTCCAGCATAGAAGTGGCATCAGCAGGGGATGCAGGACAAGATGGAACCGAGTGACTGCTATGATTTTCAATACAAACCTCTGGGGTGACAAACACAGTCACCACATCCGGGCGTGGAGAACCAAGGTCATCCACGCAGTCCACAAAAGGAACACTCTCGTCGTCCTCAGCCACCGTGACCTCAGGTCGGTCAGAAATAGGGGCCTCCTGATGAGAACTCAAACCGACAGAGGGATCAGGAACACCTAATCCAAGCTCCTCAGAGCCTATCTCTGTCTCCTGCAAATGGGAAAGAACTCCAAAAGAGTTCGAAGCAAGAGAATCGTCCCTCGGGAGAGCCTGCCGAGCAGGCCTCCGTCTCTGTCGACGTCGGGGACCATGGCCATTGACATGAAGCTGGGGCTGTGGTCCCGGGACAATGACAGGGGCAGCACCCCCAGGGGGTGCCAGAGCAGGAGGGGCCTCCGACTGAGGAGGATCTCGATCAGCAGGCTTGGATCGAGCAGGTTTTGGATTTTTCCCATGTGAATAGCAAACGTTGGTCGAATGACCCAACATCTTGCAATCCAAGCAATATCCAGGAATTTTCTCATAGACAACATCAATCTCCTGGGTATGATCACCCCAGCCCACCCAAATTTGCTTAACGGGTGGTTCCAACACATTCAACTCCACACAGACACGAGCAAAAGCGCTTTGAAAGGAGTTAGCAGTAAAGTCATCCATTTTCACCGGGTTGCCCAAAATCTTGGCAAGGGCAAAAAGACTTTTCTTGTTAAACAGGTGAATGGGAAAACCCGGGAGACGCACCCAAACAGGGGCGATGGGAGATTCTTCCTGAAGATTGAATTCCGGGGTCCATTTGGAGAAACGGATCCCGAGAGGTCCCACCATCATTTGCCCACGCGTCCAAAAAAACGCATAATCCTCCTCACAATGAAGTGAAAGGATAAGAAAACCCTGAGGCAAGAACCTCAAATCAAAAGATCGCTTCAGTCCCAAACGAGCAAATGCCGCAGAAATTTCCGAGTTCGGGACTAAGGATCTATTACCAGAAATCTTCCCAACTAAAGAAAACTTAAAAGGCTCGGTCAGAGAAGACATTACCTCATCCGGGAATAAAATACCCGGTTTCCCATTCTTAAGAGTCGGCAGTGGGATTTCATCCATAGCATTCACGACATCTCCAAAGCCATTTTTCCCCGAGCGAGGTGAAGTAGGAGCCAGAGCATCCCTGAATGACACCGGAAACGTCTTAGTCGCCCGAGAATCAGATTTAGAAGCCGAACCAGAATTGTTGACTATCGAGTGAACTCGGTCAACTCGCTGAGTTGACCCGGCCGAGTTGACAGCGAGTTGACCCGGCCGAGTTGACCGCCGAGTTGACCACCGGAGATTTACCACCGGCCGAGTTGACCGCCGAGTTGACCACCGGCCGAGTTCTTCAATCCGCTAGAACCGGCCATCAGAGGGTCGATTGGACCAAAGAATGTGAGGAAACACGAAATTGCCCTTGAAATTGGGTGTTTCCGACCGGTGGCCGGAAACCTGAAATTGACGATGGCGAAACTCGACCCAAGCTTGGACGAAGTGACCCTGTAGAGTAATTGAGGAACGAATTAGAAACAGTGGAGAAATTGGCCTGAGAAGATGACGGAAATGAAACCTCCGACTGGAAAATCTCAGATCCAAAATTCCCGGCGCCGGTGAACGGGGATTGTTCAATAGATTGAGGCGTTTTGACCGCCATGAAGTGGAGATCACAGATCGGGCTTTGGATTTGACAGAAAATAGGTGAATCACCGAGAATCGAAGGATAATCGCCGGCGATTTTGTGAACAGTACCTGCGAGACATTGCACGTCGATTGCTGGGGAGATACTGAACGATTCACGTCGGGGCTGGTACCAAAAGAACCGACGGCCTGAGGCGAGTCAAGTGATGTCACTCCGGCGCCGGGAGGAACAGTACACAACACCTGCGAAGAGTTGGACGGAAATGTGTCATTATCGATCGGAAAAATAGCAGCTTGCCGGACTCCAAAGAGGCTAATTTTTTTATATGATGACCGCCGTGAGGAGGCGGTTCCGGTGGTAGGTTGGGCCGGTCAGTAACCGGCGGCGGTTGCATGGTGGCGGTGGCTCGTGAATGGTGTCAAAATAGTGTGTTTTTTCTCACACTTTTACTATGTGTTTTTTTCTTAGAAAATTTTTTGGGGCGAATGTTTAGGGTTTGGGGCTTAGGGTTTAGGGTTTTTTTTTTATTTAAACACTGTCGGAGACGGGGGGGTAAGACAGACCCCTACCTGTATATTTAATCAAAAACAGAGATACATCATAAAATCTAACGAGAGGGGGACTATAGGCAGACCCCTACCTGTATATATCATCAAACACAAAATACAAGATAAAACCTAAAGAGAGGAGGATAAAATCAACACCTCTCAAAAGGTTAGTCATACAAATAGAAAAACAGAAACCTAGGGTGGCAAATACACAAGCCAAAAACTAATCCCTACGTATTATGCATAATACAAATAAACACAAGTGATCAGCGCTAAATACATGAAAACAAAGCGAAAACTATCTAAACAGTTGTGATCCAGCTCAGAAGTAGGTGCAAAAGACCATCGATGGTACCCATCTCTGAGCCGTCTGTCGATGTAATGCCAATCTGAAAAGTACATCCTAATCCAAGAACGGGCAGCTGTAAAGGATCCCGCAGTCAAGAAAGTAAACAGCTGTAAAGTCACATCATGAGTCACGCGAATGAATGGAACTCTAGGCCAAATAAACTACTGAGAGAAAATATCCAGAAACTCCATATCACTCGGCAAAAACATAAGAACAAAAAGTCGGTGGACAAGGAGAATCCTGCAGAGAACGCCCGCCAGATAACAGGGGTAGTCCAAAGAAAAGCACCAACAAAGCAAGTGTTGGGACCCACCCCAACCCAATGGAGCAAAACAAGGAGGGTGCAAGTGTCTGGGCCCACTTGCACAAGACAAAGTGGGTGCAAGTGTCTGATCCCACTCACACAAGACAAGAAAAACGTGGAAATAAAGAAACCACCGAAATAACAGTACCTGCAAAGAAAAAATATACATATACATATAGAAAGAGCGAAGAAATGGATCCAAGTGAAGGGAAGGGCTGCAAATAGCTAAGAAGATCTATATCTCAGGTAGGGAAGCCCGGAGCTATCCGAGCGAGCAAGTATGGAAATGTGCCTAGGGAGGGAAGGACCTAACTCTAAGGTAAAGTGCCTAAGGTCATGTGCCCTCGCCGCCAACGCATCTGCCACCGAATTACCCTCCCGGAATATATGCGAAATATGAACAGATTGCCCCCTCAAAAGGACCAGAATCCTAGATACGATATGATCAAGAACCCAGCAACATCGACGGGAACGAATGAGCTGAATAGAAGTCAGAGAATCAAGCTCGATCCAAAGAGGGAAAAGAGAATGATCAGAACAAAGGAGAAGACCCCTCCAAACCGCCCAAAGCTCAGCCCGGGGAGAAGACCCAGCTCCAATGAACTCACTGAATGAAAGCACAACCCTCCCGGAATCATCCCGAACAACGCCACCAGCAGCAGAGTCCCCACATATACCACGCGAGCTCCCATCCACATTAAGCTTGAAGCACCGGGACGGCGGTCGCAGCCAGCGAACAATCGCCGTCCTATGTAATCTGTGGAGAGCAACCGAAATACCCATCGATCTCGCCACATGAAACACACCCAGCCAATGTCTGGGCTTGAAAGTACGTGCAGAGTGGGCGAGACGCAGGTAAGACAAAATCTGGTACTTCACCGTCTCCCCAGAGATGGGAAGATGACGGTGCTTAGCATCGTTCCGCGCAGTCCAGAGGAACCAAAAAACGATGCAGGGGAGAAACTCCCGCACATGGCCCCCCTGGGACCAGACCAAGTCTCTTTTCCATGCACTGAGGAACAAACTGAAATCCTCAGTGTCGGGAATACGGACCCGAAAAACGGTGCCAAAGAAACGCCAAACATACCGAGCTACCGGGCTGCGAAGGAATATGTGTGTGAATGTCTCGTACATATCACAACACTGACATCTCGAAGCTAACGCAAAACCCCGGCGCTGGAGTACCTCATCAACTAGGAGCCACTGATGCCAGAATCTCAACAGGAAGAACGACTTGGTAGGCCTCAACCAGCTCCCCCAACACGGGCGGAAGATATCAGAAGACGGAGCACGCTGACGGATCAGCTCCCAAGCAGATCTCGCAGAAAAAGCACCATCAGAGCTATGAATCCAGCGTGCCAGATCTGGCTCTCCCGAAAGAACAGGAATCAAAACGATCTCCTCGGCTACCGAAGGAGCAACTACCGCGCACAGGCGATCAAAATCCCAGGACCCCTCAGACAAAAATTGAGATAATCGGACATCACGGCCCCCGCGGACCACACACCGGGAGGACAAGGGAGCATCCCCGAGCCAAGTGTCATCCCAAAAGGATACATCTCCAAGACCAACGCGCCAGCGAATGCCAGGCTCCGCACGAGGGCGGATCCTAAGGAGACGACGCCAAATAGGGGAGATAGAACCACGGGCGGGGACACAGGCAGGAGCATCCAGCCGGCAATACTTTCGGTAAAGGAATCTCGCCCATAGAGAGGAGCCCTGCCGAAATCGAAACCACAATTTTATAGAAAAACATTCCACGAGATCTTTCAATCTGCGGAATCCAAGGCCCCCCTCAAGCACGGGGAGGCAAGCCCGGGAACACCGGGCCCAGTGCCACTTCCTTTCCGAGGGTCTCGACCCCCAGAGGAAGGCATTAAAGGCCCGCTCAAGCTTCTCCATGACAACCAGGGGTGGGTGAACCACCTGAAATAGATAAATCGGCATGGAGAGGAGCACGCTACGTATCAGGGTCATGCGGCTACCCGGGGAGAGGGTCCGAATTTCCCAACCCTCTAACTTCCGACGAACAGACTGTAGGAGGGGCTCAAAAATGGAACATGTGCGATTACCCCGATAAAGGGGAACTCCGAGGTACTTGAGCGGCAGATGACCCTCGGCGAACCCGGTGATGCGCAAAAGCCGGGAGCGGAGGCGCCCAGAGCATCTCGGAGGCAAAATCAAAGAACTCTTGACAGCATTCACACGCTGCCACGAACAGTTCTCGTAGTGATGCCGAAAATCGACAAGGCGCTGCATACCACGAGACCCACCACTAGCGAAAATAATGACATCATCCGCGTAAGCCAGGTGGGAAATCAAAATATCACAATCAGAACGATACCTCAGCGCAGGATGCTGCAGGTAGAGGCGGTCAAGGCCACGAGAAAGATACTCCGCCCCTAAAACGAAGAGAAGGGGAGACAATGGATCGCCCTGCCGGAGGCCTCTGGTGGAGCCAAAAAACCTCGATAGAGAACCATTGATGTTCACGGAGAAATGACAATGTGAAATACAGGCCGAGACCAAAGCCACAACACGCTCGGAAAAACCAAAATGTCTCAAAACATCAAAAAAGAAAGGCCACTGGACCCTATCATAGGCCTTGGCCATATCCAACTTCAAGATGACATTACCACTACGAGTGGGGAGAGTAATGCTGTGAGTGAGCTCCTGGACAAGGAGAATATTATCAGATATCATCCGCCCCGGAAAGAAGCCACTCTGATTCGGGGAAGCAAGTCTCTCCACCACATCCCTCAACCGAGAGTACAACAGCTTCTAGATGATTTTATTCGTGACATTGCACAGACTGATCGGACAGAAGTCCGACCAAGCGCGTGCACCCTCGACTTTGGGAATCAGAGTGATCGTGTGGCGGTAAAACCCTGAGGCAAAGGAGAACCCTGGAAAAAATCAAGAACAGCACCAAAAACATCCTGATGGACAATCTCCCAGCAATGCTGAAAGAACGCCGAAGAGAAGCCATCCGGGCCAGCAAAGCTATCTGGATGAATGGAGAAGACGGTCGCGCGGACCTCCTCCAAAGAGGGAATCGCAGCAATACCATCATTCTCCACAGCAGATATAACCGAGGGAAAACCCGAAAAATCAGGGCAATCAAGCGCAGAGGGCTCCCCGATAAGAAGATCCTGGAAAAACAAGGCTCCCGACTGCTGAATCAAATCCTGAGACGTCAGGCAAACCCCATTCTCCCAAATGCGGAAAATCTTATTCGCCACGCGCTTTTTCCTCACCATATTATGGAATAGTCTGGTGTTCCGCTCACCATCCTCAAGCCAATGCAAAGCCGCTTTCTGTTTCCAAAAATCCCCCTCCATGGCGGTGATACGAGTCAGATCCTCATTGCGATCGGACAGGGAAGTCCAATTCGCATCAGAAGGGTCGGCCTCACAGACATCCTCAGCTGAACGAACAGCACTCTCAGCCTCAGTGAGTCTATCAAAGATGTTACCAAAAACATCCCGATTCCACTACCGGAGGTGATGCTTGAGACGCTTCATCTTGGCAAAAAGCCGAGGCATGCAGCTCAGACTGCAAGGCAGATTCCAATTAAGCCTCACAGTCTGCAAAAAACCATGGTGCCTAACCCACATACGCTGGAAGCGAAACGAGCTCGGCCCACGGGCAAAAACAGGAGCGGTAACCAAAAACGGACAGTGATCCGAGACAGTACGAGCGAGATGTTCAACCCGAATCGAGCAGAAATGATCTCCCCAATCAACAGAAACCAAGACCCTGTCCAACCGCTTCCAAATGGTCTTATTCGTCCAAGTGAACGAAGACCCCTCAAAACCTGCATCGATCAGGCCAGAATCAAGAATAAAAGTGTTGAACTCCTCAATGGGTAGCAACCTACCACCACGGGAGCCCAAGCACTCAGACGCATCCCTAACGACATTAAAGTCGCCCCCAACCAGCCAGGGACCCAAAACAGGCTTAACCAAAAGCAAAGAAGCCCAAAGATCCCTACGCTGAACATAATCACATCTAGCATAAACAAAAGAACAAAATATCTCTGTCGGCAAGAAAGAGGCAGAGACTCTGATGTGAAGGAACTGAGCATGATTAAAACACACTCCGCCCTCACATCAGCAGCAAAAAATACCCAGATATGACCGGAGAGATTAGAGATGACTCCAGAAACCCCAAACGGCGAGTCATGTATCTCTAATCCAGATCAATCATGGGCTCCAAAACAGCAAAAACCTTAATCTGTTTCTCCTTCACAAAGGCATGCAGCCTCTGCTGGGACTCCGAACCTCGAAGTCCCCGGATATTCCAGATTAAGCAATTCATGGGGAACGGGTGGAAGAAGGATCCGATCGCTTTTTACGCGATCGCCGACCATCATCCTGAGATCTTTTCCTGGGATTGGACATGTCAGTGTCCAAGATACAACACTCAGACCCACAGCTAACCCCAGACACAGAATGTCGATCATAATCCTGATCAGGATCATCAGCCGACATGTGACTGGGAATCATCTCAAGAATAAGGGGTCCCTGTACAACAATCAACTCGTCCAGCATAGAAGTGACATCAGCAGGTGATGCAGGACAAGATGGGACCGAGTGACTGCTATGATTTTCAATACAAACCTCCGGGGTGACAAACACAAACACCACATCCGGGCGTGGAGATCCAAGGTCATCCACGCAGTCCACAAAATGAACACTCTCGTCATCCTCAGCCACCGTGACCTCAGGTCGGTCAGAAATAGGGGCCTCCTGATGAGGACTCAAACTCTGCTCCAATGGAGCATCACCAGATAAACCAGCTCCCACATCCCCCAAAGGAGAAACAGCATCAGTACTGTCTCCAACAATCATGGAATCACTACCTCGCTCCGCCTCCGCCTGCCAAGGGGACAAGACATCAAAGGCGTTCGAGGTGCCCACCGGGACAACAGGCCCAACAGGAGGAGCTCTCACAGTAGGCACACGAGGAGCAACCCGCCTCCTCCTCCTACGCTTAGTACCAACGAACTGCTCAGGATGCAGGTCCTGAGAACCCTGAACAACCTCAGGGGCCACACACCCCTGGTGTGACTTGCCCACATTTCCATCCTGATTCGGGGGAACAGGATCAGCATGTCTGGTCCGAACGGGACGGGGATTCTTCCCACGCGAATAACAAACAGCGGTCGCATGCCCCAGCATTTTGCAATCAGTGCAATAAGCTGGGATCTTCTCATAGACAACCGCTATCTCCTGTAAGTGATCTCCCCAGGACACCCAGTTGGACTGAACAGGTGGCTCCAAGACATTGATCTCAACACAAATTCGAGCAAAGGCCCCCCGAGTACCATCTGCTGTGTAATCATCAATCTTAATAGGAGTACCCAAAAGCTTCGCAAGAGCACAAAGGCTCTTCTTGTCATAAAGATGGAGTGGTAACTCCGAAAGGCGGATCCAAACAGGGGCAAGTGGAGACTCCGCCTGGAAATTGAATTCCGGGGTCCACTTGGAGAGTCTGATACTAAGTGGACCGATAAGCAGACTGCCCCTTGTCCAGAGACGTGCAAAATCCTCCTCACAGGAGAGGACAATCACTAGAAAACACCTTGGCAAGAATTTCAAATTATAGGGTCGCCCAAAACCGAAATTGGCTAAAGCCGCAGAAATAGCATGATTGGACACAATCGATTGGTTGCCAGAAATCTTACCGACCAAAGCAAACTTGAACGGAGCAGATAAAGATGAAATGGACTCATCCGAAAAGTGAATGTCAGGCTTACCGTCCTTAAATGACGGCACAGGCATCTCATCCATCGACCCGAGAACATCCGCGAAACTGTTCTTTGTCGTCCGAGAGGACGACGGGGCCAAAACATCTCGAAAAGACAGTGGTGGTGTAACAGTAGCAGTAGGGCCAGAAAAACCCGAAGAAGTACCTAGAAGAGCAGATTTGACTGTCCGAGCCCGCGTGTTTGATTGTTGACCGTTGACCATTGACCGTTGACCGTTGACTTTCCGGTCGAAGTACCACCGTGGAACGGCGTCGGCGAGAGTAACACAGAACCGGAATCAATTTGGGAAGAACCGGCCATCGGAGGGTCTGATTGAAGCAAAGAATGAGGCGAAAGAAACCCGAAATTGAAGGTGGCAAAATCCTACCCATGACTGGACGATCATTTGGTGAAGAGGTATTGAAAATATACGCCAGGGTGGCGCCGGAAATCGGAGATGAAAGGGACGAGAAAGAGGCGGCCGGCGCTGGAATCGTAGATCTAAAATCGCCGGCGATTGAGAACGGCGTTGGAGGTGAAACTGGTGCCATTATGATCGTCTGGGAGTGGGCATCACAGATCGGGTATGGGATTGAACCAAGAATGGAAGAATCGGCCGGAATCGAAGCAAGAAATTCCGGCGATTTGATGAACAGTGACGGCGTCACTTTGGACGCCGATTCCGGTTGATTTGCTGACTTGTTGAGGGTGGGGCTTGGACCAATCGAACCGTCTAACAGAGACGATTCCAATGATGTATGTCCGGCGCCGCGAGAAGTGGTACACGGCGCCGGCGAAATTTTGGACGGAAATGGTGTATTTTCAGACGTGAAATTGAAGGTGTTGCCGGACTCCAAATGTTCTGAAATTTTGCAGGTAGAGCCGCCTGAGGACGGCGGTTCAGATGGTGGTGGTGGCCGGCCGGGATCCGGCGGCGAAAGCATGGCGGCAGATAGGCGTGAATAGTGTCGAAATTAGTGTGTGTTTTCGCGCCTTTTAGTGTG
Source organism: Primulina tabacum (assembly GCF_025594145.1). Classification (NCBI taxonomy): domain Eukaryota; kingdom Viridiplantae; phylum Streptophyta; class Magnoliopsida; order Lamiales; family Gesneriaceae; genus Primulina; species Primulina tabacum. The sequence continues at coordinate 43,195,675 of NC_134554.1, forward strand.
TGTTTTTTCAGAGAAAAATTTTTTGGGGGGCGAATAGGGTTTAGGGTTTAGGGTTTTTTTTTTTTTTTAGAAAACACCACCGAAAGCGGGGGGGGTTAGGCAGACCCCTACCTGTATATATCATCAAAACAGCAATACAAGATAACACCTAAAGAGAGGAGGATGAAACCAAACCTCTCTAAAGGCTAATTATACAAACCATAAAACAAAGACCTAGGGTGGCAAATACACGAACCAAAAGCTAATCCCTAAGTGAAACGCATAATACAATAGAACACCTAAGAACAATGCTAGTAACATGAGAATAAATATAAACCTATGTAAACAGTAAAGATCCAGCTCAGAAATAGGTGCAAAAGACCGCCAATGGTACCCATCTCTGAGCCGTCTGTCGATGTAATACCAAACTGAATAGGACATCCTAGTCCGAGGTCGATCTGGTATACAGGATCCCACAGTCAAAATAGTAACCAACTGGAGAATCACTGTGCAAAAACGGTCGGAACACAAGAGGAGGGCCGTAATCCAGCTCAAGTGAGAGAAACTCCAAATCTCAAGCAGTAGGTGAAAACTGTCGGAGCTCATAAAGTCGGAGCTCATAAAGTCAGAAATCCATACATGAATCACGTGACTGAAACTCTGATATAAGAGACAAACAATAAAGAACATCCAGAGCCACCAATACGGGCAACTAACGTAGAGCACATATGCACCCCGACATGAATGGAACTCCAGGCCAGATAAACCACAAATAGATATCATCCAGAGCCACCAAAACACTCGTGAAGCAAACATAAAAGATAAAAAATGGCGGGCAAGGAGAAGCCTACGGAGAGCGCCCGCCAGAGAACAGGTGTGATCCAAGGAGAAGCACCAATAAAGAAGGTACGGGAATCCACCCAGATCTGAAGAAGCAAAACACTGAGGATGCAAGTGTCTGAACCCACTCGCACAAAACCGGCAAAGGGGGAGAAAAAGCAATCCCCCAAGGAGACAGTACCTGCAAAGGAAAAAATACATATATATATAGATATAAAAAGAAATAGATCCAAATAAGAAGGGGCTGCAAATAGCTAAGAACATCTATATCTGAGGTAGGGAAGCCCGGAGATATCCGAGCGGGTCAGGATGGAAATATGGCTAGGTAGGGAAGGACCTAACTCTAAGGTATAAACCCGAACGGTATGAGCCCTCGTCGCCAACGCATCCGCCACCGAATTTCCCTCCCGGAAAATATGTGATAAATAAACAGCCCGCCCTCTCAAAAGAACCAGAATACGAGTGACTGTATGATGAAGATCCCAATGGCACGGACGCAATTGAAGGATCTGAAGAGAAATCTGAGAATCAGTCTCAACCCAAAGGGGAAAAAGACCGAGATCGGAACAGATAAGAAGGCCCCAAACCGCCCAAAGCTCCGCCCGAACATTGGTCCCAACTCCGATAAACTCGCTGAAGAAGAGCACCATCCGGCCAGCAGAATCGCGAACAACACGACCAACAGAAGACTCCCCAGGATTGCCCCTCGAACTCCCATCAACATTCAGCTTAAAGCACCCCGGAGGTGGACAGAGCCACCGGACAATCGCTATCCTATGGGAGCGCTGAAAGCTAACAAAAAAACCCAGCGATCTCGCCGCCTCAAAGACACCAAGCCAAAGCTTGGGCTTAACAATGAAAGCAGCCTGCGCGAGACGCAAGTAGGACAAAATCTGAGACTTCACAGTCTCGCTTGAAATATGTAACTGACAGTGCTTCGCATCATTACGGGCCGTCCAGAGAAACCACAAAACAATGAAAGGCAGAAACTCCTTGACGTGGCCCCCAGGTGCCCAATGAAGATTTCTCTTCCACGCACTGAGAAATAATCTGAGATCTCCAGTGCAGGGTATTTTGACACGAAAGATCGCCCCAAAAAAATGCCAAACAGTACGAGCAATCGGGCCATCAATAACGGCCCCAGCAAGGAGTCAAATTATCAGAAACCGGGTCTCTCAATCGGACAAGCTCCCAAGCAGATCGAAGCGAGAAAGAACCATCAGAACTATAAATCCAAATAGCCAGATCAGGCTCACTCAAGGCGATCGGGGTCAGAGTAATCGACTCTGCAACAGAGGGGGCCACCACAGCACAAAGAAGATCAAAATCCCAAGCCCCCTCAGACAAAAAGTGAGATACCCGAACATCACGGCCCCCACGGACCTCACACTGGCTGGACAGAGGTGTGTCCCCAAACCAAATGTCATCCCAAAATGACACGTCTCCAAGACCAACGCGCCAGCGAATACCAGCCTCCGCACGAGGGCGGATCCGAAGGGTTCAGGGTTCGGGGTTCGGGGTTCGGGTTTCGGGTTTCGGGTTTAGGGTTTAGGGTTTGGGGTTTGGGGTTTAGGGTTTGGGGTTTGGGGTTTTGGGGTTTGGGTTTGGGGTTTGGGGTTTAGGGTTTAGGGTTTAGGGTTTTTTAGGGTTTAGGGTTTAGGGTTTAGGGTTTTTTAGGGTGGTTTCGGGGTTTTGGGGTTCGGGGTTCGGGGTTTCGGGTTCGGGGTTTAGGGTTTAGGGTTTAGGGTTTAGGGTTTTTTTTTTTTTCTCGGAAAACACCGCCGGAAGCGGGGGGGTTAGGCAGACCCCTACCTGTATATATCCACAAAAAATAAACATTAACAACAAAAAGAAAAACCTAAAAGAGGAGAGGGACAAGACCAAGACCTCCCCAAAAAGGCTAAAGCAGTAGAAACATAAAAACAAAGCATCCTAGGAAAATAAATACAGAAGCAAAAATAACCCTAGAAAGCTACCATAGTGCCAATACTAATAAAATAAAATCAGCGCTAAGACACAGCATGTCGAGGAAGACAAAATGATGACTGCGAGATGAGCGCGGAAACCATGCAGAAATACGCATCCCTGAGCCATCACCATGGTAAATCCAAACTGGTAACTTTATGAAGCCCACCATTCAAAAGAAGACCTGGCCAAGAAGTAACTGTACAATGGCGATCGAAGAACAAAATATAGATCATAATCAAGCCTGAACAAACAGGAAAACAATCCAGCATCTGAAGCAAGCGAATAACGTGATAAAGTCCATGAAGTATAAGTCTGACTAAAGTCATGACAATGCAGAGGGTCATCCAGAAAGAACCCCGGAACCACCACAACCTCCAGCAAACATCTATGCAAGAACTGAAGCCGCGAGCAAGGAGAACCCTACAGTAAACGCCCTCCAGGAACCAGGAATAAGTCAAAGATAAGCACCAACAGAAATAGTGCTGAAGCCCACCCGGAACAAACAAGGACAAACACGTCACGTGCCAGTGTCTGGGCACACTTGCACAGAGCATATGAGAATGACAAACAAACTCCAAAAGCAATAAACCTGCAATAAAAAGTACATAAATATATATATATATATATATATACACATATAACCAGATGGGAAATAGAAAGAGATTCAAAAAAGAAGAAAGGGCACAAATGGCTAAGAGTATCTATATCTGAGGTAAGGGAGCCCAGAACGATCCGAACTGGCAAGGATGGAGATATCTCTAGGTAGTGAAGGACCTAACTCTAAGGTATAATTCCTGAGTATATGAGCCCTCGCCGCCAAAGCATCCGCCACTGAATTCCCTTCCCGGTAAATATGTGATAGATGAACTGAACGCCCCCTCATCAGCAAAAGAATCCGTGTAACAATATGCTCAAGACCCCAAGTACACCGGCGGGAGCGAAGTATAAGAAGAGATATCCGAGAGTCAGTCTCAATCCAAAGAGGGAAGAAATTAAGATCAGAAGAAATGAGAATACCCCTCCAAATAGCCCAAATTTCTGCCCGTATATTGGTCCCAACTCCAATGAACTCACTGAAAGAAACCAGCACCTGCCCAGAGGAGTCACGAACAACACCACCAAAAGTAGAAGCGCCAGGACTACCTCTCGAACTCCCATCCACATTCAGTTTAAAGCACCCAACCGGCGGTCTCAACCAACGGACAATCGCCATTTTATGAACCCTGCGCAAATCAACAAAAAACCCCAGCGACCTCCCAGCATGCAAAACACCACGCCAATGCATGGGCTTAATAATAGATGCAGCGTGAGCGAGACGTAAATAAGACAAAATCTGTGACTTAACAGTCTCCCCAGAAATGTGCAAATGACGGTGTTTCGCATCATTCCTAGCTGTCCAGAGAAAGCATAAAACAATGAAAGGCAAAAACTCCTTCACGTGGCCTCTAGGTGTCCACCCCGGATGCCTCTTCCACGCACTGAGGAAGAGGCTGAAATCACTGGTAAGGGGAATACGAACCTGAAAAACAGCCCCAAAAAAATGCCATACAGATCTGGCAATAGGGCTATCAATGAAAATGTGCGTGAATGTCTCAGGCATCTAACAACACTGACATTTAGACGCCAACTCGAAACCACGACGCTGGAGCACATCGTCAACTGGAAGCCATTGATGCCAAAACCTCCAAAGGAAGAAAGACATAGTAGGCCTCAGCCAACTGCCCCAGCAAGGAGTGTATTTATTAAAAACTTGGTCTCTCAGGCGGACAAGCTCCCAAGCGGATTTCAGCGAAAAAACACCATCAGAACTATGCACCCAAATAATCGAATCGGGCTCACCCGATGCAATAGGGATCAGAGTAATAGTCTCAGCAACAGAGGATGGGACAACTGAGCAGATGAGATCAAAATCCCAAACCCCATCTGAAAGAAAGTGAGAAACACGGACACCACGATCACCCTGAACCAGAATCTGACTAGACAAGGGGACATCCCCACACCAGATATCATCCCAAAAATTAACATCTCCCATCCCAACTCTCCATCGAATACCAGACTCACCACGAGGCCTAATCTGAAGCAAACGACGCCAAGTAGGAGAAATGAACCCAGCAGATGAAACGCAAGCGGGATGCATCAACTGGCAGTATTTTCTCATCATGAATTTGGCCCATAGGGATAAACCTTGACGAAAACGAAACCATAATTTAATGGAGAAGCTTTCCACAATATCTTTGAGCCTGCGAAATCCAAGACCCCCTTCAGAGACAGGAAGACATGCACGAGACCACCTTGCCCAATGCCATTTCTTATCCAAGGGTCTGGACCCCCACAGGAAACCATTGAAAAGATTCTCAAGCCTCTCCATAACTGCCAGAGGTGGCGGTACTACCTGGAACATGTACAGAGGAACCGAAAGAAGGACACTCCTAAGGAGGGTCATACGACTCCCCGGGGAAAGAGTTTTAAGCTCCCAACCCTCCAACTTCTTACCCACAATCTGCACGAGGGGATCAAAAAGAGAGCAAACTCTATTCCCACGAAACAAAGGAACTCCGAGGTATTTGATAGGAAAATGACCCTCCCCAAACCCAGTGATACGAAGGATACGTGAATGGGTACGATCAGAACACCTCGGAGGCAAAATAAGGACACTCTTAACGGCATTCACCAACTGCCCCGAGCAGTTTTCATAGTGATGCAAAAAAGCCATGAGACTGTTCATCTCACGAGTCCCACCATTGGCAAAAATAATGATATCATCAGCATAAGCCAGGTGGGAAAGAATGAGATCGCAACCAGATCGATACCTAATCGCAGGAAATTGTCGATAAAGATGATCAAGACCACGCGAAAGGTACTCAGCCCCCAGAATAAAAAGAAGAGGGGACAAAGGATCACCCTGCCGGAGACCCCTGGTGGATCCAAAGAACCCAGTGAGGGTACCATTGATATTCACGGAAAATTGGCAATGAGAAATGCAGGCCGATATCATTGACACTACCTGCTCCGAAAAACCATAATGCCTCAAAACATCCAACAGAAAAGACCATTGGACCCTATCATAGGCTTTAGCCATGTCCAACTTCAAAATAACATTGCCACCACGAGTGGGGAGAGAAAGACTATGAGTGAGCTCCTGAGCAAGGAGGATATTATCCGAAATCATACTCCCTGGAACAAAGCCACTCTGATTCCACGAAACAAGCCTCTCCGCCACCTCCTTCAGTCGAGAGTACAAAAGTTTGGAAATTATCTTATTCGTCACATTACATAGGCTGATAGGACGAAAGTCCGACCAAGCCTGGGCACCCAGGACTTTAGGAATCAAAGTGATCGTGGTGGCAGTAAACCCCTGTGGCATGGGACTACCCCGAAAGAAATCCAGGACCGCATCCAAAACATCCGGATGGACAATCTCCCAGCAATGCTGAAAGAAAGCTGAAGAGAAACCATCAGGCCCCGCCACACTATCACGATGTATGGAAAAAACAGTCGCCCGCACCTCCTCTAAAGAAGGAGGGGCAGCAATATTGGCATTCTCCAAATCCGAGATCACCAAGGGGAAATCAGAAAAATCTGGGCAAGAAAGCACAGAAGGATCCCCAGTAAGAAGGTTTTCAAAAAAGGCAGCCCCCGACTGCTGAATAAGCTCAGGGGAAGTAAGGCAAGAGCCATTATCCCAAATACGGAAAATATTATTAGCCACCCTTTTTTTCTTGACCATATTGTGGAAGAGTTTGGTATTCCTCTCACCATCCTCTATCCACCTACAAGCGGCTTTTTGCCGCCAAAAATCCGCCTCCATGGCGGTAACCCGAGCAAGATCTGCATTGCAATTGGACAAACTAGTCCAATGCAAATCAGAAGGATCAGCCTCGCAAACTGCCTCAGCAAGCCGGACAGCCTGCTCCGCCTCAGCAATTTTGGCCAAAATATCACCAAAAACACTCTTATTCCACCACTTCATATGGCTCTTGAGGCGCTTCAGTTTCACAAAAAGACGGGGCATGCCGTGCAAATGACACGGCAAATTCCAATTAAGCCCCACCGTCTGCAAAAAGCCATGGTGCCTGAGCCACATGCTCTGAAATCGAAAAGAGCTTGGCCCACTAGCAAAGACCGGGACTGACACAAAAAGAGGACAATGATCAGAAACTGAACGGATGAGGTGTTCCACACGAACAGAATGAAAATGATCACCCCAATCAACAGACACAAAAACCCGATCAAGACGCTTCCAAATGGTCTTGTTCGTTCACGTGAACGAAGACCCCTCAAAACCAGCATCCACTAACCCAGAATCCAAAATAAAGTGATTAAATTCTTCCATGGGAAGCAACCGCCCACCAGAAGAACCCAAACACTCCGACGAATCCCTAACTACATTAAAGTCGCCACCAACAAGCCAAGGACCCTGATCAGGCTTCACCTGAAGCAAAGAAGTCCAAAGCTGTCTGCGCTCAATGTAGTCACACTTAGCATAAACAAAAGAACAAAAGACATTAGTCGGCAAAAAAGTGGCAGAAACCCGGAAGTGAAGGAATTGAGTGTGCTCAAGGAGACACTCAACCATCACATCCTCAGCAAAAAAAACCCAGATATGACCCGAGGAGTTCGATATAACTCGAGAAAAACCAAAACGACGAGTCATAAAACGAACATCGAGATCAATCATGGGTTCCAAAATAGCCAAGATCTTGACTCTCTTTTCTTTAACATGGGCATGTAGCCTTTGTTGAGACTCCGAGCTCCGGAGCCCCCTGTCATTCCAGATGAGAATATTCATGGAGAATGGGAACCAGAATCGCCCTGTCGCTTTTTACGCGACCGATGAAAAGCATTCTCCTTCCTTTTCTTAATATCCCCCATATCAGCATCCAGAATACGACTTTCAGACCTACAGCCATCACCCGACTCAGAATGCCGATCAAATTCATGATCAGAATCACCAGCAGATTCCAGCCGTAAAACAATCTCACTGACAGAAGGACCCTGCCTAGCAACCAATTCCTCTATCGTAGATGAAGCATCATCAGGAGACAGAGGAACAGAAGGGATGAAATGACTACTGTGATTCAAAGTGCAAGGCCCCAGAGTACCAAACACATCCATCACACTAGTAGACGGAACCCCAATACCATCCACACAATCACCCAACTGTAACCCTCCATCAATGACCCCACCACTGGGGTTCAAACCCTCATCAAGAACAGATTCCACTTGGTCCTTACCAGAAGAACCAACACCGGCATCCTCCATAAGATCGAGTGGATGATCCGACCCACCTAAAGCAAAGTCAACAGGATCTTGCTCCGCCTCCTGCCCATGCGAGAGCACATCAAAAGGATTCGAGGCAAGAGAATCCTTACCCGGAAGATTCTGTCTAACTGTCCTCTTTCTCCCTCTGCGCCTGGGACCCAGGCCATTTCTCTGAAGCAAGGGCTGGGGTCCCAGGTTAAATCCAGGATTCACACCCTCATGAGGTGCAGACTCTTTGGAGGAAGAAGGCTGACCCTGAGCACGGTCCGCGGGCTTAGAACGAACAGGCTTCGGATTTTTCCCATGGGAATAACAAACACTGGTCGAATGACCAAGCATTTTACAATCCGTACAGTACCCGGGAATTCGCTCATATATAACTTCAATTTCTTGAGCATGATCGCCCCAACCCACCCAAACTTCCTTGATAAGTGGCTCCAACACATTAATTTCAACACATACGCGAGCAAAAGCACCCCGAGAAGATTCTGCAGTATGATCATCCATTTTCACCGGTTTCCCCACAATCTTTGCTAAAGCAAAGAGACTTTTCTTAGAAAATAAATGAAGGGGAAGACCCGGGAAGCGAATCCAAACAGGGGAGATAGGAGACTCCTCCTGAAGATTAAATTCTGGCGTCCACTTAGAAAAGCAGATCGACAGAGGTCCCACCTGCATAACCCCTTTTGTCCAAAAGAACGCATAATCTTCTTCACAAGCCATGGTAAGAACAAGAAAACCTCTAGGCATGAACTTCAAATCAAAAGATCTAACTAGCCCCAACTTAGCGAAAGACGCAGAAATCCCAGAATTAGGAACTAGAGATCTATTACCGGAAATTATCCCGACCAAAGCAAATTTAAAAGGTTCTGCCAGAGAAGAAATAACCTCGTCCGGGAATAGAATACCCGGTATTCCATTCCTAAGCGTCGGCACAGGCATTTCTTCCATTGAACTATGCAATTCATCAAAACTTTTTTTGGCCGTGCGAGGGGACGGCGGAGCCAGAATATCGCGAAAAGACACAGTAAGCGGAGTAGGAACACGCATACCTGGCTTGACCACTGCATCAGCATCTTTGACTGCCGATTCCACTCGTTCCACTCGGCGAGTTGACTCCACCGAGTTGACCCGAGAGGTACCTACCGGAGTACCACCGTGGGACGCTGACTGTGAGAAGAGCCCAGAACCGGGACCATTTCGAGCAGAACCGGTCAAAGGTGGGTCCGATTGAACTGAGAAAGGCGAAGAAACCCTATTATGCCCTAAAATTTGGGGGTTTCCGACCGGTGGCCGGAAACCAGAAATTGAACTTGGCAATATCCGACCCATAACTGGACGAAGCTCTGGGACAAAGGAATTGAAGAAATTCGCCGGATCGGCGCCGGAAATCGGAGAAGAATATGACGGAAAATTCGCGGTAGGCAGTGAAGGCTCAGATCTGAAATTCCCGCCGGCGATGAACGGCATTGGGGCTGAAATTGGTGCCATCTGGATCGTCTGTGCATGGGCATCACAGATCGGGGTTTGAAATGAACCAAGGTTGCATGAATCGGCCGGAATCGAAGAAACAAATTCCGGCGAGCTCGTGTACAGTGAATGCGTAACTTGAATCAACGATTGTGGTGGATTAACGGAGTGTTTGAAGGTGAGGTTGGGTCCATTCAACTCGTCTACTCGAGGCAAGTCTAGGGGTGGGTTTTCGGCGCCGATTGGAACAGTATACGGCTCCGGCGACGATTTGGACGGAATGGACGAAACTTCAATCGGGAAATAGACAGGGTTACCGGACTCCGATGCATCTGATTTTAGAGTATGTGACTCGCCGTGAGGAGGTGGTTCCGGTGGTATATGTCGCCGGTCAGGAGCCGGCGGCGGTGACATGGCAGCAGGCGAGTGTGAATAGTGTCAAAGGTAGTGTGTTTTTTCTCACATTTTCAGTGTGTGTTTTTTTGAGAGCGTTTTCCTCTGGTTTAGGGTTTAGGGGTTTAGGGGTAGGGGTTTGGGGTTTGGGGTTTGGGGTTTCAGGTTTCGGGTTTGGGGTTTCGGGTTTAGGGTTTGGGGTTTGGGGTTTGGGGTTTGGGGTTTAGGGTTTTAGGGTTTCGGGTTTCGGGTTTAGGGGTTTTGGGGTTTAGGGTTTTGGGGTTTGGGGTTTGGGGTTTCGGGTTTCGTGTTTCGGGTTTCGGGTTTAGGGTTTAGGGTTTAGGGTTTTTTTTTTTTTAAAAAAAAACACCGCCGGAAGCGGGGGGTTTAGGCAGACCCCTACTTTTATATATCATCAATCACAGAAATACAAGATAAAACCTGAAGAGAGGATGACAACACCAAGACCTCTCAAAAGGCTAGTCAAACTAAACAAACAAACAAAAACCTAGGGTGGCAAATACATAAGCCAGAAACTAATCCTTAGGGAAAGCGAATAATACAAATGACCGCCTAAGAGCAGCACAAGATACATGAAAATAAATCCAAACTGATCTAACCAATAAAAATCCAGCTCTGAAATAGGTGCAAAAGACCACCGATGGTACCCATCTCTGAGCCGGCTGTCAATGTAAGGCCAAACTGAGAAATACATCATAATCCAAGATCTATCTGCAGTACAGGATCGCGCAGTCAAAATAGTCTGCAGCTGGGAAGTGACTGTGCAAAAACAGTCGAAGCACGAAAGGAGGACCGCAATGCAGCTCAAGTCATAAAAGCTCCAAATCCCAAAAAGAGAGTAAAAACTGTCGGAGCTCATCACGTCAGAAATGCAAGCATGAATCACACGACTGTAACTATAAATGGAGCTCCAGGCCAGAGAAATCACTAAGATACAACATCCAGATGCACCATAGCAGTCGGCAAAACATAAGGTAAGAAATCGGCAGGCAAGGAGAAGCCTGCAGTGAACGCCTGCCAGATGACAAGGTAGTCCAAAGAGAAGCACCAACGGAGAAAGTGCTGGGACCCACCCAAACCCAAGTGAACAAAACGAGGAGGGTGCAAGTGTCTGGACCCACTTGCACAGAACAATTATGACTAGAGAACAACCTCCAAGAAATAAAGACCTGCAATAAAAAATACATACATACATATATAACATGAGATAAAAAGAAAGAGATGCAAAAGAAAGGAGGGCTGCAAATGGCTAAGAATATCTGTATCGGAGGTATGGCAGCCCCGAACGATCAGAGCGGGCTAGGATGGAGATGTGACTGGGTAAGGAAGGACCTAACTCTAAGGTAAAGTGCCTAAGGTCATGAGCCCTCGCCGCCAACGCATCCGCCACAGAATTACCCTCCCGGAATATATGCGAAATATGAATAGACCGCCCTCTCAAAAGGACCAGAATCCTAGATACAATGTGATCAAGACCCCAGCAACATCGACGAGAACGAATGAGCTGAATAGAAGTCAGAGAATCAAGCTCGATCCAAAGAGGGAAGAAAGAATGATCGGAACAAAGGTGAAGACCCCTCCAAACCGCCCAAAGCTCAGCCCGGAGAGAAGACCCAGCTCCAATGAACTCGCTGAATGACAGCACAACCCTCCCGGAATCATCCCGAACAACGCCACCAGCAGCAGAGTCCCCAGATATACCACGCGAGCTCCCATCCACATTAAGCTTGAAGCACCCGGACGTTGGTCGCAGCCAGCGAACAATCGCCGTCCTATGTAATCTGTGTAGAGCAACCGAAATACCCATCGATCTCGCCACATGAAACACACCCAGCCAATGTCTGGGCTTGACAGTACGCGCAGAGTGGGCGAGACGCAGGTAAGACAAAATCTGGTACTTCACCGTCTTCCCAGAGATGGGAAGATGACGGTACTTAGCATCATTACGCGCAGTCCAGAGGAACCACAGAACGATGCAGGGGAGAAACTCCCGCACATGGCCCCCCTGGGACCAGACCAAGTCTCTTTTCCACGCACTGAGGAACAAACTGAAATCCTCTGTGTCGGGAATACGGACCCGAAAAACGGCGCCAAAGAAATGCCAAACAGACTGAGCTACCGAGCTGCGAAGGAATATGTGTGTGAATGTCGTACATATCACAACACTGACATCTCGAAGCTAACGCAAAACCCCAGCGCTGGAGTACCTCATCAACTGGGAGCCACTGATGCCAGAATCTCCAGAGGAAGAACGACATGGTAGGCCTCAACCAGCTCCCCAAACACGGGCGGAAAATATCAGAAGACGGAGCACGCTGACGGATCAGCTCCCAAGCAGATCTCGCTGAAAAAGCACCATCAGAGCTATGGATCAAGCGTGCCAGATCGGGCTCTCCCGAAATAAAAGGAATCAAAACGATCTCCTCGGCAACCGAAGGAGCAACTACCGCGTACAGGCGATCAAAATCCCAGGACCCCTCAGACAAAAACTGAGATATCCGGACATCACGGTCCCCGCGGACCACACATCGGGAGGACAAGGGAGCGTCCCCGAACCAAGTGTCATCCCAAAAGGATACATCTCCAAGACCAACGCGCCAGCGAATGCCAGGCTCCGCAGAGGGCGGATCCTAAGGAGACGACGCCAAATGGGGGATATAGAACCACGGGCGGGGACACAGGCAGGAACATCCAGCCGGCAATACTTCCGAAAAAGGAATCTCGCCCATAGAGAGGAGCCCTGCCGAAATCGGAACCATAATTTAATAGAAAAACATTCCACAAGATCTTTCAATCTGCGGAATGCAAGACCCCCCTCAAGCACGGGAAGGCAAGCCCGGGACCACCGGGCCCATTGCCACTTCCTATCCAAGGGTCTCGACCCCCAGAGGAAGGCATTAAACACCCGCTCAAGCTTCTCCATGACAGCCAGAGGTGGCTGAACCACCTGAAACAGATAAATCGGCATGGAGAGGAGCACGCTACGTATCAGGGTCATGCGGCAGCCCGGGGAGAGGGTCCGAATCTCCCACCCCTCTAACTTCTTACGAACAGACTGTAGGAGGGGCTCAAAAAGGGAGCATGTGCGATTACCCCGATAAAGGGGAACTCCGAGGTACTTGAGGGGCAAATGACCCTCGGTGAACCCGGTGATGCGCAAAAGCCGGGAGCGGAGGCGCCCAGAGCATCTCGGAGGCAAAATCAAAGAACTCTTGGCAGCATTCACACGCTGCCCCGAACAGTTCTTGTAGTGATGCAGAAAATCGACAAGGCGCTGCATACCACGAGACCCACCACTGGCGAAAATAATGATATCATCAGCGTAAGCCAGGTGGGAAATCAAAATATCACAATCAGAACGATACCTCAGCGCAGGATGCTGCAGGTAGAGGCGGTCAAGGCCACGAGAAAGATACTCCGCCCCCAAAATGAAGAGAAGGGAAGACAATGGATCGCCCTGTCGGAGGCCTCTGGTTGAACCAAAAAACCCCGATAGAGAGCCATTAATGTTCACGGAGAAATGACAATGGGAAATACAGGTCGAGACCAAAGCCACAACACGCTCAGAAAAACCAAAATGTCTCAAAACATCAAACAGGAAAGACCACTGGACCCTATCATAGGCCTTGGCCATATCCAACTTCAAGATGACATTACCACCACGAGTGGGGAGAGTAATACTGTGAGTGAGATCCTGGGCAAGAAGAATATTATCAGAGATCATCCGACCCGGAACGAAACCACTCTGATTCGGGGAAACAAGTCTCTCCACCACATCCCTCAACCGAGAGTACAACAGCTTCGAGATGATTTTGTTCGTGACATTGCACAGACTGATCGGACGGAAGTCCGACCAGGCGCGTGCACCCTCGACTTTGGGAATCAAAGTGATCGTGGTGGCGGTAAAGCCCTGAGGCAAAGGAGAACCCTGGAAAAAATCAACAACAGCACCAAAAACATCCTGATGGACAATCTCCCAGCAATGCTGAAAGAACGCCGAAGAGAAGCCATCAGGGCCAGCAACGCTATCATGATGAATGGAGAAGACGGTCGCGCGGACCTCCTCCAAAGAGGGTATCGCAGCAATACCATCATTCTCCACAGCAGATATAACCGAGGGAAAACCCGAAAAATCTGGGCAATCGAGCGCAGAGGGCTCCCCGGTAAGTAGATCCTGGAAAAACAAGGCTCCCGACTGCTGAATCAAATCCTGAGACGTCATGCAGACCCCATTCTCCCAAATGCGGAAAATTTTATTCGCCACGCGCTTTTTCCTCACCATATTATGGAAGAGTCTGGTGTTCTGCTCACAATCCTCAAGCCAATGACAAGCCGCTTAATGGCGGTGATACGAGCCAGATCCTCATTGCGATCGGACAGGAAAGTCCAATTCGCATCAGAAGGGTCGGCCTCACAGACATCCTCAGCTGAACGAACAGCACTCTCAGCCTCAGTGAGTCTATCAAAGATGTTACCAAAAACATCCCGATTCCACCACCGGAAGTGATGCTTGAGACGCTTCATCTTGGCAAAAAGCCGAGGCATGCCGCTCAGACTGCAAGGCAGATTCCAATTAAGCCTCACAGTCTGCAAAAAACCATGGTGCCTAACCCACATACGCTGGAAGCGAAACGAGCTCGGCCCACGGGCAAAAACAGGAGAGGTAACCAAAAGCGGACAGTGATCCGAGACAGTACGAACGAGATGTTCAACCTGAATCGAGCTGAAATTATCTCCCCAATCAACAGAAACCAAGACCCTGTCCAATCGCTTCCAAATGGTCTTATTCGTCCAAGTGAACGAAGACCCCTCAAAACCTGCATCGATCAAGCCAGAATCAAGAATAAAAGTGTTGAACTCCTCCATGGGCAGCAACCTACCACCACGGGAGCACAAGCACTCAGATGCATCCCTGACGACATTAAAGTCGCCCCCAACCAGCCAGGGACCCAAAACAGGCTTAACCAAAAGCAAAGAAGCCCAAAGATCCCTACGCTGAACATAATCACATCTAGCATAAACAAAAGAACAAAATATCTCTGTCGGCAAGAAAGAGGCAGAGACTCTGATGTGAAGGAACTGAGCATGATCAATAACACACTCCGCCCTCACATCAGCAGCAAAAAATACCCAGATATGACCGAAGAGATTAGAGATGACTCTAGAAAACCCCAAACGGCGAGTCATGTATCTCGGATCCAGATCAATCATGGGCTCCAAAACAGCCAAAACCTTAATCAGTTTCTCCTTCACAAAGGCATGCAGCCTCTGCTGGGACTCCGAACCTCGAAGTCCCCGGATATTCCAGATTAAGCAATTCATGGGGAACGGGTGGAAGAAGGATCCGATCGCTTTTTACGCGATCGCCGACCATCATCCTGAGATCTTTTCCGGGGATTGGACATGTCAGTGTCAAGGATACTACACTCAGACCCACAGCTAACCCCAGACACAGAATGTCGATCAAAATCCTGATCAGGATCATCAACCGACATGTGACTGAAAATCATCTCAAGAATAGGGGGTCCCTGTCGAGCAATCAACTCGTCCAGCATAGAAGTGGCATC
Organism: Primulina tabacum; assembly: GCF_025594145.1. Lineage (NCBI taxonomy): Eukaryota > Viridiplantae > Streptophyta > Magnoliopsida > Lamiales > Gesneriaceae > Primulina > Primulina tabacum. The sequence goes on from NC_134554.1 coordinate 43,211,175, forward strand.
AGCAGGTGATGCAGGACAAGATGGGACCGAGTGACTGCTATGATTTTCAATACAAACCTCCTGGGTGGCAAACACAGTCACCACATCCGGGCGTGGAGATCCAAGGTCATCCACGCAATCCACATAATGGACACTCTCTTCGTCCTCAGCCACCGTGACCACAGGGCGGTCAGAAACAGGGGCCTCCTGATGAGAACTCAAACCGACAGAGGGATCGGGAACACCTAATCCAAGCTCCTCAGAGCCTACCTCTGTCTCCTGTAAATGGGAAAGAACTCCAAAAGAGTTTGAAGCAAGAGGATCATCCCTCGGGAGAGCCTGACGAACAGGCCTCCGTCTCTGTCTACGCCGGGGGCCATGGCCATTGACATGAAGCTGGGGCTGTGGTCCAGGGACAATGACAGGGGCTGCACCCTCAGGTGGGGCCTGAGCAAGAGAGGCCTCCGGCTGATGAGTCCCTCGATCAACAGGCTTGGGTCGAGCAGGTTTAGGATTTTTCCCATGGGAATAGCAAACGTTGGTCGAATGACCCAACATCTTGCAATCCAAGCAATACCCAGGTATTTTCTCATACACAACATCAATCTCCTGGGTATGATCACCCCAGCCCACCCAAATTTGCATAATAGGTGGTTCCAACACATTCAACTCCACACAGACTTGAGCAAAAGCGCTCCGAGAGGAGTCAGCAGTAAAGTCATCCATTTTCACCGGGTTGCCCAAAATCTTAGCAAGGGCAAAAATACTTTTCTTGTTAAACAGGTGAATGGGCAAACCCGAGAAACGCACCCAAACAGGGGCAATGGGAGATTCTTCCTGAAGATTAAATTCCGGGGTCCATTTGGAGAAACGAATCCCGAGAGGTCCCACCATCATCTGCCCACGCGTCCAAAAGAACGCATAATCCTCCTCACAATGAAGTGAAAGGATCAAAAAACCCCGAGGCAGGAACCTCAAATCAAAAGATCGCTTCAATCCCAAACGAGCAAAGGCCGCAGAAATATCCGAGTTTGGGACTAAGGATAGATTACCAGAAATCTTCCCAACTAAAGAAAACTTAAAAGGCTCGGTCAGAGAAGACATTACCTCATCCGGGAATAAAATACCCGGTTTCCCATTCTTAAGAGTCGGCGGTGGCATTTCATCCATAGCATTCACCACATCTCCAAAGCCATTCTTCCCCGAGCGGGCCGAAGAAGGCGACAGAGCATCCCTAAATGACACTGGAAACGTCTTATGCACCCGAGGATCTAATTTAGAGGCTGAACCATTGTTGTTGACTGCTGGGTGAACTCGGTCAACTCGCTGAGTTGACCCGGCCGAGTTGACCAACGAGTTGACCGCCGGAGAAGTACCCAAGATCGGCGACGGCGAGGAGGTCACAGGACCGGTCTTCAATCCACTAGAACCGGGCAGTAGAGGGGCCGATTGCATCAAAGAATGAGAAGAAATTCGATTTTTCCCTAGAAATTGGGGGTTTCCGACCGGTGGCCGGAAACCAGAAATTGATTGAGGCAAAACACGACCCATGACCGGATGAAGACCTTGGCCAGAGGAATTGAAGAAATACGCCGGAACGGCGCCGGAAATCGGAGATGAATGGGATGGCAGAATCGCGACAGGCACCGAAAGAGTAGATCTGAAATTGCCGTCGACGGTGAACGGCGTTGGGGCTGAAACTGGTGCCATCTGAATCGGCTGAGTATGGGCATCACAGATAGGGGTTTGTATTGTACCGAGGTTGCAAGAGTCAGCCGGAATCGAAGAAGAAAAATCCGGCGAGCTCGTGAACAGTGAAGGCGTCACTTTGATCGGTGATTGCGGTGGATACACGGTGTTATTGAGGGTGAGGGTTGTACCAAACAAACCGTCTGGTTGAGGCGAGTCGAACGGTGGGTGGTCGGCGCCGATTGGAGCAGTGAACGGCACCGACGAAGATTTGAACGGAAATGGGCCATTTTCGATCGGGAAATAGGAGGGGTTGCCGGACTACTATGCTTCTGATTTTTGAGTATGTTGGTAGCCATGAGGAGGAGGTTCCGGTGGTATGCTTCGCCGGTCAGTATCCGACGGCAGCAGCATGGTGGCGGTGACTCGTGAATAGTGTCAAAGTAGTGTGTTTTTTCTCACGCTTTTACTGTGTGGTTTTTTCAGAGAAAATTTTTTGGGGGCAAATAGTTTTTTCAATGGTTTAGGGTTTAGGATTTAGGGTTTAGGGTTTTTTTTAATAGGGTTAAGGGTTGAGGGTTGAGGGTTTTTTTTTTCCGGAAAACACCGCCGGATGCGGGGGGGTAGGGCAGACCCCTACCTATATATATCCACAAAATAAACAGTAACAAAATACAGAATACAGGAAAAAAACCTAAAAGAGGAGGTGGATAAAACCATAACCTCCTCAAAAAGGCTAAAGCAGTAGAAACATAAATACAAAGCAACCTAGGTAAGGAATTACAAAAGCAAAACGAACCCTAGAAGACTACCAAATAAGCGGCAACAACTAATCAAAAACGAGAAGCGCTATGAACCACATGCTGAGGAAGACAAAATGATAACGACGAGATGATCGCAGAGTCCATGCAAAAGCTCTCATCCCGGAGCTATCATCCTGGAGAGTCCAATCTGTCAATATAAATATAATCTGGTAGCTGGCAACTGTACCAAACCCACTAGTCAAAAGAAAATCTGGCCAGGAAGTCACTATACAATGGCGATCACAGAGCAATATATAGATCGCAATCCCGCCAGAACAAAAGATATCTAGCATCTGAATCAAAAGAGCAGAGAGCTCGATCCCATGAAGTAGGAGTCTGACGAACATGTCATAAAAAGCAGAGGATCCTTTAGAAAGCACCCCATGAATCCACCATGACATCCAGCAAACACCTCTACAATAACTGATACGGCGGCCAAGGAGAACCAGCAGTAAACGCCCTCCAGGAACCATGAATGTGCCAAAGGAAAGCACCAACAGAAATAGGGCAGAAACCCACTCAGAACAAACAAGAATACACACATCATGTGCAAGTGTCTGGACCCACTTGCACAGACCATACGGAAGTGAAAAACAACCTCCAAGTACACTAACCTGCAATAAAATATATATATATATATATATATATATATATATAGATATAAATAGATATAGAGCCAGAGACCATAAAGAAAGAGATCCAAAAAAGAAGAAGGGGCTGCAAATGGCTAAGAGGATCTGTTTTTGAGGTATGGAAGCCCAGAATAATCAGATCTAGCAAGGGTGGAGATGTCTGGAGGTAGGGAAGGACCTAACTCTAAGGTATACTGCCTAAAAGTATGAGCCCTCGCCGCCAAGGCATCTGCCACAGAATTCCCTTCCCGGTAAATATGCGATAAATGAAGAGATCGCCCCCTCATCAACAAAAGAATCCGTGTAACAAAATGTTCAAGATCCCAGTAGCACCGACGAGAACGAAGTAAAAGAATGGAAATCAAAGAGTCAGTCTCAATCCAAAGAGGGAAGAGATGAAGATCAGAAGAAATGAGAAGACCCCTCCAACAGTAGAGGCCCCAGGGCTACCTCTCGAACTCCCATCAACATTCAATTTAAAACACCCGAACGGCGGCCGCAACCAACGAACAATCGTCAGTTTACGAGCCCTACGCAACTGAACAAAAATCACCATAGCCCTCGCAGCCTGCAAAACACCCCGCCAGTGCATGGGCTTAACAGTAGACGCAGCGTGAGCGAGGCGCAAATAAGAAAAAATCTGAGACTTAACAGTCTCCGCGGAAATGTGCAAATGACGGTGTTTCGCATCGTTACGAGCCGTCCAGAGAAACCATAAAACAATGAAAGGCAAAAACTCCTTCACGTGGCCCCTAGGAGTCCACCCCGGATGCCTCTTCCAAGCACTGAGGAAGAGTCTTAAATCACTGGTAAGGGGAATACGGACATGAAAAACAGCCCCAAAGTAATGCCATACAGACCTGGCAAGAGGGCTATCAATGAAAATGTGCGTGAATGTCTCAGGCATCTCACAACACTGACATTTAGACGCCAGCTCGAAACCACGACGCTGGAGCACATCGTCAACTGGAAGACATTGATGCCAAAACCTCCAGAGGAAGAAAGACGTAGTAGGCCTCAGCCAACTGCCCCAGCAAGGAGTGAAGATATCAGAAACTTGGTCTTTCAAGCGGACAAGCTCCCTTGCGGATTTCAGCGAAAAAACACCGTCAGAACTATGCACCCAAATAGCCGAATCGTGCTCCCCCGATGCAATAGGGATCAGAGTAATAGTCTCAGCAACAGAGGGTGGGACAACTGAGCAGAGGAGGTCAAAATCCCAAGCCCCATCTGAAAGAAAGTGAGAAACACGGACAACCCGATCCCCCCTAAGCAGGACCTGACTAGAAAAGGGAACATCCCCACACCAGATTTCATCCCAAAAAGCAACATCTCCCACCCCAATTCTCCATCGAATGCCAGATTCAGCACGAGCCCTAATCTTAAGCAAACGACGCCAAGTGGGAGAAATGAACCCAGTAGATGAAACATAAGCTGGATGCACCAACTGGCAGTATTTTCTCATCATGAATTTGGCCCATAGGGATGAACCTTGACGAAAACGAAACAAAAATTTAATGGAGAAGCTATCCACAATATCTTTGAGCCTGCGAAATCCAAGACCCACTTCAGAGACGGGAAGACATGCACGAGACCACCTCGCCCAATGCCATTTCTTATCCAAGGATCTAGATCCCCACAGGAAACCATTGAAAACATTCTCAAGCCTCTCCATAACTGCCAGAGGTGGCTGGACTACCTGGAACATGTAAATGGGAACCGAAAGGAGGACACTCCTAAGGAGAGTCATACGGCTCCCCGGGGAAAGAGTTTTAAGCTCCCAACCCTCCAACTTCTTACTCACCATCTGCACAAGGGGATCAAAAAGAGAGCAAACTCTATTCCCACGAAACAAAGGAACTCCGAGGTATTTGATAGGAAAACAACCCTCCCCAAACCCAGTGATACGAAGGAGACGGGAACGAGTACGACCAGAACACCTCGGAGGCAAAATAATGACACTCTTAACTGCATTCACCAACTGCCCCGAGCAATTTTCATAGTGATGCAAAAAATCCATGAGACTGTTTATCTCACGAGTCCCACCATTGGCAAAAATAATGATATCATCAGCATAGGCCAGGTGGGAAAGAAGGAGATCACAACTAGATCGGTACCTAATCGCAGGATACTGACGATAAAGACGATCAAGACCACGCGAAAGGTACTCTGCCCCCAAAATGAAAAGAAGTGGGGACAAAGGGTCGCCCTGCCGGAGACCCCTAGTGGATCCAAAGAATCCAGTGAGTGAACCATTGATATTAACTGAAAATTGGCAATGAGAAATGCAGGCAGATATCATCAACACTACCTGCTCTGAAAAGCCATAATGCCTCAAGACATCCAACAGAAAAGACCATTGGACCCTATCATAAGCTTTAGCCATATCCAGTTTCAAAATAACATTGCCACCACGGGTGGGGAGAGAAAGACTTTGAGTGAGCTCTTGAGCAAGGAGGATATTATCCGAAATCACCCGCCCTGGAACAAAGCCACTCTGATTCCACGAAACCAGCCTCTCCGCCACCTCCTTTAGCCGAGAATATAAAAGTTTGGAAATTATCTTATTAGTCACATTACACAAGCTGATAGGACGAAAGTCCGACCAAGCCTGAGCACCCATGACTTTGGGAATCAATGTGATCGTGGTGGCAGTAAACCCCTGTGGGAAGGGACTACCCCGAAAGAAATCCAGGACCGCATCAAAAACATCCTGATGGACAATCTCCCAGCAATGCTGAAAGAAGGCCGAAGAGAATCCATCAGGCTCCGCCACACTATCACGATGAATGGAGAAAACAGTCGCCCGCACCTCCTCCAAAGAAGGAGGGGCAGCAATATTTGCGTTCTCCAAATTCGAGATGACCAAGGGGAAATCAGAAAAATCTGGGCAAGAAAGCACAAAAGGATCCCCAGTAAGCAGGTTTTGAAAAAAGGCGGCCCCAGACTGCTGAATAAGCTCAGGGGAAGTAATGCAAGAGCCATTATCCCAAATACGAAAGATTTTATTAGCCACCCTTTTTTTCTTGACCATATTGTGGAAGAGTTTGGTGTTCCTCTCACCATCTTCTAACCACCTACAAGCGGCTTTTTGCCGCCAAAAATCCGCCTCCATGGCGGTAACCCTAGCAAGATCTGCATTGCAATTGGACAAACTAGTCCAATGCAAATCCGAAGGAGCAGCCACGCAATCTGCCTCAGCATTCCGGACAGCCTGCTCCGCCTCAGCAAGTTTGGCAAAAAGATCACCAAAAACACTCTTATTCCACCACTTCAGATGGCTTTTGAGGCGCTTCAATTTCACAAAAAGACGGTGCATACCGTTCAAATGACACGGTAAATTCCAATTAAGCCTCACCGTCTGCAAAAAACCATGGTGCCTGAGCCACATGCTCTGAAAGCGAAACTCGGCCCACTAGCAAAGACCGGGACTGACACAAAAAGAGGACAATGATCAGAAACTGAACGGATGAGGTGTTCCACACGAACAGAATGAAAATGATCACCCCAATCAACAGACACAAAAACCCGATCAAGACGCTTCCAAATGGTCTTGTTCGTTCACGTGAACGAAGACCCCTCAAAACCAGCATCCACTAACCCAGAATCCAAAATAAAGTGATTAAATTCTTCCATGGGAAGCAACCGCCCACCAGAAGAACCCAAACACTCCGACGAATCCCTAACTACATTAAAGTCGCCACCAACAAGCCAAGGACCCTGATCAGGCTTCACCTGAAGCAAAGAAGTCCAAAGCTGTCTGCGCTCAATGTAGTCACACTTAGCATAAACAAAAGAACAAAAGACATTAGTCGGCAAAAAAGTGGCAGAAACCCGGAAGTGAAGGAATTGAGTGTGCTCAAGGAGACACTCAACCATCACATCCTCAGCAAAAAAAACCCAGATATGACCCGAGGAGTTCGATATAACTCGAGAAAAACCAAAACGACGAGTCATAAAACGAACATCCAGATCAATCATGGGTTCCAAAATAGCCAAGATCTTGACTCTCTTATCTTTAACGTGGGCATGTAGCCTTTGTTGAGACTCCGAGCTCCGGAGCCCCCTGACATTCCATATGAGAAAATTCATGGAGAATGGGCACCAGAACCGCCCTGTCGCTTTTTACGCGACCTATGAAAAGAATTCTCCTTTTCTTAATATCCCCCATATCAGCATCCAGAATACGACCTTCAGACCTACATCCATCACCCGACTCAGAATGCCGATCAAATTCCTGATCAGTATCTCCAGCAGATTCCAGCCGGAAGACCAGCTCACTGACAGAAGGACCCTGCCTAGCAACCAATTCCTCTACCGTAGAGGAAGCATCATCAGGAGACAAAGGAACGGAGGGGATGGAATGACTACTGTGATTCAAAGTACAAGGCCCCAGAGAACCAAACACAGGCACCACCCTGCCAGAAGAATCACGCACAACACCACCGACAGACGACTCCCCAGGATTGCCCCTCGAACTCCCATCAACATCCAGCTTAAAGCACCCAGGAGGTGGACAGAGCCACCGGACAATCGCTAAACTATGGGTCCGCTGAAAGGCAACAAAAATTCCCAGCGATCTCGCCGCCTCAAAGGCACCAAGCCAGTGCTTGGGCTTAACAATGAAAGCAGCATGGGCAAGACTCAGATAAGACAAAATCTGAGACTTCACAGTCTCCCCAGAAATACGCAACTGACGGTGCTTTGCATCATTACGAGCCATCCAGAGAAACCACAAAACAATGAAGGGCAGAAACTCCTTGACGTGGCCCCCAGGTGCCCAATGAAAATTTCTCTTCCAAGCGCTAAGGAACAACCTGAGATCCTCTGTGCAGGGGATCCGGACACGATATATGGCCCCAAAGAAATGCCAGACATAACGGACTATCAGGCCATCAATGAAGACATGTGTAAATGTCTCCGACATATCACAACACTGGCATCGAGAAGCCAACTCAAAGCCACGACGCTGGAGCATATCATCCAACGGGAGCCACTGATGCCAAAATCTCCAAAGAAAAAAAGACATCGTGGGCCTCAACCAACGGCCCCAACAAGGAGTCAAGATATCAGAAACAGGGTCTCTCAATCGGACAAGCTCCCAAGCAGACCTATTCGAAAAAGCACCGTCAGAACTGTGAATCCAAAGCGCCAAATCAGGCTCGCCAAAGGCAATCGGGGTCAGAGTAATCGCCTCAGCAACAGAAGGGGCCACCACAGCGCAAAGAAGATCGAAATCCCATGCCCCCTCAGACAAAAAGTGAAAAACCCGAACATCACGGCCCCCACGGACCTCACACTGGCTGCACAGAGCAGTATCCCCAAACCATATGTCATCCCAAAAGGACACGTCTCCAAGGCCAACGCGCCAGCGAATGCCGGGCTCGGCGCGAGGTCTGATCCGTAGGAGACGCCGCCAGGTGTGGGATATTAAACCCCGAGGGAGAACAGAGGCAGGAGCATCCATCTGGCAATACTTCCGTAAAAGGAATCTCGCCCAGAGAGAGGAGCCCTGCCGAGACCGGAACCACAACTTAATAGAAAAGCTATCCACCAGATCTTTCAATCTGCGGAAGCCAAGACCACCCTCCATCACTGGGAGACAGGCTCGAGACCACTTGGCCCAGTGCCATTTCTTCTCCAGTGTCCGCGACCCCCAGAGAAAAGCGTTGAAAACCAGCTCAAGCTTCTCCATGACAGCAAGCGGTGGCTGTACCACCTGAAACAGATAAATCGGCATGGAGAGGAGCACACTGCGGATAAGGGTTATGCGGCTACCCGGAGAGAGCGTCCGGATCTCCCAACCCTCTAACTTCCTAGGAACAGATTGTAGGAGGTGCTCAAAAAGGGAACATACTCGGTTACCCCTAAACAAGGGGACTCCGAGGTACTTGAGGAGCAAATGACCCTCCGCAAACCTGGTGATGCGCAAAATCCGAGAGCGAAGTCGCTCAGAGCACCTCGGAGGCAAGATAACAGAACTTTTGACAGCGTTCACCAGCTGGCCCGAACAATTCTCATAATGATGCAGTAAACCCATAAGGCGCCGCATAATACGAGACCCACCATTGGCGAAAATAATGACATCATCAGCATAAGCCAGATGGGAAATCAGGATATCAAAACCAGAGCGGTACCTGAGCTCAGGATGCTGCAGGTAGAGGCGGTCAAGGCCGCGCGATAGGTACTCTGCCCCCAAAATGAAAAGCATGGGGGACAAGGGATCGCCCTGTCTGAGGCCTCTAGTGGAACCAAAGAACCCCGAGAGAGAGCCATTGATGTTCACGGAGAAATGACAATGAGATATGCAAGCCGAGACCATCTCCACAACCCGCTCTGAGAAACCAAAGTGTCTCAAATCCTCGAAGAGGAAAGGCCACTGGACCCTGTCATAGGCCTTGGCCATATCCAACTTCAGGATAACATTACCGCCACGAGTGGGGAGAGTGAGACTGTGAGTGAGCTCCTGGGCGAGGAGAATATTATCGGAGATCATCCGACCCGGAACGAAGCCACTCTGATTCGGTGAAATAAGTCTCTCCACCACAACCCTCAGCCGAGAGTACAACAGCTTAGAGATGATCTTATTTGTGACATTGCACGGACTAATCGGACGGAAGTCCGACCAAGCATGAGCACCCGCGACTTTGGGGATCAGAGTGATTGTGGTGGCGGTAAAACCCTGGGGGAGGGGAGAACCCCTGAAAAAATCCAGGACAGCATCAAAAACATCCTGATGAACAATCTCCCAACAATGCTGAAAGAACGCCGAGGAGAAGCCATCAGGCCCAGCCACACTATCAGGATGTATGGAGAAGACGGTCGCACGAACCTCCTCCAAAGAAGGGGTCGTAACAATACCCTCATTCTCCACAGCAGAGATAACGGAGGGGAAGCCCGAAAAATCAGGACACGCAAGCACAGAGGGGTCACCAGTAAGCAAATGCTGGAAAAACGAGGCTCCCGACTGCTGAATCAACTCAGGAGACGTCAGGCATACCCCATTATCCCAGATGCGGAAAATCTTATTCGCCACCCTTTTCTTCTTCACCATGTTGTGAAAGAGTTTGGTGTTCCTCTCACCATCCTCTAACCAGTGGCAAGCAGATTTCTGTCTCCAAAAATCCGCCTCCATGGCGGTGACACGGGCCAGATCCTCATTGCGATCAGACAGAGAAGTCCAATTCAACTCAGAAGGATCAGCCTCACAGACAACCTCAGCGGACCGAACAGCCCTCTCAGCCTCAATGATTTTATCGAAAAGGTTCCCAAAAACATCCTGATTCCACCACTTGAGGTGATGTTTGAGGCGCTTAATCTTAGCAAAAAGGCGAGGCATACAACTCAAACTACAAGGCAGAAACCAATTGAGCCAAACAGTCTGCAAAAAACCATGATGCCGAAGCCACATACGCTGGAAGCGAAACGAGCTCGGCCCACGGGCAAAAACCGGAGCGGTGACCAAAAGCGGACAGTGGTAAGAGAAAGTACGGGGAAGATGTTCAACACGAATGGAGCTGAAATGATCACCCCAATCAACGGAGACCATAACCCTGTCCAACCGCTTCCAAATGGTCTTATTCTTCCAGGTGAACGAAGAGCCCTCAAAACCGGCATCAACCAGACCAGAATCCAAAATGAAAGTATTGAACTCCTCCATGGGTAGAAGCCTACCACCACGGGTGCCCAAACACTCAGATGCATCTCTGACGACATCAAAATCACCCCCAACAAGCCAAGGACCCAGAGCAGGCTTGACCTGAAGAAGGGAAGACCAAAGATCTCTGCGCTCAACATAGCCGCAGCTGGCATAAAAAAATGAACAAAACACCTCAGTCGGTAAAAAAGAGGAGGACACCTTGATGTGCAGGAACTGAGCATGATAAAAAACACACTCAGTCTTCACATCCGCAGATGAAAAAACCCAAATGTTACCAGAAAGATTCGAAATGACTCTAGAAAAACCAAAACGGCGGGTCATGAATCTCTGGTCCAACATGATCATCGGCTCCAAAATGGCCAAAATCTTAATCTGATGCGCCTTCACATAAGCATGAAGCCGCTGTTGGGACTCCGAACTCCGAAGTCCCCGAACATTCCAAATGAGGGAATTCATGGAGATCGATGAGCAGAAGCACCAGGCCGTCGCTTAAACGAATCTCCCAACGCTTCTTTTTTCCTTTTATTCACGTTCGACATATCAGAATCTTGAGCACCAGAATCAGAATGTCGATCAAACCCCGTGTCGAGGTCATCAGCAGACATACGCTCGAAAATCCGCTCACAAACAGGAGACCCCTGTTGAGCAACAAGTTCCTCAAGATAAGAGGAAATATCTGGAGAAGAAGGAATGGAAGGAATCGAATGGCAGCTGTTATTCTCCATGCACTGAACAGAAATGCCAATAACCCCCTCCTCAAACTGATGAACCCAAGACTGAACAGAGACACAAGCCGTACCCGAAGGTAAGGCGTCAACAATGGGCAGACCCAAACTAATCGGGTCAACATCAACAACAGGAGCCTGATCCAAAGGAGCATCTCCAAGTAAACCATCACCCACAACCTCCAAGTGGGATCCAAGATCAGGATTGAGACAAACCAACTCAGTAGCGTCGCAACGCTGAGCCTCATCATGCCAGGGTGACAAAACCTCAAAGGCATTTGAGGAAGTAACTTGATGCGGAACATCAGGAACTGTAGGGGGGGCTCCAGCAGGAGGACCCCTGTGCACAGGCCGCCTCCTCCGTCTACGTCTAGGGCCATCGCCATTTAAATGAAGCTGAGGCTGTGGTCCAGGATTAAAGACAGGAACAGCACCCTCCTGGGGTGTTTGTGCTTTGGGAGGAACTGGATCTTGAGATTTTTGAAAAACGGGCTTAGGCCTCGACGGCCTAGGATTCTTCCCGTGAGAATAACACACGGTAACTGAATGTCCCAGCATCTTGCAGTCAATGCAATATGCTGGGATCTTCTCATAAATGACATCAATAACCTGTGTGTGATCACCCCAACCAACCCAGACCTGCTGAATGGGAGGCTGTAAAACATCAATTTCCACACATACTCGGGCGAAAGCGCCTCGAGAGACATCAGCGGTGTGGTCGTCCATCTTAACAGGCTTACCCACAAGACTCGCAAGAGCAAAAAGAGTACGCTTGTTGAACAAATGCCAGGGTAAGCCCGGAAAACGGATCCAGACTGGCGCAATGGGGGATTCCTCATGCAGATTAAATTCGGGAGTCCACTTAGAAAAACGGATCCCAAGTGGTCCCACAAAAATGTTCCCCCTCGACCAAACGCGCGCGTAATCTTCTTCCCATGAGAGAGAAATGACCAAAAAACCTCTGGGTAAGAATTTCAAGTCAAACGATCGCACCAGTCCCATTTTTTCGAAAGCCACAGAAATCGAAGAATTAGGGACTAAGGACATGTTCCCCGAAATTTTACCGACTAGAGCATATTTAAAAGGTTCGATCAGTGAAGAAATTACCTCAACCGGGAATCGGATACCCGGCTCGCCATCCAGAATAGACGGCTCAGGCAGCTCCTCCATCAAATTACGCACATCCTCGAAACTTTTCTGCACGGTACGAGGAGACGGAGGTGCAAGAGCGTCACGAAAAGAAACAGTAGCCCGAACCTCAGCACGAAGGACGGGTTTGACCGCAGATGCAGAACCATTGACTGCCGAGTCAACTCGGTCAACACGGCGGTTTGACTCGCCCGAGTTGACCCGCGAGTTACCGGCCGGATTTGCAGCGATCGCCGGCGACGTCATGGGGAGTACAGAACCGGTATCCAAAGCACGAGAACCGGACGTCGGAGGGGCCGATTGGACACTAGAATTGGATGAAATCGATTGAAAATCGCCAATTTGGGCGTTTTTGATCGGAGATGAATTACCTGAAATTGAAGATAAAATTGGATTACCCATCGAAAGTGGAGTACACGGTTGAAAGGAATTCACCAACGGAGCGGCGACGACGCCGGAATTGAAGAAAAACCCTGTCGGCGTTAGGGTTTCAGTGGTGCGAGGTGTAGATCTGAAATTCCCGTCGGAATTGAACACCGATGATGACGGGCCTTGTAGAGTTGGAATCGACTGCTCATGGGGATTCCAGATCGGGGTCCCAATTGAACAGAGGTGACCGGAATCGGCCGGCATGGACAGAAACGTGGCTGGAGGCGTGATGAACAGTGCAGGCGGAAGTTCGGAGCTTAAATCGGCGGGGCAAATGGACACCGATTTACCTAATTTTTGGACACAAGGGTCGCTCAAAACCGGCATCAACCAGACCAGAATCCAAAATGAAAGTATTGAACTCCTCCATGGGTAGAAGCCTACCACCACGGGTGCCCAAACACTCAGATGCATCTCTGACGACATCAAAATCACCCCCAACAAGCCAAGGACCCAGAGCAGGCTTGACCTGAAGAAGGGAAGACCAAAGATCTCTGCGCTCAACATAGCCGCAGCTGGCATAAAAAAATGAACAAAACACCTCAGTCGGTAAAAAAGAGGAGGACACCTTGATGTGCAGGAACTGAGCATGATAAAAAACACACTCAGTCTTCACATCCGCAGATGAAAAAACCCAAATGTTACCAGAAAGATTCGAAATGACTCTAGAAAAACCAAAACGGCGGGTCATGAATCTCTGGTCCAACATGATCATCGGCTCCAAAATGGCCAAAATCTTAATCTGATGCGCCTTCACATAAGCATGAAGCCGCTGTTGGGACTCCGAACTCCGAAGTCCCCGAACATTCCAAATGAGGGAATTCATGGAGATCGATGAGCAGAAGCACCAGGCCGTCGCTTAAACGAATCTCCCAACGCTTCTTTTTTCCTTTTATTCACGTTCGACATATCAGAATCTTGAGCACTAGAATCAGAATGTCGATCAAACCCCGTGTCGAGGTCATCAGCAGACATACGCTCGAAAATCCGCTCACAAACAGGAGACCCCTGTTGAGCAACAAGTTCCTCAAGATAAGAGGAAATATCTGGAGAAGAAGGAATGGAAGGAATCGAATGGCAGCTGTTATTCTCCATGCACTGAACAGAAATGCCAATAACCCCCTCCTCAAACTGATGAACCCAAGACTGAACAGAGACACAAGCCATACCCGAAGGTAAGGCGTCAACAATGGGCAGACCCAAACTAATCGGGTCAACATCAACAACAGGAGCCTGATCCAAAGGAGCATCTCCAAGTAAACCATCACCCACAACCTCCAAGTGGGATCCAAGATCAGGATTGAGACAAACCAACTCAGTAGCGTCGCAACGCTGAGCCTCATCATGCCAGGGTGACAAAACCTCAAAGGCATTTGAGGAAGTAACTTGATGCGGAACATCAGGAACTGTAGGGGGGGCTCCAGCAGGAGGACCCCTGTGCACAGGCCGCCTCCTCCGTCTACGTCTAGGGCCATCGCCATTTAAATGAAGCTGAGGCTGTGGTCCAGGATTAAAGACAGGAACAGCACCCTCCTGGGGTGTTTGTGCTTTGGGAGGAACTGGATCTTGAGATTTTTGAAAAACGGGCTTAGGCCTCGACGGCCTAGGATTCTTCCCGTGAGAATAACACACGGTAACTGAATGTCCCAGCATCTTGCAGTCAATGCAATATGCTGGGATCTTCTCATAAATGACATCAATAACATGTGTGTGATCACCCCAACCAACCCAGACCTGCTGAATGGGAGGCTGTAAAACATCAATTTCCACACATACTCGGGCGAAAGCGCCTCGAGAGACATCAGCGGTGTGGTCGTCCATCTTAACAGGCTTACCCACAAGACTCGCAAGAGCAAAAAGAGTACGCTTGTTGAACAAATGCCAGGGTAAGCCCGGAAAACGGATCCAGACTGGCGCAATGGGGGATTCCTCATGCAGATTAAATTTGGGAGTCCACTTAGAAAAACGGATCCCAAGTGGTCCCACAAAAATGTTCCCCCTCGACCAAACGCGCGCGTAATCTTCTTCCCATGAGAGAGAAATGACCAAAAAACCTCTGGGTAAGAATTTCAAGTCAAACGATCGCACCAGTCCCATTTTTTCGAAAGCCACAGAAATCGAAGAATTAGGGACTAAGGACCTGTTCCCCGAAATTTTACCGACTAGAGCATATTTAAAAGGTTCGATCAGTGAAGAAATTACCTCAACCGGGAATCGGATACCCGGCTCGCCATCCAGAATAGACGGCTCAGGCAGCTCCTCCATCAAATTACGCACATCCTCGAAACTTTTCTGCACGGTACGAGGAGACGGAGGTGCAAGAGCGTCACGAAAAGAAACAGTAGCCCGAACCTCAGCACGAAGGACGGGTTTGACCGCAGATGCAGAACCATTGACTGCCGAGTCAACTCGGTCAACACGGCGGTTTGACTCGCCCGAGTTGACCCGCGAGTTACCGGCCGGAGTTGCAGCGATCGCCGGCGACGTCATGGGGAGTACAGAACCGGTATCCAAAGCACGAGAACCGGACGTCGGAGGGGCCGATTGGACACTAGAATTGGATGAAATCGATTGAAAATCGCCAATTTGGGCGTTTTTGATCGGAGATGAATTACCTGAAATTGAAGATAAAATTGGATTACCCATCGAAAGTGGAGTACACGGTTGAAAGGAATTCACCAACGGAGCGGCGACGACGCCGGAATTGAAGAAAAACCCCGTCGGCGTTAGGGTTTCAGTGGTGCGAGGTGTAGATCTGAAATTCCCGTCGGAATTGAACACCGATGATGACGGGCCTTGTAGAGTTGGAATCGACTGCTCATGGGGATTCCAGATCGGGGTCCCAATTGAACAGAGGTGACCGGAATCGGCCGGCATGGACAGAAACGTGGCTGGAGGCGTGATGAACAGTGCAGGCGGAAGTTCGGAGCTTAAATCGGCGGGGCAAATGGACACCGATTTACCTAATTTTTGGACACAAGGGTCGCTTGGAAGAGGCGAATCTAAGGGTACATAAACGGCGCCAATCGGAACGGTAGATGAAGTCGACGCGTTTATGGCCGGAATTTGCGGGATTTGTGTCTGCGATTTGGTGGGGCAAACGTGCTCTGATGAGGATGATTTTTGGATATTATGTTTGTCGGGGGCTGGCGCGTCGGGTGGTGTGGTGAACCGGACGGGAACCGACGGCGGCGGCATGGCGGCGGTGAGAGCAAGTTTGGGCGATTTTTAGGGGTTTTTTTGGGTTTTTGGGGTAGAGAGCATTTTTCCAACTGGGGTTTAGAGTTTAGGGGTTAGGGGTTAGGGGTTTAGGGTTTAGGGTTTTTTTTAGGGTTTTAGGGTTTAGGGTTTTAAGGTTTTTTTTTTTTTTTTTTTAGATAAACACCACCGGAGACGGGGGGGTTAGGCAGACCCCTACCTGTATATATCATCAAAAATAGAGATACAACAAAAAACCTAACGAGAGGGGGACTCTACCAAGACCTCTCGAAAAGCTACCACAAACACACATAAACCAAAAATCTAGGGTGGCAAGTATATGAGCCAAAAAATAATCCCTAGATAAAGCGCATAATACAAATGAACAACAAGAAACAAAGCTAAATACATGAAAATAAATCGAATCCTCTCTAAGCAGTAGATACCCGGCTCAGAAGTAGGTGCAAAAGACCACCGATGGTACCCATCTCTGAGCCATCTGCCAGTGTAATGCCAAACTGAAGAATACATCCTAATCCGAGATCGGTCTGCTATACACGATCTGGCCGTCAAAATAATATGCAGCTGGAAAGTTACTGTGCAAAAATGGTCGAAACACAAAAGGAGGACCATAATCCAGCTCAAGTCAGAAAAGCTCCAAGACCCAAGGAGAGTGGGACAACTGACGGAGCTCATAAAATCAGAAATCCAAGCATGACTGTAACTCTGAAAAAAGAGGCAACCAATAGTGGACGTCCAGAGCCACCAATGCACGGAGCAAAAGTAGAAACCATATAACTCCCGAGATGAATGAGGCTTCGGGCCAAAGAGACCACCGAAATAAATCATCCAGAGCCACCATAACAACCGACAAGAGAGCATAAAAGTAAGAAAGCGGCGGGCAAGTAGAAGTCTGCAGTGAGCGCCAGTCGGATAACAGGAATGGTCCAAAGAAAAAAACCGACGGAGAAAGTGCTGGGACCCACCCAAATCCAAAGGAACAAAATATGAAGAGTGCAAGTGTCTGGGCCAACTTGCACCGCTCAAATGTGATATAAAAAACAACCTCCAAGCACAAAAGACCTGCAAGAAAAAATATACATATATATAGATAAAGAATGAGAGCCAAAAGGAAGAAGGGGCTGCAAATGGCTAAGAATATCTGGATCTGAGGTATGAAAGCCCTGAATGATCAGAACGGGCAAGGATGGAGATGTGTCTGGGTAAGGAAGGACCTAACTCTAAGGTAAACTGCCTAAGGTCATTAGCCCTAGCCGCCAAAGCATCCGCCACCGAATTACCCTCCCGGTATATGTGCGAGATATGAACCATACGCCCCCTCAAGAGAGCCAAAATCCTAGACATAATGTGATCCAACCCCCAACAACACTGACGAGAACGGAGGATCTGAATAGAAATCTGGGAATCAACCACAATCCAAAGAGGGAAAAGAGAAAGATCAGAACAAAGGATAAGACCCCTCCAGACCGCCCAGAGTTCCGCCCGGATAGTAGACCCAGCTCCAATGAACTCACTGAACGAAAGCAAGACCCGCCCAGAATGATCACGAACGACGCCACCAACCGAAGAATCCCCAGGATTCCCTTTCGAACTCCCATCCTCATTAAGCTTAAAACAACCGAACGGCGGCCGAAGCCAACGAACAATCGTCGTCCGATGATATCTGTAAAAGCAAACCGAAATCCCTAGCGAACGCGCCACCTGGAAATAACCCACCTAATGCTTGGGTTTGACAGTACGCGCAGAATGGGCGAGGGGCAGGTAAGACAAGATCTGGAACTTCACCGTCTCTCTAGAATTGGAGAGCTGGCGGTGCTTCGCATCATTCCGAGCCGTCCAGAGAAACCACAAAATAATGAAAGGGAGAAACTCCCTCACATGGCCCCCTGGAGCCCAGACCAGATCCCTCTTCTACGCACTAAGGAACAACCTGAAATCCTCAGTATCAGGGATACGAACCCCAAAGACAGCACTAAAAAAATGCCAAACAGGCCTAGCCACCGGGCTGCGAATAAACACATGCGTGAATGTCTCAGACATATCACAACACTGACAACGAGACGCTAACGCAAAGCCACGGCGCTGAAGCACCTCATCAACTGGGAGCCACTGATGCCAAAATCTCCAAAGAAAGAATGACATCGTAGGCCTCAACCAGCTACCCCAACAGGCGCGATTAATACCAGAGATCGGGGCGCGCAAACGGATCAACTCCCAAGCGGACTTGAAAGAAAAAGCACCATCGGAGCTATGAATCCAACGAGCCGAATCCAACTCTCCTAAGAGAATCGGGACAAACACAATCTGCTCCGCAATAGAAGGAGCAACTACTGAACAAAGGAGGTCAAAATCCCAGGTTCCCTCCGAAAGAAAATGGGAAACCCGGGCACCACGATCCCCAAAGACCTCAGTCTGACTGGACAGGGGAACATCCCTGAACCAACAATCATCCCAAAAAGAAACAGCTCCATGGCCGACACGCCAGCGAATACCACTCTCCGCACGAGGCCTGATCTGGAGCAAACGACGCCAAGTGGGAGAGATAAAACCACGAGAAGAGACACAAGCTGGGTGCGCCAAGAGACAATATTTCCACATCAAAAATTTGGCCCAGAGGGAAGATCCCTGCCTGAACCAAAACCACAGTTTTATAGAGAAGCTATCCACGAGATCTTTCAATCTGCGGAAGCCAAGACCCCCCTCTTCCACGGGGAGGCAAGTCCGAGACCAACGAGCCCAATGCCATTTCTTCTCCAAGGGCCTAGACCCCCAAAGAAAGGCATTAAAGGCTTTCTCAAGTTTCTCCATGACAGCCAACGGAGGCTGAACAACCCGAAACAAATATATGGGCATCGAGAGGAGCACGCTACGAATGAGGGTCATGCGGCTCCCCGGAGAAAGAGTACGAATCTCCCAACCCTTCAGCCGCCTCCTAACAGACTGTAAGAGGGGCTCAAAAAGAGAACACGTCCTATTTCCCCGAAATAAGGGAACTCCTAGGTACTTGATCGGCAGATGCCCCTCCGCATAGCCAGTGATACGCAAAAGTCTAGAGCGAAGGCGCTCAGAGCATCGCGGAGGAAGAATCAGGGAACTCTTGACAGCATTCACCAGCTGTCCCGAACAGTTCTCATAGTAATGCAGAAAATCTAAAAGACGCTGCATCCCACGAGACCCACCATTGGCAAAAATAATGATATCATCAGCATAGGCCAGGTGGGAAATCAAAAGATCACAACTCGAACGGTACCTAATAGCAGGATGACGCAAGTAGAGTCTGTCAAGGCCACGCGAAAGATACTCCGCCCCTAAAATGAAGAGAAGGGGGGACAATGGGTCTCCCTGCCTGAGGCCCCTGGTAGAACCGAAGAACCCCGAAAGAGAACCATTGATATTAACGGAGAAATGACAATGAGAAATACAGGCCGAGACCAACGCCACAACCTGCTCAGAGAAACCAAAATGGCGCAAAACAGCAAAAAGGAAAGGCCATTGGACCCGATCATAGGCCTTGGCCATATCCAACTTCAAAATGACATTACCACCACGAGTGGGAAGAGTGAGACTATGAGTGAGCTCTTGAGCAAGGAGGATGTTATCAGAAATCATCCGTCCCGGAACAAAACCACTCTGATTCAAAGAAATAAGTCTCTCCGCCACAGCCCGCAAACGAGAGTACAACAATTTAGAAATGATTTTGTTCGTGACATTACACAGGCTGATCGGATGGAAATCCGACCAAGCCCGAGCACCCTCGACTTTTGGGATCAAAGTAATCAAGGTGGCACTAAAGCTCTGGGGCAGGGGAGAGCCTCGGAAAAAATCCAAAACCGCATCCAACACATCCTGATGAACGATCTCCCAGCAATGCTGGAAAAACGCCGAAGAGAAGCCATCGGGGCCTGCCACACTGTCAGGAGAAATGGAAAAAACAGTCGCACGCACCTCCTCAAGGGAGGGGGTAGCAGTAATCCCATAATTCTCCTCATCAGAAATCACCGAAGGAAACCCCGAAAAATCCGGACAATCAAGCACAAAGGGATCCCCAATGAGTAAGTGCTGAAAAAATGAGGCACCCGACTGCTGAATCATCTCAGGGGATGTTAGGCAAACCCCATCATCCCATATGCGGAAAATCTTATTAGCCACACGCTTCTTCTTAACCATGTTATGAAAGAGTTTGGTGTTCCGCTCACCATCCTCTAGCCAGTTGCATGCAGCTTTTTGTTTCCAAAAATCCGCCTCCATGGCGGTGACACGGGCCAGATCCGCATTACGATCGGACAGGGCAGTCCAATTCGAATCAGAAGGATCGGCCTCACATGCAAGCTCAGCGGAACGAACTGCACTCTCAGCCTTGGTGATTTTATCAGAGATGTTACCAAAAACATTCCGATTCCACCACTTGAGGTGATTCTTAAGACGCTTCAACTTAACAAAAAGACGCGACATACCAATCGGACTGCAAGAAAAATTCCAATTAAGCCTGACAGTCTGCAAAAAACCATGATGGCGAAGCCACATACGCTGGAAGCGAAACGAGCTCGGCACACGGGCAAAAACCAGAGCGATAACCAAAAGCAGACAGTGGTCAGAAACAGTACGGAGGATATGTTCAACTCGAATGGAGCTGAAATGATCACCCCAATCAACAGAAACCATAACCCTGTCCAACCGCTTCCAAACGGTCTTATTCGTCCAAGTGAACGAAGACCCCTCAAAACCAGCATCAATCAAACCAGAATCCATAATGAAAGTGTTGAACTCCTCCATGGGTAGCAACCAACCACCACGGGTGCCCAAACACTCAGACGCATCACGAACAACATTGAAATCCCCACCAACCAGCCAAGGACCCAGAACAGGCTTGACGTGAAGCAGGGAAGACCAGAGGTCCCGACGCTCAATATAATCACATCTGGCATAAACAAAAGAACAAAAAACAGATGTGGGTAAAAAATGGGCGGAAACCTTAATGTGAAGGAACTGAGCATGATCAAGGACACACTCAGCCTGCACATCAGCAGCAAAAAACACCCAAATGTGACCAGAAAGATTCGAAATGACTCGAGAAAAACCAAGACGACGAGTCATGAATCTCTGATCTAAATCAATCATCGGCTCCAAAACAGTCAAAATCTTAATCTGTTTCTCCTTAACAAAAGCATGAAGCCTCTGTTGGGACTCCGAACCCCGGAGTCCCCGAATATTCCAGATTAGGAAATTCATGATGAACGGGCAGCAGAAATGCCCGATCGCTTCCTGAGCGACCCAGGGGGATCATCCCTCCCCCTTTTTTTTTTAACATCTGGCATATCTGAGTCCAGGACGCCGTCCTCAGACGCACGGCCATCACCCGGTTCAGAAAGTCTATCAAAAACCTGGTCAAGATCCTCAACAAACCTCTCACGGACAACCCTCTAAGAAATAGGAGAACCCTGTCTATCAACCAGCTGAGTAAACAAAGAAGACACATCAGCAGGGGACGAAGGGCCAGAAGGGATCGAGTGACAACTATGATTCTCCAAACAAATCACGGGTTCAGAAAACACCGTGTCAATACCAGCATGCGGAGCCCCCAAAACTTCCACACAATCAACAAAAGGAATAACATCCTCCTCCTCCAAATCTTTAGCCCCAGACTGGGCTGACACACCACCTAATGCCAACGGGGAAACAACAACGGTGGGTGAACTCAAACCTACAGTATCCATACCCTCGGATGGAGCATGCTCCAAAGGAGGACCCCCGGTGAAATCAACACCCACATCCCCAAAGCGGGGCCCAGACTCAGAAGTGGAACCAACTAACGCACTAGAATCAAAGAGCTGCGCCTCCTTCTGCCAAGGAGAAAGGACATCAAAAGCATTCGAAGTACTCTTCGACTGTGAAGGAGCCTGCCCTGAAGGAGGAACAACAGCAGGTGGAACTCGACGCGCAGGCCGTTTCCTTCTACGACGCTTAGGGCCAACAAAAGTCTCAGCATTAGGGTCCTGATGACCCTGGACCTCACCAGAAATGACACCCTCCTGGGATGACGGACCCGAAGCAGCAGTCTGAGATGGAGGGACTGGACCAAATGACTTAGCCCGGATCGGCCGGGGATTCTTGCCATGAGAGTAACAAACACTCGTCGCATGTCCCAGCATTTTTCAATCAGTGCAATAAGCCGGGATCCTCTCATACACAACCTCAATCTCTTGAGTGTGATCACCCCAGCCCACCCAAATGTGCTTTACGGGAGGCTCCAACACATTAATTTCCACACACACGCGAGCATAGGCCCCACGAGACACCTCAGCAGTGTGGTCATCAACTTTGATAGGCTTTCCCAAGAGCTTGGCAATAGCACAAAGGCTTTTTTTCTCATATAAATGCAAAGGTAATTCCGGAAGTCGAGCCCAAACTGGCACAACTGGCGACTCCGCCTGAAACTTGAATTCTGGTGTCCATTTAGAAAAACGGATACCAAGTGAGCCAACCATCATATTACCACGCGCCCAAAGCCGTGCGTAATCCTCTTCACAAGAAAGAGTAATGACCATGAAACCCCGGGGTAAAAATTTCAAATTGAACGGTCTGACCAAACCCACTTTGCCAAAGGCAACAGATATCATCGAATTGGGCACCACAGACCGATTCCCAGAAATTTTACCCACCAATGCAAATTTAAATGGCTCAATAAGGGATGAAATTACCTTATCCGGGAATAAAATACCCGGTTTCCCATCCAAAAAAGAAGGCTTGAGAATCTCCTCCATCGAGTTGAGAAC
Organism: Primulina tabacum; assembly: GCF_025594145.1. Taxonomy (NCBI): domain Eukaryota; kingdom Viridiplantae; phylum Streptophyta; class Magnoliopsida; order Lamiales; family Gesneriaceae; genus Primulina; species Primulina tabacum. The sequence continues at coordinate 43,234,233 of NC_134554.1, forward strand.
ATCATCAAAGCTATTCTTCACCGTACGAGGAGACGGAGGAGCCAAAACGTCCTTAAAAGACACATGAGGAGAAACAACTTTCGAACTTACATTGACCGCAGAAGCACCAGATGTGACTGCCGAGTTGACCCACGACACTTGACTAAGAGACTCAACCGAGTTGACTCGGCCCTTACCCACCGGACCACCACCGAGGACCGGCGACGTAGCAGCGAACATGAAACCGGTGTCGGAACCAGCAGAACCGGGCGGCGGAGGGGTGAACTCGGTAAACACAGTAGTCGGAAACGGTGAAGAAATCGGAAATTGGGCGTTTCCGATTGCCGGACTGAAACCAGAAATTGAAGATACCGGGATGTTGCCCATGACAGGGGGAGTAAACGCCATGGAGGAATTGAGAAATGGAGGTGCGACGCCGGAGGAATTGAGCAAGGAAGCCGTCGCGATCGGTGAACAGTGACTGAAAATCGTAGATCTGAAATTGCCGTCGCATACGAACGGCGTTGGGGCTGATACTAGAGGCAAACTGATCTTCTGGGTGAGGGGATTCAAGATCGGGGTTCCATTAGTAACGAGGTTGCCGGAGATGGCCGGAATTTGGAGAAAACCAGACGGCGCAGACGTGAACAGTGCCGCCGAGGAAAAAAACGAAGAACACGGCGGCTGAGGTCAATAATCTGGTCGCGCATGGGTATCACTGGAAAGCTGACTAAAAATCGATACAGGAGAAGTACCTCTGGTGCCGGGAAGAGCAGCGGCCGCCGGCGACGAAGAAGAAGTAAAAACAGGCGAAAATTCGATCTGAAAATCGGGGACGTTGCCGGAATCCAATCGATCTGAGATTTTGGTATGTTGATCGGCGAGGGGAGGCGGTTCTAATGGGGGTGGTTGCCGGCCGGGATCCGGTGGCGGTGACATGGCGGCGGTAATGACGTGAATAGTGCCAAATTGGGGTTAATTTTGGAATTTTTTTTTTGAGAGCGTTTTTCTCTGGTTTTGGTTTAGGGTATTAGGGTTTAGGGTTTAGGGGTTAGGGGTTAGGGTTTAGGGTTTTTTTGTTTTTTTGAAATAAACACCGCCGGAAGCGGGGGGGGGGGGGGGGGGGGGGGGGGGCAGACCCCTACCTGTATATATCATCAAACACAAAATACAAGATAAAATTTAAAGAGAGGAGGATAAAATCAACACCTCTCAAAAAGCTAGTCATACAAATAGAAAAAACAGAAACCTAGGGTGGCAAATACACAAGCCAAAAACTAATCCCTAAGTAAAATGCATAATACAAATAAACACAAGTGATCAGCGCTAAATACATGAAAACAAAGCGAAACATATCTAAACAGTAGTGATCCAGCTCAGAAGTAGGTGCAAAAGACCATCTATGGTACCCATCTCTGAGCCGTCTGTCGATGTAATGCCAATCTGAAAAGTACATCCTAATCCAAGAACGGGCAGCTGCATAGGATCCCGCAATCAAAAAAATAAACAGCTGGAAAGTCACATCATGAGTCACGCGAATGAATGGAACTCTAGGCCAGATAAACCACTGAGAGAAAATATCCAGAAACTCCATATCACTCGACAAAAACATAAGAATAGAAGTCGGTGGACAAGGAGAAGCCTGCAGAGAACGCCCGCCAGATAACATGGGTAGTCCATAGAAAAGCACCAACGAGGCAAGTGCTGGGACCCACCCCAACCCAATGGAGCAAAACAAGGAGGGTGCAAGTGTCTGGGCCCACTCACACAAGACTAGCAAAACGGGGAAATAAAGAAACCCCAGAAATAACAGTACCTGCAAAGAAAAAATATACATATACAAATAGAAAGACAGAAGAAATGGATTCAAGTGAAGGGAAGGGCTGCAAACAGCTAAGAAGATCTATATCTCAGGTAGGGAAGCCCGGATGTATCCGAGCGAGCAAGTGTGGAAATGTGCCTAGGGAGGGAAGGACCTAACTCTAAGGTAAAGTGCCTAAGAGTATGGGCCCTCGCCGCCAACGCATCTGCCACCGAATTACCCTCCCGGAATATATGCGAAATATGAACAGACCGCCCCCTCAAAAGGACTAGAATCCTGGATACAATGTGATCAAGATCCCAGCAACATCGACGGGAACGAATGAGCTGAATAAAAGTCAGAGAATCAAGCTCAATCCAAAGAGGGAAAAAAAATGATCGGAACAAAGGAGAAGACCCCTCCAAACCGCCCAAAGCTCAGCCCGGAGAGAAGACCCAGCTCCAATGAACTCGCTGAATGAGAGCACAGCCCTCCCAGAATCATCCCGAACAACGCCACCAGCAGCAGAGTCCCCTGATAAACCACGCGAGCTCCCATCCACATTAAGCTTGAAGCACCCGGACGGCGGTCGCAGCTAGTGAACAATCGCCGTCCTATGTAATCTGTGGAGAGCAACCGAAATACCCATCGATCTCGCCACATGAAACATACCCAGCCAATATCTGGGCTTGACAATACGCGCAGAGTGGGCGAGGCGAAGGTAAGACAAAATCTGGTACTTCACCGTCTCCCCAGAGATGGAAAGATGACGGTGCTTAGCATCGTTCCGCGCAGTCCAGAGGAACCACAGAACGATGCAGGGGAGAAACTCCCGCACATGGCCCCCCTGGGACAAGACCAAGTCTCTTTTCCACGCACTGAGGAACAAACTGAAATCCTCAGTGTCGGGAATACGGACCCGAAAAACAGCGCCAAAGAAACGCCAAACAGACCGAGCTACCGGGCTGCGAAGGAATATGTGTGTGAATGTCTCGTACATATCACAACACTGACATCTCGAAGCTAACGCAAAACCCCGGCGCTGGAGTACCTCATCAACTGGGAGCCACTGATGCCAGAATCTCCAGAGAAAGAACGACATGGTAGGCCTCAACCAGCTCCCCCAACACGGGCGGAAGATATCAGAAGACGGAGCACGCTGACGGATCAGCTCCCAAGCAGATCTCGCAGAAAAAGCACCATCAGAGCTATGGATCCAGCGTGCCAGATCGGGCTCTCCCGAAAGAACAGGAATCAAAACGATATCCTCGACTACCGAAGGAGCAACTACCGCACACAGGCGATCAAAATCCCAGGACCCCTCAGACAAAAACTGAGATAACCGGACATCACGGCCCTCGCGGACCTCACACCGGGAGGACAAGGGAGCATCCCCGAGCCAAGTGTCATCGCAAAAGGATACATCTCCAAGACCAACACGCCAGCGAATGCCAGGCTCCGTACGAGGGCGGATTCTAAGGAGACGACGCCAAATGGGGGATATAGAACCACGGGCGGGGACACAGGCAGGAGCATCCAGCCGGCAATACTTCTGGAAAAGGAATCTCGCCCAAAGAGAGGAGCCCTGTCAAAATCGGAACCATAATTTTATAGAAAAACATTCCACGAGATATTTCAATCTGCTGAATCCAAGGCCCCCCTCAAGCACGAGGAGGCAAGCCCGGGACCACCGGGCCCAGTGCCACTTCCTTTCCAAGGGTCTCGACCCCCAGAGGAAGGCATTAAAGGCCCGCTCAAGCTTCTCCATGATAGCCAGGGGTGGCTGAACCACCTGAAACAGATAAAACGGCATGGAGAGGAGCACGCTACGTATCAGGGTCATGCGGCTACCCGGGGAGAGGGTCCGAATCTCCCAACCCTCTAACTTCCTACGAACAGACTGTAGGAGGGGCTCAAAAAGGGAGCATGTGCGGTTACCCCGATAAAGGGGAACTCCGAGGTACTTGAGGGGCAGATGACCCTCGGCGAACCCGGTGATGCGCAAAAGCCGGGAGCGGAGGCGCCCAGAGCACCTCGGAGGCAAAATCAAAGAACTCTTGGCAGCATTCACACGCTGCCCCGAACAGTTCTCGTAGTGATGCAGAAAATCGACAAGGCGCTGCATACCACGAGACCCACCACTGGCGAAAATAATGACATCATCAGCGTAATCCAGGTGGGAAATCAAAATATCACAATCAGAACGATACCTCAGCGCAGGATGCTGCAGGTAGAGGCGGTCAAGGCCACGAGAAAGATACTCCGTCCCCAAAATGAATAGAAGGGGAGACAATGGATCGCCCTGCCGGAGGCCTCTGGTGGAACCAAATAACCCCGATAGAGAACCATTGATGTTCACGGAGAAATGACAATGGGAAATAACGGCCGAGACCAAAGCCACAACACGCTCGAAAAAACCAAAATGTCTCAAAACATCAAAAAGGAAAGGCCACTGGACCCTATCATAGGCCTTGGCCATATCCAACTTCAAGATGACATTACCACCACGAGTGGGGAGAGTAATGCTGTGAGTGAGCTCCTGGGCAAGGAGAATATTATCAGATATCATCCGCCCCGGAACGAAGCCACTCTGATTTGGGGAAACAAGTCTCTCCACCACATCCCTCAACCGAGAGTACAACAGCTTCGAGATGATTTTATTCGTGACATTGCACAGACTGATCGGACGGAAGTCCGACCAGGCGCGAGCACCCTCGACTTTGGGAATCAAGGTGATCGTGGTGGCGGTAAAACCCTGAGGCAAGGGAGAACCCTGGAAAAAATCAAGAACAACACCAAAAACATCCTGATGGACAATCTCCCAGCAATGCTGAAAGAACGCCGAAGAGAAGCCATCAGGGCCAGCAACGCTATCAGGATGAATGGAGAAGACGGTCGCGCGGACCTCCTCCAAAGAGGGAATCGCAGCGATACCATCATTCTCCACAGCAGATATAACCGAGGGAAAACCCAAAAAATCAGGGCAATCAAGCGCAGAGGGCTCCCCGGTAAGAAGATCCTGGAAAAACAAGGCTCCCGACTGCTGAATCAAATCCTGAGACGTCAGGCAGACCCCATTCTCCCAAATACGGAAAATCATATTCGCCACGCGCATTTTCCTCACCATATTATGGAAGAGTCTGGTGTTCCGCTCACCATCCTCAAGCCAATGGCAAGCCGCTTTCTGTTTCCAAAAATCCGCCTCCATGGCGGTGATACAGGCCAGATCCTCATTGCGATCGGATCGGGAAGTCCAATTCGCATCAGAAGGGTCGGCCTCACAGACATCCTCAGCTAAACGAACAACACTCTCAGCCTCAGTGAGTCTAGCAAAGATGTTACCAAAAACATCCCGATTCCACCACCGGAGGTGATGCTTGAGACGCTTCATCTTGGCAAAAAGCCAAGGCATGCCACTCAGACTGCAAGGCAGATTCCAATTAAGCCTCACAGTCTGCAAAAAACCATGGTGCCTAACCCACATACGCTGGAAGCGAAACGAGCTCGGCCCACGGGCAAAAACAGGAGCGGTAACCAAAAGCGGACAGTGATCTGAGACAGTACGAGCGAGATGTTCAACCCGAATCGAGCTGAAATGATCTCCCCAATCAACAGAAACCAAGACCCTGTCCAACCGCTTCCAAATGGTCCTATTCATCCAAGTGAACGAAGACCCCTCAAAACCAGCATCGATCAGGCCAGAATCAAGAATAAAAGTGTTGAACTCCTCCATGGGCAGCAACCTACCACCACGGGAGCCCAAGCACTCAGACGCATCCCTGACGACATTAAAATCGCCCCCAACCAGCCAGGGACCCAAAACAGGCTTAACCAAAAGCAAAGAAGCCCAAAGATCCCTACGCTGAACATAATCACATCTAGCATAAACAAAAGAACAAAATATCTCTGTCGGCAAGAAAGAGGCAGAGACTCTGATGTGAAGGAACTGAGCATGATCAAAAACACACTCCGCCCTCACATCAGCAGCAAAAAATACCCAGATATGACAGGAGAGATTAGAGATGACTCCAAAAAACCCCAAATGACGAGTCATGTATCTCGGATCCAGATCAATCATGGGCTCCAAAACAGCCAAAACCTTAATCTGTTTCTCCTTCACAAAGGCATGCAGCCTCTGCTGGGACTCCGAACCTCGAAGTCCCCGGATATTCCAGATTAAGCAATTCATGGGGAACGGGTGGAAGAAGGATCCGATCGCCTTTTACGCGATCGCCGACCATCATCCTGAGATCTTTTCCTGGGATTGGACATGTCAGTGTCCGGAATACTACACTCAGACCCACAGCTAACCCCAGACACAGAATGTAGATCAAAATCCTGATCAGGATCATCAATCGACATGTGACTAGGAATCATCTCAAGAATGAGGGGTCCTTGTCGAGCAATCAACTCGTGCAGCATAGAGGAGACATCAGCGGGGGATGCAGGAAAGGATGGGACCGAGTGACTGCTATGATTTTCAATACAAACCTCCTGGGTGGCAAACACAGTCACCACATCCGGGCGTGGAGATCCAAGGTCATCCACGCAATCCACATAATGGACATTCTCATCGTCCTCAGCCACCGTGACCACAGGGCGGTCAGAAATAGGGGCCTCCTGATTAGAACTCAAACCGACAGAGGGATCGGGAACACCTAATCCAAGCTCCTCAGAGCCTACCTCTGTCTCCTGCAAATGAGAAAGAACTCCAAAAGAGTTCGAAGCAAGAGGATCATCCCTCGGGAGAGTCTGACGAACAGGCCTCCGTCTCTGTCTACGCCGGGGACCATGGCCATTGACATGAAGCTGGGGCTGTGCTCCCGGGACAATGACAGGGGCTGCACCCTCAAGTGGTGCCTGAGCAGGAGGTGCCTCCGGCTGAGGCGACCCTCGATCAGCAGGCTTGGATCGAGCAGGTTTTGGATTTTTGCCATGGGAATAGCAAACACTGGTCGAATGACCCAACATCTTGCAATCCAAGCAATACCCACGGATTTTTTCATAAACAACATCAATCTCCTGGGTATGATCACCCCAGCCCACCCAAATTTGCTTAACGGGTGGTTCCAACACATTCAACTCCACACAGACTTGAGAAAAAGCGCACCGAGAGGAGTTAGCAGTAAAGTCATCCATTTTCACCGGGTTGCCCAAGATCTTGGCAAGGGCAAAAACACTTTTCTTGTTAAACAGGTGAATGGGCAAACCCGGGAGACGCACCCAAACAGGGGCGATGGGAGATTCTTCCTGAAGATTAAATTCCGGGGTCCATTTGGAGAAACGAATCCCGAGAGGTCCCACCATCATCTGCCCACGCGTCCAAAAGAACGCATAATCCTCCTCACAATGAAGTGAAAGGATCAGAAAACCCCAAGGCAAGAACCTCAGATCAAAAGATCGCTTCAATCCCAAACGAGCAAATACCGCAGAAATTTCCGAGTTTGGGACTAAGGATCTATTACCAGAAATCTTCCCAACTAAAGAAAACTTAAAAGGCTCGGTCAGAGAAGACATTACCTCATCCGGGAATAAAATACCCGGTTTCCCATTCTTAAGAGTCGGCAGGGGCATTTCATCCATAGCATTCACTACATTTCCAAAGCCATTCTTACCCGAGCGAGGGGAAGTAGGAGCCAGAGCATCCCTAAATGACACCGAAAACGTCTTAGTCGCCCGAGGATCAGATTTAGAAGCCGAACCAGAGTTGTTGACTGCCGGGTGAACACGGTCAACTCGCTGAGTTGACCCGGCCGAGTTGACCGCCGAGTTGACCACCGGAGAGTTACCCACGATCGGCGACGGCGAGGAGATCACAGAACCGGTCTTCAATCCACTAGAACCGGGCATAAGAGGGGCCGATTGCACCAAAGATTGAGAAAAAAATCGAGTTTGCCCTAGAAATTGGGGGTTTCAGACCGGTGGCCGGAAACCAGAAATTGATGGAGGCAAAACTCTACCCATGACTGGACGATCATAGTGTGAAGAGGAATTGAAGAAATACCCCGGAACGGCGCCGGAATTTAACGAAGAAGATGACGGAAAAGTACCGTCCGCCGCTGAAATATTAGATTTGAAATTGCCGGCGACGGTGAACGGCGTTGGGCACGAAACCGGTACGATTGGGATCGTCTGAGAGTGGGTATCACAGATCAGGGCTTGGATTGAAACGAGATTGCAAGAATCCACCGGAATCGAAGGCGGCAACTCCGGCGAGTTTATACACAGTGCAGTCGGAACTTTGCACGTCGATTGCGACTGAAATACGTGGTTATATGGTGTGGGGCTTGTACCAATCGAAGCATCAGCCTGAGGCGAGTCGACTGATGGCAGTCCGGCGCCGGGAGGAGCAGTAAACGGCGCCGGCGAAGTAGTGGACGGAAATGCCTGTTTTTCGAACTGAAAAATGGAAGGGTTGCCGGACTCCGATGAAGTTGATTTTTGAGTATGATGATCTCCATGAGGAGGCGGTTCTGGTGGTAGGTGTCGCCGGTCAGGATCCGGCGGCGGTGACATGGCGGCAGGTGAACGTGAATACTGACAAAGTAGTGTGTTTTTTCTCACGCTTTTAGTGTGTGTTTTTTTCAGAAAAAATTTTTTGGGGGCGAATGGTTTTTGGTTTAGGGTTTAGGGGTCAGGGTTTAGGGGTCAGGGGTCAGGGTTCAGGGTTAAGGGTTCAGGGTTTAGGGTTTTTTTTTTTTTTTTTTTTTGAAGATAAACACCGCCAGAAGCGGGGGGGTTAGGCAGACTCCTATCTGTATATATCATCAAACACAAAATACAAGATAAAACCTAAAGAGAGGAGGATAAAATCAACACCCCTCAAAAGGATAGTCATACAAATAGAAAAACAGAAACCTAGGGTGGCAAATACATAAGCCAAAAACTAATCCCTAAGTAACATGCATAATACAAATAAACACAAGTAATCAGCGCTAAATACATGAAAACAAAGCGAAACATATCTAAACAGTAGTGATCCAGCTCAGAAGTAGGTGCAAAATACCATCGATGGTACCCATCTTTGAGCCGTCTGTCGATGTAATGCCAATCTGAAATGTACATCCTAATCCAAGAACTGGCAGCTGTAAAGGATCCCGCAGTCAAAAAAGTAAACAGCTGTAAAGTCACATCATGAGTCACGCGAATGAATGGAACTCTAGGCCAAATAAACGACTGAGAGAAAATATACAGAAACTCCATATCACTCGGCAAAAAACATAAGAACAGAAATCGGCGGACAAGGAGAAGCCTGCAGAGAACGCCCGCCAGATAACAGGGGTAGTCAAAAGAAAAGCACCAACGAGGCAAGTGCTAGGACCCACCCCAATCCAATGGAGCAAAACAAGGAGGGTGCAAGTGTCTGGGCCCACTTGCACAGGACAAAATGGGTGCGAGTGTCTGATCCCACTCACACAAGACTAGCAAAACGGGGAAATAAAGAAACCCCCGAAATAACAGTACCTGCAAAGAAAAAAATATACATATACATATAGAAAGATGGAAGAAATGTATCCAAGTGAAGGGAAGGGCTGCAAACAGCTAAGAAGATCTATATCTCAGGTAGGGAAGCCCGGAGGTATCCGAGCGAGCAAGTATGGAAATGTGCCTAGGGAGGGAAGGACCTAACTCTAAGGTAAAGTGCCTAAAGGTATGGGCCCTCGCCGCCAACGCATCTGCCACCGAATTACCCTGCCGGAATATATGCGAAATATGAACAGACCGCCCCCTCAAAAGGACCAGAATCCTGGATACAATGTGATCAAGACCCCAGCAACATCGACGGGAACGAATGAGCTGAATAGAAGTCAGAGAATCAAGCTCGATCCAAAGAGGGAAAAAAGAATGATCAGAACAAAGGAGAAGACCCCTCCAAACCGCCCAAAGCTCAGCCCGGAGAGAAGACCCAGCTCCAATGAACTCGCTGAATGAGAACACAACCCTCCCGGAATCATCCCGAACAACGCCACCAGCAGAGGAGTCCCCAGATAGACCACGCGAGCTCCCATCCACATTAAGCTTGAAACACCCGGATGGCGGTCGCAGCCAGCGAACAATCGCCGTCCTATGGAATCTGTGGAGAGCGACCGAAATACCCATCAATGTCGCCACATGAAACACACCCATCCAATGTCTGGGCTTGACAGTACGCGCAGAATGGGCAAGACGCAGGTAAGACAAAATCTGACACTTCACCGTCTCTCCAGAAACAGGGAGATGACGGTGCTTAGCATCGTTCCGCGCAGTCCAGAGGAACCACAGAACGATGCAGGGGAGAAACTCCCGCACATGGCCCCCCCGGGACCAGACCAAATCCCTCTTCCACGCACTGAGGAACAAACTGAAATCCTCAGTGTCGGGAATACGAACCCGAAACACGGCGCCAAAGAAGTGCCAGACAGCCCGAGCAGCCGGGCAGCGAATGAATATGTGTGTGAATGTCTCTGACATATCACAACACTGACATCTCGAGGCTAACGCAAAACCCCGGCGCTGGAGCACCTCATCAACAGGGAGCCACTGATGCCAGAATCTCCAGAGGAAGAACGACATGGTAGGCCTCAACCAACTCCCCCAACACGGGCGGAATATATCAGAAGACGGAGCACGCTGACGGATCAGCTCCCAAGCAGATCTCGCAGAGAAAGCACCATCGGAGCTATGGATCCATCGTGCCAGATCAGGTTCTCCCGCAAGAACAGGAATCAAAACAATCTCCTCGGCAACCGAAGGAGCAACAACCGCACAAAGGCGATCAAAATCCCAAGACCCCTCAGACAGAAAATGAGATATCCGAACATCACGGCCCCCGCGGACCACACACTGGGAGGACAAAGGAACGTCCCCAAACCAAGTGTCATCCCAAAAGGAAACATCTCCGAGCCCAACCCGCCAGCGAATGCCAGGCTCCGCGCGAGGGCGGATCCTGAGAAGACGACGCCAAATGGGGGAAATAGAACCACGGGCGGGGACACAGGCAGGAGCATCCAGCCGGCAATACTTCCGAAAAAGGAATCTCGCCCAGAGAGAGGAGCCCTGCCGAAATCTGAACCACAATTTTATAGAAAAGCATTCCACGAGATCTTTCAATCTGCAGAAGCCAAGGCCCCCCTCAAGCACGGGGAGACAAGCCCGGGACCACCGGGCCCAGTGCCACTTCTTTTCCAAGGGCCTCGACCCCCAGAGGAAGGCATTAAAGGACCGCTCAAGCTTCTCCATGACAGCCAGAGGTGGCTGAACCACCTGAAACAGATAAATCGGCATGGAGAGGAGCACGCTGCGTATCAGGGTCATGCGGCTACCCGGAGAGAGGGTCCGAATCTCCCAACCCTCTAACTTCCTACGAACAGACTGTAGGAGGGGCTCGAAAAGGGAGCATGTGCGATTACCCCGATAAAGGGGAACTCCGAGGTACTTGAGGGGCAGATGACCCTCGGCGAACCCGGTGATGCGCAAAAGCCGGGAGCGGAGGCGCCCGGAGCACCTCGGAGGCAAAATCACAGAACTCTTGGCAGCATTCACATGCTGCCCCGAACAGTTCTCGTAGTGATGCAGAAAGTCTACAAGGCGCTGCATACCACGAGACCCACCACTGGCAAGAATAATGACATCATCAGCATAAGCCAGGTAGGAGATGGTTTAGGGTTTAGGGTTTAGGGTTTTTTTTTTTTTTTTTCCGGAAAACACCGGCGGATGCGGGGGGGTTAGTTCGACCCCTACCTGTATATATCCACAAAATAAACAGTAACAAAATACAGAATACAGAAAAAAAACCTAAAAGAGGAGGTGGATAAAACCATAACTTCCTCAAAAAGGCTAAAGCAGTAGAAACATAAATACAAAGCAACCTAGGGAAGGAATTACAAAAGCAAAACGAACCCTAGAAGACTAACAAATAAGCGGCAACAACTAATCAAAAACGAGAAGCGCTATGAACCACATGCTGAGGAAGACAAAATGATAACGGCGAGATGATCGCAGAGTCCATGCAAAAGCTCTCATCCCGGAGCTATCATCCTGGAGAGTCCAATCTGTCAATATAAATATAATCTGGTAGCTGGCAACTGTACCAAACCCACTAGTCAAAAGAAAATCTGGCCAGGAAGTCACTATACAATGGCGATCACAGAGCAATATATAGATCGCAATCCCGCCAGAACAAAAGATATCTAGCATCTGAATCAAAAGAGCAGACAGCTCGATCCCATGAAGTAGGAGTCTGACGAACATGTCATAAAAAGCAGAGGATCCTTTAGGAAGCACCCCATGAATCCACCATGACATCCAGCAAACACCTCTACAATAACTGATACGGCGGCCAAGGAGAACCAGCAGTAAACGCCCTCCAGGAACCATGAATGTGCCAAAGGAAAGCACCAACAGAAATAGGGCAGAAACCCACTCAGAACAAACAAGAATACACACATCATGTGCAAGTGTCTGGACCCAGTTGCACAGACCATACGGAAGTGAAAAACAACCTCCAAGTACACTAACCTGCAATAATATATATATATATATATATGTATATAGATATAAATAGATATAGAGCCAGAGACCATAAAGAAAGAGATCCAAAAAAGAAGAAGGGGCTGCAAATGGCTAAGAGGATCTGTTTCTGAGGTATGGAAGCCCAGAATGATCAGATCTAGCAAGGGTGGAGATGTCTGGAGGTAGGGAAGGACCTAACTCTAAGGTATATTGCCTAAAAGTATGAGCCCTCGGCGCCAAGGCATCCGCCACAGAATTCCCTTCCCGGTAAATATGTGATAAATGAACAGATCGCCCCCTCAACAACAAAAGAATCCGTGTAACAAAATGTTCAAGATCCCAGCAGCACCGACGAGAACAAAGTAAAAGAATGGAAATCCAAGAGTCAGTCTCAATCCAAAGAGGGAAGAGATGAAGATCAGAAAAAATGAGAATACCCCTCCAAATAGCCCATAATTCTGCCCGGACATTGGTCCCAACTCAAATGAACTCACTGAAAGAAACCACCACATGCCCAGAAGAGTCACGAACAACACCACCAACAGTAGAGGCCCCAGGACTACCTCTCGAACTCCCATCTACATTCAATTTAAAACACCCGAACGGCGGCCGCAACCAACGAACAATCGTCAGTTTACGAGCCCTACGCAACTGAACAAAAATCCCCATAGCCCTCGCAGCCTGCAAAACACCCCGCCAGTGCATGGGCTTAACAGTAGACGCAGCGTGAGCGAGGCGCAAATAAGAAAAAATCTGAGACTTAACAGTCTCCGCGGAAATGTGCAAATGACGGTGTTTCTCATCATTACAAGCCGTCCAGAGAAACCATAAAACAATGAAAGGCAAAAACTCCTTCACGTGGCCCCTAGGAGTCCACCCCGGATGCCTCTTCCAAGCACTGAGGAAGAGTCTGAAATCACTGGTAAGGGGAATACGGACATGAAAAACAGCCCCAAAGTAATGCCATACAGACCTGGCAAGAGGGCTATCAATGAAAATGTGCGTGAATGTCTCAGGCATCTCACAACACTGACATTTAGACGCCAGCTCGAAACCACGACGCTGGAGCACATCGTCAACTGGAAGCCATTGATGCCAAAACCTCCAGAGGAAGAAAGACATAGTAGGCCTCAGCCAACTGCCCCAGCAAGGAGTGAAGATATCAGAAACTTGGTCTCTCAAGCGGACAAGCTCCCATGCGGATTTCAGCGAAAAAACACCGTCAAAACTATGCACCCAAATAGCCGAATCGTGCTCCCCCGATGCAATAGGGATCAGAGTAATAGTCTCAGCAACAGAGGGTGGGACAAATGGTTTTTTTGGTTTAGGGTTTGCGGTTTGGGGTTTGGGGTTTGGGGTTTGGGGTTTCGGGTTTCGGGTTTAGGGTTTAGGGTTTAGGGTTTAGGGTTTTTTTTTTTTTTAAATCAAAGTTTATTTTTATACAACAAAGAGCAGTACAAATAAAACCTAATGGGAGGGAGGGAGACTGTGTCAAGACCTCCGCAAAAGGCTATACAATCACAACATCAAAACAAAAATAACGACATACTACAACAGGGCAACCCGAAATACAACAGAACAAAAAGCAAACAAACCAGAGGTTGCCCAGAATACATCAATCAAAATAAAACAAAGGGTGGGCAAGGAGAACTCTGCAGGGAACGCCCACCTCAAAGCATATAAACCTGAATCAGGCGGTCGCTCATAAGGTAACCCCACCTGACTCTTCTGAGTCCTGGAAAACCGGCGCTGCTGTGAGCGCGTGCGACCGGGTAGTGGCAAGGACTGACATGCAGTAGTAGGAGGAAGAGCCAAATCAGCCTCTCGAGAACCACTCCCAAGGTCAATCCGTAACGGAGTAATGGGACCAGAAGCTGTAGTAACAACCATATGTGACGGAGCAGTGGAAACAATCATCGGGTCTATCACCCCTGGAACAACATCAACCGGAGAAGAGCTCGACCCAGAACCAGACCCCTGAGCACCACCTGCAATAACGGAAGTAACAACCACTGAAATGTCCTGAGGAGTAGGCATGGTAGCCACCACAACATGAGGCACCAATGGAATATCCTCAACAATAGCCTCTAAAGAATGAGAAGAGGACGATGGGCATGAAGATGAACCAACAGCAGAATCAACACCTGTGAAGGAGTCTCCTGTAATAGAGTGAAGAACCTCGAACTGGTTACTCGAAGGAGAAGCCAGAGGAGTAACCTGACTAGAAGCCTGGCGACCCCTACGTCGCTGCTGAATCCATCCTGGCTCAGTACTCCCAGAACCAGGACCACTAGAAGGAACCGAGCCATGCAGAACACTGTGAGGCTGACCCGAAGACCCTGGATCAGCCGAAGAAGTATGAGGACGCTTTCCCTGATCTTTGGAACGGCTGCCAAAAGACCTTAAACCAGAACTAGAACAACGCTGCACATAATGGCCTAACATATGGCACTCCATACAAAAATAGGGGACTTTCTCATAGACCACCCCCAAAGTCTGTCTGTTACTGCCCCACCCCACCCAGATTTGATCCTGACGAGGTTGCAACACATCAATCTCAACGCAAATGCGGGCAAAAGAGCCTCGAGAACCATCAGCTGTAATCTCATCCACCATAAGAGGGTTCCCTAAAATCTTACCAATCTGATAAAGACACTGCTTGTCATATAAATGCAGAGGTAAATCAAGAATCCGAACCCAAACCGGAGTAATCGAAGACACGGCCTCAAATTTAAACTCTGGTATTCATTTAGAAAAACGAATCGAAACTATCCCAATAGAAACAAACTTTTGAGACCATAATTTAAGAAAATCTTCCTCAACAGAAAAAATAATAACCAAAAAGCCTCGGGGAAGAAATTTCACGGTAAACGAGCCCATGAAGCCAAAATGGGAAAAAGCAGTCATGATAGCACTATTGGGTGTAACACCCCGGTTCCCTGTAACACGGCCAATCAACGAAAATTTAAAAGGCACTGACAGGGAAGAAATAACCTGATTCGGGAAGAGAATACCCGGAATACCATCCACAAGAGTCGGCTCCGCAGGCCCACCCAGCATGTCACCAAACCCTGCAAAGCTCTGTTTGGCTGGAGGAAGAGCAGTGATATCTCGAAATGAAGCCAAAGGAGGGACTGGTGAAGGCGGAACAGTGGCCGAAACATCAGGAGCAGAAGAACATGTAGGTTTGACCACCGGTTGACCCCCGGCCAAACATGGCGAGGTGACCACCTGAACACCACTACCGACCAGAGACGACGATGGGAGCACAGAACCGGTACCCAAAAGAGAGGAACCGACCGGCGAAAGAGGTGATCCACTTGACTTAGAGAACCCAAAAGGTATTTCGACACCATTATGCATGATAGTACCTAACAGTTCCGCATGAGCGGGCAGTTTTAGCCGAGAAGGCAAACGAACTGTAGAACGCACAGCACCTACCGGAGCAGCAGTACACAAAGGCGCTACTGCCGAGTCAACACGGTTGAGTTGACTCGGTGACTCGACCGCTTTCACCGGTGAGTTTCCAACCGGAGCAAAGCCGAAAGCCGGTGACGATGAGGAGGGACAGGAACCGGCCACTAAACCACCTGAAACGGCCGAAAACGTGTTGAACCGGGCAGAACTCGGCGACGAACTCGCTTGAAACCCATGAATTTGGGCGTTTTTGATTGCACCAACATTTGCTGAAATTGATTGCACCATGGAGTTACCCATGACTTGTAAAGTATATGGTAAAGAGGAATTGATAATCAGAGCACCGACGCCGGAGTAATTGGAAGACGAAACCGGCGCACCTAGGGTTTGAATGGTGCCAAACGTAGATCTGAAATTCCGTTCACCACCGGACGTTGTTGGTAACGGGCCTTGACTCATTGGAAGCGCCTTATCATGGGGATTCCGGATCTGGGTCTTGATCGGAAAGCCATCACCAGAAACGGCCGTAATCGATGAAGAAGTGGACGGCGACGCGGTGAATAGTGCCGTCGGGACTTTGCCGGTCGATTTGGGGAAGCAAACAGACTCCGATTGACCTGAAAGTTGGACACGAGAACCAACTGATGAAGACGGTTCCAACGGTATATCACTCAATACCGGACGATGCACGGTTACCGACGCGACAGATTTCGCCGGAAATTGCGCAAATTTCGGACATTTGATCGTGCAATTGGCCGAGCAAACGTGCTCCGATTGACTTGAAATTTTCACAGTAACCTCGTCTTGCCGAGGCGCATCCGACGGTACTATTTTCCGGCCGGAAACCGGCGCCGACATAGGGGCGAATTTTAGGCGATTTTTGACTTTTTTTTTGGACACTATTCACTTTAGAGAATTTTTTAGGGGCGAATGGTTTTGGGTCGGTTTAGGGTTTAGGGTTTAGGGTTTTTTTTTTTTTTTTTGACGGGGGGTTAGGCAGACCCCTACCTGTATATATCATCTAAAATAGAGATACAACATAAAACCTAACGAGAGGGGAACTATACCAAGACCTCTCGAAAAGCTACCACAAAACACACATAAACCAAATATCTAGGGTGGCAAGTATATGAGCCAAAAAATAATCCCTAGATAAAGCGCATAATACAAATGAACAGCAAGAAACAAAGCTAAATACATTAAAATAAATCGAATCCTCTCTAAGCAGTAGATACCCGGCTCAGAAGTAGGTGCAAAAGGCCACCGATGGTACCCATCTCTGAGCCATCTGCCAGTGTAATGCCAAACTGAAGAATACATCCTAATCCGAGATAGGTCTGCTATACACGATCTGGCCGTCAAAATAATATGCAGCTGGAAAGTTACTTTGCAAAAATGGTCGAAACACAAAAGGAGGACCATAATCCTGCTCAAGTCAGAAAAGCTCCAAGACCCAAGGAGAGGGGGACAACTGACGGAGCTCATAAAATCAGAAATCCAAGCATGACTGTAACTCTGAAAAAAGAGGCAACCAATAGTGAACGTCCAGAGCCACCAATGCATGGAGCAAAAGTAGAAACCATATAACTCCCGAGATGAATGAGGCTCCGGGCCAAAGAGACCACCGAAATAAATCATCCAGAGCCACCATAACAACCGACAAGAGAGCATAAAAGTAAGAAAGCGGCGGGCAAGTAGAAGTCTGCAGTGAGCGCCAGTCGGATAACAGGAATGGTCCAAAGAAAAGCACCGACGGAGAAAGTGCTGGGACCCACCCAAATCCAAAGGAACAAAATGTGAAGAGTGCAAGTGTCTGGGCCAACTTGCACCGCTCAAATGTGATATAAAAAACAACCTCCAAGCACAAAAGACCTGCAAGAAAAAAATATACATATATATAGAAAAAGAATGAGAGCCAAAAGGAAGTAGGGGCTGCAAATGGCTAAGAATATCTGGATCTGAGGTATGGAAGCCCTGAATGATCAGAACGGGCAAGGATGGAGATGTGTCTGGGTAAGGAAGGACCTAACTCTAAGGTAAACTGCCCAAGGTCATGAGCCCTAGCCGCCAAAGCATCCGCCACCGAATTACCCTCCCGGTATATGTGCGAGATATGAACCATACGCCCCCTCAAGAGAGCCAAAATCCTAGACATAATGTGATCCAACCCCAACAACACTGACGAGAACGGAGGATCCGAATAGAAATCTGGGAATCAACCTCAATCCAAAGAGGGAAAAGAGAAAGATCAGAACAAAGGATAAGACCCCTACAGACCGCCCAGAGTTCCGCCCGGATAGTAGACCCAGCTCCAATGAACTCACTGAACGAAAGCAAGACCCGCCCAGAATGATCACGAACGACGCCACCAACCGAAGAATCCCCAGGATTCCCTCTCGAACTCCCATCCACATTAAGCTTAAAACAACCGAACGGCGGCCGAAGCCAACGAACAATCGCCGTCCGATGATATCTGTAAAAGCAAACCGAAATCCCTAGCGAACGCGCCACCTGGAAATAACCCACCCAATGCTTGGGTTTGACAGTACGCGCAGAATGGGCGAGGCGTAGGTAAGACAAGATCTGGAACTTCACCGTCTCTCCAGAAATGGAGAGCTGGCGGTGCTTCGCATCAATCCCAGCCGTCCAGAGAAACCACAAAATAATGAAAGGGAGAAACTCCCTCACATGGCCCCCCGAGGCCCAGACAATATCCCTCTTCCACGCACTAAGGAACAACCTGAAATCCTCAGTGTCAGGGGTACGAACCCCAAAGACAGCACTAAAAAAATTCCAAACAGGCCTAGCCACCGGGCTGTAAATAAACACATGCGTGAATGTCTCAGACATATCACAACACTGACAACGAGACGCTAACGCAAAGCCACGGCGCTGAAGCACCTCATCAACTGGGAGCCACTGATGCCAAAATCTCCAAAGAAAGAATGACATCGTAGGCCTCAACCAGCTACCCCAACAGGCGCGATTAATACCAGAGATCGGGGCGCGCAAACGGATCAACTCCCAAGCGGACTTGACAGAAAAAGCACCATCGGAGCTATGAATCCAACGAGCCGAATCCAACTCTCCCAAGAGAATCGGGACCAACACAATCTGCTCCGCAATAGAAGGAGCAACTACTGAACAAAGGAGGTCAAAATCCCAGGTTCCCTCCGAAAGAAAATGGGAAACCCGGGCACCACGATCCCCACAGACCTCAGTCTGACTGGACAGAGGAACATCCCTGAACCAACAATCATCCCAAAAAGAAACATCTCCATGGCCGACACGCCAGCGAATACCACTCTCCGCACGAGGCCTGATCTGGAGCAAACGCCGCAAAGTGGGAGAGATAAAACCACGAGAAGAGACACAAGCTGGGTGCGCCAAGACACAATATTTCCTCATCAAAAATTTGGTCCAGAGGGAAGATCTCTGCCTGAACCGAAACCACAGTTTTATGGATAAGCTATCCACGAGATCTTTCAATCTGCGGAAGCCAAGACCCCCTCTTCCACGGGGAGGCAAGCCCGAGAAAAACCAAGACGACGAGTCATGAATCTCGGATCTAAATCAATCATCGGCTCCAAAACAGTCAAAATCTTAATCTGTTTCTCCTTAACAAAAGCATGAAGCCTCTGTTGGGACTCCGAACCCCGGAGTCCCCGGATATTCCAGATTAGGAAATTCATGATGAACGGGCAGCAGAAATGCCCGATCGCTTCCTGAGCGACCCAGGGGGATCATCCCTCCCCCTTTTTTTTTTAACATCTGGCATATCTGAGTCCAGGACGCCGTCCTCAGACGCACGGCCATCACCCGGTTCAGAAAGTCTATCAAAAACCTGGTCAAGATCCTCAACAAACCTCTCACGGACAACCCTCTCAGAAATAGGAGAACCCTGTCTATCAACCAGCTGAGTAAACAAAGAAGACGCATCAGCAGGGGACGAAGGGCCAGAAGGGATCGAGTGACAACTATGATTCTCCAAACAAATCACGGGTTCAGAAAACACCGTGTCAATACCAGCATGCGGAGACACCAAAACTTCCACACAATCAACAAAAGGAATAACATCCTCCTCCTCCAAATCTTTAGCCCCAGACTGGGCTGACACACCACCTAATGCCAACGGGGAAACAACAACGGTGGGTGAACTCAAACCTACAGTATCCATACCCTCGGATGGAGCATGCTCCAAAGGAGGACCCCCGGTGAAATCAACACCCACATCCCCAAAGCGGGGCCCAGACTCAGAAGTGGAACCAACTAACGCACTAGAATCAAAGAGTTGCGCCTCCTTCTGCCAAGGAGAAAGGACATCAAAAGCATTCGAAGTACTCTTCGACTGTGAAGGAGCCTGCCCTGAAGGAGGAACAGCAGCAGGTGGAACTCGACGCGCAGGCCGTTTCCTTCTACGACGCTTAGGGCCAACAAAAGTCTCAGCATTAGGGTCCTGATGACCCTGGACCTCACCAGAAATGACACCCTCCTGGGATGACGGACCCGAAGCAGCAGTCTGAGATGGAGGGACTGGACCAAATGACTTAGCCCGGATCGGCCGGGGATTCTTGCCATGAGAGTAACAAACACTCGTCGCATGTCCCAGCATTTTGCAATCAGTGCAATAAGCCGGGATCCTCTCATACACAACCTCAATCTCTTGAGTGTGATCACCCCAGCCCACCCAAATGTGCTTTACGGGAGGCTCCAACACATTAATTTCCACACACACGCGAGCATAGGCCCCACGAGACACCTCAGCAGTGTGGTCATAAACTTTGATAGGCTTTCCCAAGAGCTTGGCAATAGCACAAAGGCTTTTTTTCTCATATAAATGCAAAGGTAATTCCGGAAGTCGAGCCCAAACTGGCGCAACTGGCGACTTCGCCTGAAACTTGAATTCTGTTGTCCATTTAGAAAAACGGATACCAAGTGAGCCAACCATCATATTACCACGCGCCCAAAGCCGTGCGTAATCCTCTTCACAAGAAAGAGTAATGACCATGAAACCCCGGGGTAAAAATTTCAAATTGAACGGTCTGACCAAACCCACTTTGCCAAAGGCAACAGATATCATCGAATTGGGCACCACAGACCGATTCCCAGAAATTTTACCCACCAATGCAAATTTAAATGGCTCAATAAGGGATGAAATTACCTTATCCGGGAATAAAATACCCGGTTTCCCATCCAAAAAAGAAGGCTTGAGAATCTCCTCCATCGAGTTGAGAACATCATCAAAGCTATTCTTCACCGTACGAGGAGACGGAGGAGCCAAAACGTCCTTAAAAGACACATGAGGAGAAACAACTTTCGAACTTACATTGACCGCAGAAGCACCAGATGTGACTGCCGAGTTGACCCACGACACTTGACTAAGAGACTCAACCGAGTTGACTCGGCCCTTACCCACCGGACCACCACCGAGGACCGGCGACGTAGCAGCGAACATGAAACCGGTGTCGGAACCAGCAGAACCGGGCGGCGGAGGGGTGAACTCGGTAAACACAGTAGTCGGAAACGGTGAAGAAATCGGAAATTGGGCGTTTCCGATTGCCGGACTGAAACCAGAAATTGAAGATACCGGGATGTTGCCCATGACAGGGGGAGTAAACGCCATGGAGGAATTGAGAAATGGAGGTGCGACGCCGGAGGAATTGAGCAAGGAAGCCGTCGCGATCGGTGAACAGTGACTGAAAATCGTAGATCTGAAATTGCCGTCGCATACGAACGGCGTTGGGGCTGATACTAGAGGCAAACTGATCGTCTGGGTGAGGGGATTCAAGATCAGGGTTCCATTAGCAACGAGGTTGCCGGAGATGGCCGGAATTTGGAGAAAACCAGACGACGCAGACGTGAACAGAGTCGCCGAGGAAAAAAACGAAGAGCACGGCGGCTGAGGTGAATAATCCGGTCGCGCATGGGTATCACTGGAAAGCTGACTAAAAACCGATACAGGAGAAGTACCTCCGGTGCCGGGAAGAGCAGCGGCCGCCGGCGACGAAGAAGAAGTAAAAACCGGCGAAATTTCGATCTGAAAATCGGGGACGTTGCCGGAATCCAATCGGTCTGAGATTTTGGTATGTTGATCGGCGAGGGGAGGCGGTTCTAATGGGGGTGGTCGCCGGCCGGGATCTGGCGGCGGTGACATGGCGGCGGTAATGACGTGTATAGTGCCAAATTGGGGTTAATTTTGGAATTTTTTGCTTGGTTTAGGGTTTAGGGTTTAGGGTTTAGGGTTCTTTTTTTTTTTTAAAATAAAACACCGTCGGAAGCGGGGGGGTTAGGGTTTAGGGTTTTGGGGTTTTGGGGTGTGGGGTGTGGGGTCTGGGGTCTAGGGTCTCGGGTCTAGGGTCTAGGGTCTTGGGTCTTGGGTCTAGGGTTTTGGGTTTTGGGTTTTGGGTTTCGGGTTTCGGGTTTCGGGATTAGGGGTTTAGGGTTTAGGGTTTCGGGTTTGGGGTTTCGGGTTTTGGGGTTTGGGGTTTGGGTTTTGGGGTTTGGGGTTTCGGGTTTCGGGTTTCGGGTTTAGGGTTTAGGGTTTCGGGTTTAGGGTTTTTTTTTTTTTTTTAAAAAAACACCGCCGGAAGCGGGGGGGTTAGGCAGACCCCTACCTGTATATATCATCAAACACAAAATACAAGATAAAACCTAAAGAGAGGAGGATAAAATCAACACCTCTCAAAAGGCTAGTCATACAAATAGAAAGCAGAAACCTAGGATGGCAAATACACTAGCCAAAACCTAATCCCTAAGTAAAATGCGTAATACAAATAAACACAAGTGATCAGCGCTAAATACATGAAAACAAAGCGAAACATATCTAAACAGTAGTGATCCATCTCAGAAGTAGGTGCAAAAGACCATCGATGGTACCCATCTCTGAGCCGCCTGTCGATGTAATGCCAATCTGAAAAGTACATCCTAATCCAAGAACGGGCAGCTGTAAAGGATCCCGCAGTCAAAAAAGTAAATAGCTGTAAAGTAACATCATGAGTCACGCGAATGAATGGAACTCTAGGCCAGATAAACCACTGAGAGAAAATATCCAGAAACTCCATATCACTCGGCAAAAACATAAGAATAGAAGTCGGCGGACAAGGAGAAGCCTGCAGAGAACGCCCGCCAAATAAAAGGGGTAATCCAAAGAAAAGCACCAACCATGCAAGTGCTGGGACCCACCCCAACCCAATGAAGCAAAACAAGGAGTGTGCAAGTGTCTGGGCCCACTTGCACAAAAGGAGGACCGTAATCCAGTTCAAGTCATAAAAGCTCCAAGACCCAAGGCGAGGAAGACAACTGACTGAGCTCATAATATCAGAAATCCAAGCATAACTGTAACTCTGAAATAAGAGGCAACCAATAGAGAACGTCCAGAGCCACCAATGCACGGAGCAAAAGTAGAAACCATATAAATCCCGAGATGAATGAGGCTCCGGGCGAAAGAGACCACCGAAATAGATCATCCAAAACCACCATAACAATCGGCAAGAGATCATAAAAGTAAGAAAGCGGCAGGCAAGGAGAAGCCTGCAGTGAGCGCCTGCCGGGTAACAGGAATGGTCCAAAGAAAAGCACCAACGGAAAAAGTGCTGGGACCCACCCAAATCCAAAGTAACAAAATATGAAGAGTGCAAGTGTCTAGACCAACTTGCACAGCTCAAATGAGAGATAAAAAACAACCTCCAAGTACAAAAGACCTGCAAGAGAAAAATATACATATATATATAGATAAAGAAAGAGAGCCAAAAGGAAGAAGGGGCTACAATGGCTAAGAATAAATGGATCTGAGGTATGGAAGCCCTGAACGATCAGAACGGGCAAGGATGGAGATGTGGCTGGGTAAGGAAGGTCCTAACTCTAAGGTAAACTGCCTAAGATCATGGGCCCTAGCCGCCAAAGCATCCGCCACCGAATTACCCTCCCGGTATATGTGCGAGATATGAACCATACGCCCCCTCAAGAGAACCAAAATCCGAGACTCAATGTGATCCAACCCCCAACGACACTGACGAGAGCGGAGGATCTGAATAGAAATCTGGGAATCAACCTCGATCCAGAGAGGGAAAAGTGAAAGATCAGAACAAAGGAGAAGACCCCTCCAGACCGCCCAGAGTTCCGCCCGGATAGTAGACCCAGCTCCAATGAACTCACTGAACGAAAGCAAGACCCGCCCAGAATGATCACGAACGACGCCACCAACCGAAGAATCCCCAGGATTCCCTCTCGAACTCCCATCCACATTAAGCTTAAAACATTCGATCGGCGGCCGAAGCCAACGAACAATCGCTGTACGATGATATCTGTATAAGCAAACTGAAATCCCCAGCGAACGCGCCACCTGGAAATAACCCACCCAATGCTTGGGTTTGACAGTACGAGCAGAATGGGCGAGGCGCAGGTAAGACAAGATCTGGAACTTCACCGTCTCTCCAGAAATGGAGAGCCGGCGGTGCTTCGCATCATTCCGAGCAGTCTAGAGAAACCACAAAATAATGAAAAGAAGAAACTCCCTCACATGGCCCCCTGGAGCCCAGACCAGATCTCTCTTCCACGCACTAAGGAATAACCTAAAATCCTCAGTGTCAGGGATACGAACCCCAAAGACAGCACCAAAAAAATGCCAAACAGGGCGAGCCACCGGGCTGCGAATAAACACATGCGTGAATGTCTCAGACATATCACAACACAGACAACGAGACGCTAACGCAAAACCACGGCGCTGAAGCACCTCATCAACTGGGAGCCACTGATGCCAAAATCTCCAAAGAAAGAATGACATCGTAGGCCTCAACCAACTACCCCAACAAGGGCGATTAATATCGGAGATCGGGCCGCGCAAACGGATCGACTCCCAAGCGGACTTGACAGAAAAAGCACCATCAGAGCTATGGATCCAACGAGCCGAATCCAGCTCTCCCGAAAGAATCGGGACCAACACAATCTGCTCCGCAATAGAAGGAGCAACTACTGAGCAAAGGAGGTCAAAATCCCAGGTTCCCTGCGAAAGAAAATGGGAAACCCGGGCCCCACGATCCCCACAGACCTCAGTCTGACTGGACAGGGGAACATCCCTGAACCAACAATCATCCCAAAAAGAAACATCTCCATGGCCAACACGCCAGCGAATACCACTCTCCGCACGAGGCCTGATCTGGAGCAAACGCCGCCAAGTGGGAGAGATAAAACCACGAGAAGAAACACAAGATGGGTGCGCCAAGAGACAATATTTCCTCATCAAAAATTTAGCCCAGAGGGAAGATCCCTGCCTGAACCAAAACCACAGTTTTATGGAGAAGCTATCCACAAGATCTTTCAACCTGCGGAAGCCAAGACCCCCCTCTTCCACGGGGAGGCAAGCCCGAGACCAACGAGCCCAATGCCATTTCTTATCCAAGGGCCTAGACCCCCAAAGAAAGGCATTAAAGGCTCTCTCAAGTTTCTCCATGACAGCCAATGGAGGCTGAACAACCTGAAACAAATATATAGGCATCGAGAGGAGCACGCTACGAATGAGGGTCATGCGGCTCCCCGGGGAAAGATTACGAATCTCCCAACCCTCTAGCCGCCTCCTAACAGACTGTAAGAGGGGCTCAAAAAGAGAACACGTCCTATTGCCCCGAAATAAGGGAACTCCTAGGTACTTTATCGGCAGATGACCCTCCGCAAAACCAGTGATACGCAAAAGTCTAGAGCGAAGGCGCTCAGAGCATCGCGGAAGTAAAATCAGGGAACTCTTGACAGCATTCACCAGCTGTCCCGAACAGTTCTCATAGTGATGCAGGAAATCTAAAAGAGGCTGCATCCCACGAGACCTACCATTGGCAAAAATAATGATATCATCAGCATAGGCCAGGTGGGAAATCAAAAGATCACAACTAGAACGGTACCTAATAGCAGGATGACGCAAGTACAGTCTGTCAAGGCCACGCGAAAGATACTCCGCCCCTAAGATGAAAAGAATGGGGGACAATGGGTCTCCCTGGCTGAGGCCCCTGGTAGAACCAAAGAACCCCGAAAGAGAACCATTGATATTAACGGAGAAATGACAATGAGAAATACAGGCCGAGACCAACGCCACAACCTGCTCAGAGAAACCAAAATGGCGCAAAACCGCAAAAAGGAAAGGCCATTGGACACGATCATAGGCCTTAGCCATATCCAACTTCAAAATAACATTACCACCACGAGTGGGAAGAGTGAGACTATGAGTGAGTTCCTGAGCAAGGAGGATGTTATCAGAAATCATCCGTCCCGGAACAAAACCACTCTTATTCAAAGAAATAAGTCTCTCCGCCACAGCCCGCAAACGAGAGTACAACAACTTAGAAATGATTTTGTTCGTGACATTACACAGGCTGATCGGACGAAAATCCGACCAAGCCCGAGCACCCTCGATTTTTGGGATCAATGTAATCGTGGTGGCAGTAAAGCTCTGGGGCAGGGGAGAGCCTCGGAAAAAATTTAAAACCGCATCCAACACATCCTGATGAACGATCTCCCAGCAATGCTGGAAAAACGCCGAAGAGAAGCCATCAGGGCCTGCCACACTGTCAGGAGAAATGGAGAAAACAGTCGCACGCACCTCCTCAAGGGAGGGGGTAGCCGTAATCCCATAATTCTCCTCATCAGAAATCACCGAAGGAAACCCCGAAAAATCAGGACAATCAAGCACAAAAGGATCCCCAGTGAGTAAGTGCTGAAAAAACGAGGCACCCGACTGCTGAATCATCTCAGGAGACGTCAGGCAAACCCCATCATCCCATATGCGGAAAATCTTATTAGCCACACGCTTCTTCTTAACCATGTTATGAAAGAGTTTGGTGTTCCGCTCACCATCTTCTAGCCAGTTGCATGCAGCTTTTTGTTTCCAAAAATCCGCCTCCATGGCGGTGACATGAGCCAGATCCGTATTCCGATCAGACAGGGCAGTCCAATTCGAATCAGAAGGATCGGCCTCACATGCAAGATCAGCATAACGAACTGCATTCTCAGCCTCGGTGATTTTATCAAAGATGTTACCAAAAACATCCCGATTCCACCACTTGAGGTGATTCTTAAGACGCTTCAACTTGACAAAAAGACGCGACATACCAATTAGATTGCAAGCAAATTCCAATTGAGCCTAACAGTCTGCAAAAAACCATGATGCCGAAGCCACATACGCTGAAAGCGAAACGAGCTCGGCCCACGGGCGAAAACCGGAGCGGTAACCAAAAGCGGACAGTGGTCAGAAATAGTACGGGGGAGATGTTCAACTCGAATGGAACTGAAATGATCACCCCAATCAACGGAAACCATAACCCTGTCCAACCGCTTCCAAATGGTCTTATTCGTCCAAGTGAACGAGGACCCCTCAAAACCAGCATCAATCAAACCAGAATCCACAATGAAAGTGTTGAACTCCTCCATGGGTAGCAACCTACCACCACGGGTGCCCAAACACTCAGACGCATCACGAACAACATTGAAATCCCCACCAACCATCCAAGGACCCAGAACAGGTTTGACGTGAAGCAGGGAAGACCAGGGATCCCGACGCTCAATATAATCACATCTGGCATAAACAAAAGAACAAAAAACAGATGTGGGCAAAAAAGGAGCAGAAACCTTAATGTGAAGGAACTGAGCATGATCAAGGACACACTCAGCCTGCACATCCGCCGCAAAAAACACCCAAATGTGACCAGAAAGATTCGAAATGACTCGAGAAAAACCAAGACGGCGAGTCATGAATCTCCGATCTAAATCAATCATCGGCTCCAAAACAGTCAAAACCTTAATCTGTTTCTCCTTAACAAAAGCATGAAGCCTCTGTTGGGACTCCGAACCCCGGAGTCCCCGGATATTCCAGATTAGGAAATTCATGATGAACGGGCAGCAGAAATGCCCGATCGCTTCCTGAGCGACCCAGGGGGATCATCCCTCCCCCTCTTTTTCTTAACATCTGGCATATCTGAGTCGAGGACGCCGTCCTCAGACGCACGGCCATCACCCGGTTCCGAATGTCTATCAAAACCCTGGTCAAGATCCTCAACAAACCTCTCACAGACAACCCTCTCAGAAACAGGAGAACCCTGCCTATCAACCAACTGAGTAAACAAAGAAGACGCATCAGCAGGGGACGGAGGGTCAGAAGGGATCGAGTGACAACTATGATTCTCCAAACAAATCACGGGTTCAGTAAACACCGTGTCAATACCAGCATGCGGAGACCCCAAAACCTCCGCACAATCAACAAAAGGAGTGACATCCTCCTCCTCCAAATCTATAGCCCCAGACTGGGCTGACACACCACCTACTGCCAACGGGGAAACAACGGTGGGTGAACTCAAACCTACAGTATTCATACCCTCGGATGGGGCTTGCTCCAAAGGAGGAACCCCAGTGATATCAACACCCACATCCCCCAAGTGGGGCCCAAACTCAGAAGTGGAACCAACTAACGCACTAGAATCAAAAAGCTGCGCCTCCTTCTGCCAAGGAGAGAGGACATCAAAAGCATTCGAAGTACTCTTCGACTGTGAAGGAGCCTGCCCTGAAGGGGGAACAGCAGCAGGTGGAACACGACGCGCAGGACATCTCCTTCTACGACGCTTAGGACCAACAAAAGTATCAGCATGGGGGTCCTGAGGTACCTGGACACCACTAAAAATGACACCCTCCTAGGGTGACTGACCCGAAGCAGCCGTCTGTGACGGAGGGACTGGACCAACAGACTTAGCCCGGGTCGGCCGGGGATTCTTGCCTTGTGAGTAACAAACACTCGTCGCGTGTCCCAGCATTTTGCAATCTGTGCAATAGGCCGGGATCCTCTCATACACAACCTCAATCTCTAGAATGTGATCACCCACCCCACCCAAATGTGCTTGACGGGAGGCTCCAACACATTAATTTCCACACACACACGAGCATATGCCCCACGAGACACCTCAGCTGTGTGGTCATCAACTTTGATAGGCTTACCCAAGAGCTTGGCAATAGCACAAAGACTTTTTTTCTCATATAAATGCAAGGGTAATTCCGGAAGTCGAGCCCAAACTGGGGCAACTGGCGACTCCACCTGAAACATGAATTCTGGTGTCCATTTAGAAAAACGGATACCAAGTGAGCCAACCATCATAGTACCACGCGCCCAAAGACGTGCGTAATCCTCTTCACAAGATAGAGTAATGACCATGAAACCCCGGGGTAAAAATTTCAAATTGAACGGTCTGACCAAACCCACCTTGCCAAAGGCAACAAAAATCATCGAATTGGGGACCACAGACCGATTTCCAGAAATTTTACCCACCAATGCAAATTTAAATGGCTCAATAAGGGATGAAATTACCTTATCCGGGAAGAGAATACCTGGTTTCCCATCCAAAAAGGAAGGCTCGAGTATCTCCTCCATCGAGTTGAGAACATCATCAAAGCTATTCTTCACCGTACGAGGAGACGGGGGAGCCAAGACATCCTTAAAAGATACATGAGGTGAAACAGCAACTTTCGGACTAACATTGACCGCAGAAGCACCGGGTTTGACTGCCGAGTTGACCCACTGCACTCGACTAGGAGACTCAACCGAGTTGACTCGGCCCTTACCCACCGGACCACCACCGAGGGCCGGCGACGTAGCGTAGAACATGAAACCGGTGTCGGAACCAGCAGAACCTGGTGGCGGAGGGGTGAACTCGGGGAAAACAGTAGCCGGAAAAGGGGAGGAAATCGGAATTTGGGCGTTTCCAGTTTCCGGCGAGTTTGATGAAATTGAAGGAAGGAATACATTACCCATGACATGAGGAGTGTACGCTGCAGAGGAATTGAAATTCGGAGCCAAATCACCGGAGTAATTGACTGAGGAAGAAATCGCAGGCGGTGAATAGTGACGTGAAACGTAGATCTAAAATTCCCGCCGCTAGTGAACGTCGTTGGGGTTCCAACCCGAGGCCTAATCATCGTCTGGCCAAGGGGAGTCCAGATCGGGGTTCCATTTGAAACGACGTTACCGGAGATGGCCGGAATCGGGCAAAAACCAGTGGAGGAGACGATGAACAGTGGTGGCGACTGGTTTGTCGAGATTTCCGGCGAAATGGGAGCACAAGACGACAGGGCAACGGTCGGAAAAGAGAGGGGAGGAGAATGCGAACCAAGAGGAGGGTTGTCATCGCCGGAAAAAGGCGAAACCGGCGACGACGAAGAAACGATCGGAAAAACAGAATTTTCGATCGGCGATTTGACGGGGTAAACGGTCTCCGATTGACCTGAAATTTGATTATGTTGTTCAGCGTGAGGAGGCAGTTCTAATGGTATATTATTTCGGCCAGGATCCGGCGGCGGCGGCATGACGGGTTTTGGTCGTGAATAGTGTCAAAAAGAGGCTTTTTTGGGAAATTTTTTTTAGAGAGCATTTTTTCCCGGTTTGGTTTGGTTTTAGGTTTTGGGTTTGGGGTTTGGGTTTGGGGTTTGGGGTTTCGGGGTTTAGGGTTTTTTTTTTTTTTCAAAAAACACCGCCGGATGCGGAGGGGTTAGGCAGACCCCTACCTGTATATATCCACAAAATAAACAGTAACAAAATACAGAATACAGAAAAAAAAACCTAAAAGAAGAGGTGGATAAAACCATAACCTCCTCAAAAAGGCTAAAGCAGTAGAAACATAAATACAAAGCAACCTAGGGAAGGAATTACAAAAGCAAAACGAACCCTAGAAGACTACCAAATAAGCGGCAACAACTAATCAAAAACGAGAAGCGCTATGAACCACATGCTGAGGAAGACGAAATGATAACGGCGAGATGATCGCAGAGTCCATGCAAAAGCTCTCATCCCGGAGCTATCATCCTGGAGAGTCCAATTTGTCAATATAAATATAATCTGGTAGCTGGCAACTGTACCAAACCCACTAGTCAAAAGAAAATCTGGCCAGGAAGTCACTATACAATGGCGATCACAGAGCAATATATAGATCGCAATCCCGCCAGAACAAAAGATATCTAGCATCTGAATCAAAAGAGCAGAGAGCTCGATCCCATGAAGTAGGAGTCTGACGAACATGTCATAAAAAGCAGAGGATCCTTTAGAAAGCACCCCATGAATCCACCATGACATCCAGCAAACACCTCTACAATAACTGATACGGCGGCCAAGGAGAACCAGCAGTAAACGCCCTCCAGGAACCATGAATGTGCCAAAGGAAAGCACCAACAGAAATAGGGCAGAAACCCACTCAGAACAAACAAGAATACACATATCATGTGCAAGTGTCTGGACCCACTTGCACAGACCATACGGAAGTGAAAAACAACCTCCAAGTACACTAACCTGCAATAATATATATATATATATATATATGTATATAGATATAAATAGATATAGAGCCAGAGACCATAAAGAAAGAGATCCAAAAAAGAAGAAGGGGCTGCAAATGGCTAAGAGGATCTGTTTCTGAGGTATGGAAGCCCAGAATGATCAGATCTAGCAAGGGTGGAGATGTCTGGAGGTAGGGAAGGACCTAACTCTAAGGTATACTGCCTAAAAGTATGAGCCCTCGTCGCCAAGGCATCCGCCACAGAATTCCCTTCCCGGTAAATATGCCATAAATGAACAGATCGCCCCCTCATCAACAAAAGAATCCGTGTAACAAAATGTTCAAGATCCCAGCAGCACCGACGAGAACGAAGTAAAAGAATGGAAATCCAAGAGTCAGTCTCAATCCAAAGAGGAAAGAGATGAAGATCAGAAGAAATGAGAAGACCCCTCCAAATAGCCCATAATTCTGCCCGGATATTGGTCCCAACTCCAATGAACTCACTGAAAGAAACCACCACATGCCCATAAGAGTCACGAACAACACCACCAACAGTAGAGGCCCCAGGACTACCTCTCGAACTCCCATCTACATTCAATTTAAAACACCCGAACGGCGGCCGCAACCAACGAACAATCGTGAGTTTACGAGCCCTACGCAACTGAACAAAAATCCCCATAGCCCTCGCAGCCTGCAAAACACCCCGCCAGTGCATGGGCTTAACAGTAGACGCAGCGTGAGCGAGGCGCAAATAAGACAAAATCTGAGACTTAACAGTCTCCGCGGAAATGTGCAAATGACGGTGTTTCGCATCGTTACGAGCCATCCAGAGAAACCATAAAACAATGAAAGGCAAAAACTCCTTCACGTGGCCCCTAGGAGTCCACCCCGGATGCCTCTTCCAAGCACTGAGGAAGAGTCTGAAATCACTGGTAAGGGGAATACGGACATAAAAAACAGCCCCAAAGTAATGCCATACAGACCTGGCAAGAGGGCTATCAATGAAAATGTGCGTGAATGTCTCAGGCATCTCACAACACTGACATTTAGACGCCAGCTCGAAACCACGATGCTGGAGCACATCGTCAACTGGAAGCCATTGATGCCAAAACCTCCAGAGGAAGAAAGACATAGTAGGCCTCAGCCAACTGCCCCAGCAAGGAGTGAAGATATCAGAAACTTGGTCTCTCAAGCGGACAAGCTCCCATGCGGATTTCAGCGAAAAAACACCGTCAGAACTATGCACCCAAATAGCTGAATCGTGCTCCCCCGATGCAATAGGGATCAGAGTAATAGTCTCAGCAACAAAGGGTGGGACAATTGAGCAGAGGAGGTCAAAATCCCAAGCCCCATCTGATAGAAAGTGAGAAATACGGACACCCCGATCCCCCCTAAGCAGGACCTGACTAGACAAGGGAACATCCCCACACCAGATGTCATCCCAAGGTTTAGGGTTTAGGGTTTGGGGTTTGGGGTTTGGGGTTTGGGGTTTGGGGTTTGGGGGTTTCGGGTTTCGGGTTTAGGGTTTAGGGTTTAGGGTTTAGGGGTTTCGGGTTTAGGGTTTAGGGGTTTAGGGTTTAGGGTTTCGGGTTTCGGGTTTGGGGTTTGGGGTTTGGGTTTGGGGTTTTGGGGTTGGGGGTTTGGGTTTTGGGTTTAGGGTTTAGGGTTTAGGGTTTAGGGTTTTTTTTTTTTTTTTTTCCGGAAAACACCGCCGGATGCGGGGGGGTTAGGCAGACCCCTACCTGTATATATCCACAAAATAAAAAGTAACAGCAGAAAGAAAACCTAAAAGAGGAGGGGGACTATATCAAGACCTCCTCAAAAAGGCTAAAGCATTAGAAACATAAATACAAAGTAGCCTAGGGACCTAAATTCAAAAGCAAAAAAACCCTAGACTACGACCAAAAGTGCGCCAAAAACTAATCAAATACGAGCAGCGCTAAGAGTCAACACGGCGAGGAAGACCAAATGATAACTGGGAGATGAGTGCGGTATCCAAGAAGAAACTCTCATCTCTGAACCATCACCCTGAAGAATCCAATCTGTCAAAACGACTCTAATCTGAGACCGGATAACTGTATGAATCCCGGCAGTCAAAATAAGAGCTGGCCAGGAAATCACTGTACAATGACGATAAAAGGGCAAAATGAAGATCGCAATCCAGCCAGAACAAAAAAGATCCAGCATCTGAAGTATGAATCTGACGAAGGTATCATAACAATGAAGAGGATCGTCCGGAAATAATCCCTGTAACCACCACGACATCCAGTAAACTCCTGTAAAAGAACTGATACGGCGGGCAAGGAGAGCCTGCAGTAAACGCCCGCCATGGACCAGAAATAGACCAAAGAGAAGCACAAATAGAGATAGCGCTCCAGTGAATATGAGAGGGCCAAGAAAAACACCAATAGGGATAGTGCAAGAGCCCACACAATCCCGAGGAGACCAAACATGTAGTGTGCGAGTGTCTGTGCCCACTCACACCAGACTGGCAAACCGGGGAAAAAGAGAAACCCCCAACAGAACAGTACCTGCAAAGAAAAAATAAAGATATACATATAGATATACCGAAGAAATGGATCCAAGTGAAGGAAAGGGCTGCAAACAGCTAAGAACATCTATATCTCAGGTAGGGGAGTCCGGAGGTATCCGAACGTACAAGTATGGAAATGTGCCTAGGGAGGGAGGGACCTAACTCTAAGGTAAAGTGCCTAAGGGTATGGGCCCTCGCCGCCAATGCATCTGCCACCGAATTACCCTCCCGGAATATATGCGAAATATGAACAGACCGCCCCCTCAAAAGGACCAGAATCCTGGATACAATGTGATCAAGACCCCAGCAACATCGACGGGAACGAATGAGCTGAATAGAAGTCAGAGAATCAAGCTCGATCCAAAGAGGGAAAAAAGAATGATCAGAACAAAGGAGAAGACCCCTCCAAACCGCCCAAAGCTCAGCCCAGAGAGAAGACCCAGCTCCGATGAACTCGCTGAATGAGAGCACAACCCTCCCGGAATCATCCCGAACAACGCCACCAGCAAAGGAGTCCCCAGATGTACCACGCGAGCTCTCATCCACATTAAGCTTGAAACACCCGGACGGCGGTCGCAGCCAGCGAACAATCGCCGTCCTATGGAATCTGCGGAGAGCAACCGAAATACCCAGCAATCTCGCCACATGAAACACACCCAGCCAATGTCTGGGCTTGACAGTACGCGCAGAGTGGGCAAGACGCAGGTAATACAAAATCTGATACTTCACCGTCTCCCCAGAAACAGGGAGATGACGGTGCTTAGCATCGTTCCGCGCAGTCCAGAGGAACCACAGAACGATGCAGGGGAGAAACTCCCGCACATGGCCCCACCGGGACCAGACCAAATCTCTCTTCCACGCACTGAGGAACAAACTGAAATCCTCAGTGTCGGGAATACGAACCCGAAACACGGCACCAAAGAAGTGCCAGACAGACCGAGCAACCGGGCTACGAATAAAAATGTGTGTGAATGTCTCAGCCATATCACAACACTGACATCTCGAGGCTAACGCAAAACCCCGGCGCTGGAGCACCTCATCAACTGGGAGCCACTGATGCCAGAATCTCCAAAGGAAGAACGACATGGTAGGCGTCAACCAACTGCCCCAACACGGGCGGAAAATATCTGAAGATGGAGCACGCTGACGAATCAGCTCCCAAGCAGATCTCACAGAGAAAGCACCATCGGAGCTATGGATCCATCGTGCCATATCAGGGTCTCCCGAAAGAACAGGAATCAAAACAATCTCTTCGGCAACCGAAGGAGCAACAACCGCACAAAGGCGATCAAAATCCCAGGAGCCCTCAGACAGAAAATGAGAGACCCGAACATCACGGCCCCCCGCGGACCACACACCGGGAGGACAAAGGAACGTCCCCAACCCAAGTGTCATCCCAAAAGGAAACATCTCCGAGACCAACACGCCAACAAATGCCAGGCTCCGCGCGAGGGAGGATCCTGAGGAGACGACGCCAAATGGGGGAAATAGAAGCACGGGCGGGGACACAGGCAGGAGCATCCAGCCGGCAATACTTCCGGAAAAGGAATCTCGCCCATAGAGAGGAGCCCTGCCGAAATCTGAACCATAATTTTATAGAGAAACATTCCACGAGATCTTTCAATCTGCGGAATCCAAGGCCCCCCTCAAGCACGGGGAGGCAAGCCCGGGACCACCGGGCCCAGTGCCACTTCCTTTCCAAGGGCCTCGACCCCCAGAGGAAGGCATTGAAGGCTCGCTCAAGCTTCTCCATGACAGCCAGAGGTGGCTGAACCACCTGAAACAGATAAATCGGCATGGAGAGGAGCACGCTACGTATCAGGGTCATACGGCTACCCGGGGAAAGGGTCCGAATCTCTCAACCCTCTAACTTCCTACGAACAGACTGTAGGAGGGGCTCAAAAAGGGAGCACGTGCGATTACCCCGATAAAGGGGAACTCCGAGGTACTTGAGGGGCAGATGACCCTCGGCGAACCCGGTGATTCGCAAAAGCCGGGAGCGGAGGCGCCCAGAGCACCTCGGAGGCAAAATCAAAGAGCTCTTAGCAGCATTCACACGCTGCCCCGAACAATTCTCGTAGTGATGCAGAAAATCAACAAGGCGCTGCATACCACGAGACCCACCACTGGAAAAAATAATGACATCATCAGCGTAAACCAGGTGGGAAATCAAAATATCACAATCAGACTGATACCTAATCGCAGGATGCTGCAGGTAGAGTCGGTCAAGGCCACGAGAAAGATACTCCGCCCCCAAAATGAAAAGAAGGGGAGACAATGGATCGCCCTGCCGGAGGCCTCTGGTGGAACCAAAAAACCCCGATAGAGAGCCATTAATGTTCACGGAGAAATGACAATGGGAAATACAGGCCGAGACCAAAGCCACAACACGCTCAGAAAAACCAAAATGTCTCAAAACATCAAACAGGAAAGACCACTGGACCCTATCTTAGGCCTTGGCCATATCCAACTTCAAGATGACATTACCACCACGAGTGGGGAGAGTAATGTTGTGAGTGAGCTCCTGGGCAAGAAGAATATTATCAGAGATCATCCGACCCGGAACGAAGCCACTCTGATTCGGGGAAACAAGTCTCTCCACCACATCCCTCAACCGAGAGTACAACAGCTTCGAGATGATTTTGTTCGTGACATTGCACAGACAGATCGGACGGAAGTCCGACCAGGCGCGTGCACCCTCGACTTTGGGAATCAAAGTGATCGTGGTGGCGGTAAAGCCCTGAGGCAAAGGAGAACCCTGGAAAAAATCAACAACAGCACCAAAAACATCCTGATGGACAATCTCCCAGCAATGCTGAAAGAACGCCGAAGAGAAGCCATCAGGGCCAGCAACGCTATCAGGGTGAATGGAGAAGACGGTCGCGCGGACCTCCTCCAAAGAAGGAATCACAGCAAAACCATCAATCTCCACTTCAGAGATAACCGAGGGAAAACCCGTAAAATCAGGGCAATCGAGCGCAGAGGGCTCCCCGGTAAGAAGATCCTGGAAAAACAAGGCTCCTGACTGCTTAATCAAATCCTGAGACGTCAGGCAGACCCCATTCTCCCATATGCGGAAAATTTTATTCGCAACGCGCTTTTTCCTCACCATATTATGGAAAAGTCTGGTGTTCCTCTCACCATCCTCAAGCCAATGGCAAGCCGCTTTCTGTTTTCAAAAATCCGCCTCCATGGCGGTGATACGGGCCAGATCCTCATTGCGATCGGACAACGAAGTCCAATTCACGTCAGATGGGTCGGCCTCACACACAGCCTCGGCTGAACGAATAGCCCTCTTGGCCTCAGTGAGTCTATCAAAGATGTTACCAAAAATATCCCGATTCCACCACCGGAGGTGATGCTTGAGACGCTTCATCTTGGCAAAAAGCCGAGGCATGCCGCTCAGACTGCAAGGCAGATTCCAATTAAGCCTCACAGTCTGCAAAAAACCATGGTGCCTAACCCACATACGCTGGAAGCGAAACGAGCTCGGCCCACGGGCAAAAACAGGAGCGGTAACCAAAAGCGGACAGTGATCCGAGACAGTACGAGCGAGATGTTCAACCCGAATCGAGCTGAAATGATCTCCCCA
The DNA here is from genome assembly GCF_025594145.1 of Primulina tabacum. Taxonomy (NCBI): domain Eukaryota; kingdom Viridiplantae; phylum Streptophyta; class Magnoliopsida; order Lamiales; family Gesneriaceae; genus Primulina; species Primulina tabacum. The sequence goes on from NC_134554.1 coordinate 43,271,336, forward strand.
ATCAACAGAAACCAAGACCCTGTCCAACCGCTTCCAAATGGTCTTACTCGTCCAAGTGAACGAAGACCCCTCAAAACCAGCATCGATCAGGCCAGAATCAAGAATAAAAGTGTTGAACTCCTCCATGGGTAGCAACCTACCACCACGGGAGCCCAAACACTCAGACGCATCTCTGACGATATTAAAGTCGCCCCCAACCAGCCAGGGACCCAAAACAGGCTTAACCAAAAGCAAAGAATCCCAAAGCTCCCTACGCTGAACATAATCACATCTAGCATAGACAAAAGAACAAAATATCTCTGTCGGCAAGAAAGAGGCAGAGACTTTGATGTGAAGGAACTGAGCATGATCGAAAACACACTCCGCCCTCACATCTGCAGCAAAAAAAACCCAGATATGACCGGAGAGATTAGAGATGACTCCAGAAAACCCCAAACGACGAGTCATGAATCTCGGATCCAGATCAATCATGGGCTCCAAAACAGCCAAAACCTTAATCTGTTTCTCCTTCACAAAGGCATGAAGCCTCTGCTGGGACTCCGAACCTCGATGTCCCCGGATATTCCAGATTAAGCAATTCATGGGGAACGGGTTGAAGAAGGATCCGATCGCTTTTTACGCGATCGCCGATCATCATCCTGTGGTCTTTTTCTGGGATTGGACATGTCAGTGTCCAGAATACTACACTCAGACCCACAGCTAACCCCAGACACAGAATGTCGATCAAAATCCTGATCAGGATCATCAGCCGACATGTGACTGGGAATCATCTCAAGAATAAGGGGTCCCTGTCGAGCAATCAACTCGTCCAGCATAGAAGTGGCATCAGCAGGGGATGCAGGAAAAGATGGGACCGAGTGACTGCTATGATTTTCAATACATACCTCCGTGGAGGCAAACACAGGCACCACGTCCGGGCGTGGAGATCCAAGGTCATCCACGCAGTCCACAAAAGGAACACTCTCATCGTCCTCAGCCACCGTGACCTCAGGGCGGTCAGGAAAAAGGGCCTCCTGATGAGAACTCAAACCGACAGAGGGATCAGGAACACCTAATCCAAGCTCCTCAGAGCCTACCTCTGTCTCCTGCAAATGGGAAAGAACTCCAAAAGAGTTCGAAGCAAGAGGATCATCCCTCAGGAGAGCCTGTCGAACAGGCCTCCGTCTCTGTCTACGCCGGGGACCATGGCCATTGACATGAAGCTGGGGCTGTGGTCCCGGGACAATGACAGGAACAGCACCCTGAGGAGGTGCCGGAACAGGAGGGGCCTGTGGCTGAGGAGGGTCTCGATCAGTAGGCTTGGATCGAGCAGGTTTTGGATTTTTCCCATGTGAATAGCAAACTTCTGTCGAATGACCCAACATTTTGCAATCCAAGCAATACCCAGGGATTTTCTCATAGACAACATCAATCTCCTGAGTATGATCACCCCAGCCCACCCAAATTTGCTTAACGGGTGGTTCCAACACATTCAACTCCACACAGACACGAGCAAAAGCGCTCCGAGAGGAGTTAGCAGTAAAGTCATCCATTTTCACCGGGTTGCTCAAAATCTTGGCAAGGGCAAAAAGGCATTTCTTGTTAAACAGGTGAATGGGCAAACCCGGGAAACGCACCCAAACCGGGGCAATGGGAGATTCTTCCTGAAGATTAAATTCCGGGGTCCATTTGGAAAAACGGATCCCGAGAGGTCCAACCATCATCTGCCCACGCGTCCAAAAGAACGCATAATCCTCCTCACACTGAAGTGACAGGATCAGAAAACCCTGAGGCAAGAATCTCAAATCAAAAGATCGCTTCAATCCCAAACGAGCAAATGCCGCAGAAATACTCGAGTTAGGGACTAAGGATCTATTACCAGAAATCTTCCCAACTAAAGAAAACTTAAAAGGTTCGGTCAGAGAAGACATTACCTCATCCGGGAATAAAATACCCGGTTTCCCATCCTTAAGAGTCGGCAGGGGCATTTCATCCATAGCATTCACTACATCTCCAAAGCCATTCCTCCCCGAGCGATGTGAAGTAGGAGCCAGAGCATCCCTAAATGACACCGGAAACGTCTTAGTCGCCCGAGAATCAGATTTAGAAGCCGAACCTGAGTTGTTGACTGCCGAGTTGACCGGCGAGTTGACCGGCGAGTTGACCACCGGAGATGTACCGAAGATCGGCGACGGCGAGGAGGTCATAGAACCGGTCTTCAATCCACTAGAACCGGACATAAGAGGGGTCGATTGAACCAAAGAAGGGGAGGAAAATCGATTTTGACCTAGAAATTGGGGGTTTCCGACCGGTGGTCGGAAACCTGAAATTGAAGGTGGCAAAACTCGACCCATGACTGGGCGATTATAGCCTAAAGAGGAATTGAAGAAATAAGCCGGAACAGTACCTGAAATCGGCGGTGAAGTGGACGGAAACTCACCGATTTTGGGTTTATTGATCGGCGGCGGATTTTCTGAAATTGATGGAATGATTGGAGAGCCCATGGAATGAGGAGTATACGGTAGTGAGGAATTAGCCAAAGGAACCGCCACGCCGGAGTAATTTGAGAAACATTCCGACGCAGCTAGGGTTTGAGGGTGGAAATCAGTAGATCTGAAATTGTCGCCGGAGGGAACACCGTTGACGACGGGGCCTGTGGCAGTGGAATCGTCTGGACCTCACGGTTCCAGATCGGGGCTTGTTGTGGAAAATGGTGACCAGAATCGGCCGGACGAAGCGGAGAAGAACTCGCCGCCGCGGGGAACAGTGCTGGCGCAACTTGTGACGAAGATTCCGGTGAAAATACTGAGTTATTGAGAGTGGGGCTGGTACCAATGGAACCGTCTGCTCGAGGCGAGTCCGATGGTGGGTAGTTGGCGCCGGGAGGAACAGTGCACGGCGACGACGCGATTTTGGACGGAAATGGAGAGATTTCGGTCGGGAAATTAGAGGGGTTACCGGACTTCATTTGGACTAAAACTTGGACAGGGTGGTCGCCGTGAGGAGGCGGTTCAGGTGGGGTGGTTGGCCGGCCGGGATCCGGCGGCGGCGGCATGGCAGCGTGTAGGCGTGAATAGTGACGGGTTTAGTGTGTTTTTTCTCACCTTTTACTGTGTGTTTTTTCAGAGAAAATTTTTTGGGGGCAAAAGGGTCTCTGGTTTTGGTTTGGGGTTTAGGTTTTTTTTTTTTTTTTTTTTAACTAAAAGTTTATTTATTAACAAATAAAACCTAACGGAGGGGGACTAGACCAAGACCTCCGGAAAGGCTATATCACAATCACAACATAAAAACATAAATAAAAACATACTACAACAGGGCAACCTGAAATAAAGCACAACAAAATACAAACAAACCAGCGAGTGCCCCGGAATACATCACACAAAATAGAACAAAATGGTGAGCAAGGAGAACTCTGCAGTGCACGCCCACCACATACCGCCAAAAATGCGGAAAACGAAATCAGCCTGGATCAAGAGGTTGCCATAGGGCAAACTCGCCTGAGCCGCCTTCTGCCTATAATAACGCCGCTGCTGAGATCGCGTACGGCCCGGAAGTGGTAGAGATAAACATCCTTCACTCACTGAACCCATCTCAAACTCTGGCAGAGCAGTAGAAACAGGAGTATCACCCACAGGATCCGGAACAGCAGGGGCAATCTCAACAACCGGAACAGTAACAACCACAGGTGCAGTAACAACTGCTTCAGAAGTAGATGCCACCTCAACCATATCCGTGGCCTGAGACGAGATAACCGGATCCAAATCATCGTGAGACGGACTACTCACCGCAGCATTCTGCTCTGCCGCAAGCTTACTAAGAAGGGACTTAAACCTCTGGGGATGGGGTTTAACGGTACCCGAAGTCTCACCAGGACCTGAAGCAGTGGGTAAATCTTGCAGTATCTCATAGTAATTCTTCGTCGAAATGGGCCGAGCCGGATCTTTCCTCACAACAGGTCGGCGTCGGGGACGCTTGGAAACATGTCCTATAAAATCAGTATCACCGGACTGTGGCGGATCAGACGCAACACCCTGAGGCTGCTCGGAAGGAGCCGGAAGCGGGGAATCCGATGCAACACCCTTACCATGAGGTCGGGTCCGGCGCGGGCGAGAAGACTTTCCATTACGAGAGCAAAAATCAAGTGAATGGCCCAACAACTGGCAATGAGAACAATAATGGGGAACTTGCTCATAGACCACCTCCACAACCTGACTATGATCACCCCAACCCACCCAGATACGCTCCGGACGAGCCTAAAGAACATCAATCTCAACACAAACTCTAGCAAAAGATTCTCTAGTCCCATCAGCGGTAATCTCATCACTCTTAACTGGATTACCTAAAATCTTAGCAATAGGAAACAAGCTCTGTTTAGCATAAAGATGCAATGGCAAATCAATAAATCTGACCCAAACAGGAGCAATAGGAGAATCCGCCTCAAACTTGAATTCGGGAGTCCATTTCGAGAAACGAATCACTACAGACCGAATCGAAACAAGAGGGTGAGTCCAAAACCTCAAATAATCCTCCTCACAGGAAAGGGTGAGAACCATATACCCACGAGGAAGAAAACGAACAGTATGAGAACCCAACAAACCAATACAAGAGAAAGCAAATAATATATCAGAATTGGGAGTCAAAACCCGGTTCCCAGTGATACGCCCTACCAGAGCAAACTTAAAAGAAGCAGAGAGGGACGAAATAACCTGATCCGGGAACAAAATTCCGGGAATCCCATCTCGAACAATCGGAGCGGGCACCTCATCCATCGATGCAGCAACATCAGCAAAACTCTGAGCCTGCGACGGTGGAGAGGAACGACGCAAAAACATCCCCGAAAGACACCGCAGGAGGGACAGAGCGAGGAGAAAACAACTGCCGGAGCAACGGGATAGGAGAAGGCAATTGACTTATGCCGAGTCAACCCGCATGGGTTGAATGGGTGACTCGACCGAGTAAACCCGGAACGGTACCACCGGAGGACCACCGTCGGCCGGCGATGATGGGAGGAGCATAGAACCGGGAGGAACTTGAAGAATCGCCAAAAAGGAGATATTTGACGGAAATCGTTGTTTAAGATAAAACACCGCTGGAAGCGGGGGGTTAGGCAGCCCTACCTGTATATCATCAAAACAAAAATACATCATAAAACTAACGAGGGGGAATACCAGACCTCTCGAAAAGCTACCACAAACAACACACAGAAAACAAAATCTAGGGTGGCAAATATGTGAGCCAAAACTAACCTAGGTAAGGAGCATAATAGAATGAACGTCCAGAAGCGACGCTAAATACATGAAATAAATCGAAACCTATTTAAACAGTAGAAATCGGCTCAGAAGTAGGTGCAAAAGGCACCGATGGTACCCATCTCTGAGCCTCTGCCAGTGTGATGCCAAACTGAAAAATA